>NC_049176.1:21795071-22104446 GCF_009769625.2 Cygnus olor | reverse complement strand
ATCGGCCGGGCGCTCCTCCAGCGGCAGCAGGCTGGCGAAGGTGGAGATGGAGGGCAGGGTGCTCTCGTCCACGGCCGCCGCCATGGCGGGCCGGGACCGGGCACCGGGACCGGGCACCGGGAGCGGGGCCGGGGCGGGCTGGGGGGGGGGGGAGCGCGGTGCGCGGGGGCCCGGCTCCGCTCCCCGCGGCGGCGGCAGCGCTGCTCTGCGCCGCCCCGCGCCCCTAAGCTGTTAACAGCATGGCTGCGCCCCCATTGGCCCGCCGCGCATTGATATTCACCGCCGGGCCAGCCCATTGGCTTTGGCAGGGCTGTGGACACGCCCCCCTCATGTTTAGCCACGCCCCCTCGTGGGGGTGCCCCGACGGGACCGGGTGGGGGTCCCAGTCCCCGTCCCTATTCACGCCCGTGCCCCCGGTCCCGGTCCCTATCCATGTATCCATGTCCCGGTCCCGGTCTCTGCCCGGGATGCCGGTGCCCGGAGAGCACGGCGAGGTGGGGGGGTCCCTGCCCCGCTATGGGAACGGGGGGGTCCCGGGGTGGGGGTCCCGGGACGCCGCGGGCCAGCAGGGTGCTGGTTTGGGTCCCTGGGGGCTCTCCATGCGCTGCCCACGGGGTGAGCGGGGAGCGCAAAGGCCGGGGTGTCCCTGCCCCACAGGGGGTACCCACACCCCTCTGGCTGTTCCACGCCGCTGTGCGTTGACACGAGTGGGTGCCTGGGCCGGCGAGCCGGGCACGGTGGTCGTGCCGAAAAACGCCGAGCAAAGGTGCCACCACGATGGGTGCCGGTGCTGGGGTGGGAGGCAGCACCGCGGGGTGCTGTGCCCCCAGTGCCGCCCGCTTCGTGTAACGGCATCAGTGAGGCCGCGTCCCCCCACACCGATGCCGTCGGTGGGGCAATCAGCAGCCCAGAGCGCAGCAGCTGCCATCTGGCTGCGCGCAGGGTGCGTGTGCGAGCAGAGATAACCACCCGGCCGCCCCTACCGGGGGGCTGGCACCCTGCCTGCCTCGCCTCATCTCGCCCCGCAGCCCCCACGGGACGTTTGCCTGCCCTGCCTAGGGACCGACGGCACGGCCGAGCCCCCTGTGCCCTGCCACGGAGGGCAGGGGGCGGCGGTGCCACCCTGCCCACCCCAAGGAGCCCCTGCACGGTGCTGTCCACCTGAGAGCTTCCCGCAGTGGGGGCTGCGAGGGGAGCAGGGTGTTCCCCCTCACAGGAGACACAAGGGTGCCCTGCTCCCAGACATCGAGCAGGCACACGGCACGGGGAGCCCGGGCACCGGGCAGCCTCCTCCAGGGCCTCTGTGCCGTCCCGCTGGGAGACCTCCTCCGCTTGGCCTCCCTCCAGGCAGTACCAGGAATGGCCCGGTTACTGTTGCGTTTGTCAAGAAGCAATAGCCCTTATCTCCCTGAGCCCGTCTCCCTGCTTTCTGGGGCTTTCCATCTCCAGATACCTTTCTAAGAACTCAGGCTGCAGCCTTTCGCTATTCAGAAGCGAGGAGTCGATTTAAAAAAAAAAAAAAAAAAAAACAAATATAAACACCGAAGGTGAGGCGCGCACACACACACACACACACACGCACTGCTGCTGGATCCAAAGCCACCCTACCAGTTGCTTTCATCACCGCGCTTTAATTATAAGGGTGGAGCGTTGCAATAAATTATTTCAGTAATCCAGTGGAACAACAACGATTTAAATCTTCCCCCTTTTACCAAGAATCCCTGCCCTCGTTTCCAGAGCACGCGCTGGGGCTCAGCCCGGCGAGGCAGCAGGTTTGGTAATGCCACCCAGCGGGTCGAAACGCACGGGCTGCGGAGCCCGTCCTCTGAAAAAGCTGCCTCTGAACCGGGGAAGCCAAGAAGTATGTGGGCATCACCTGAAATCCCTGCTAGCCTGGCCCCCAGAGCAGCTTATTTAAGTCGCCGGCTAATCCCATTATTTGTTTCTTGTCCAAATAATAATTAATAGCGAGGCAGTTCCTGCCCCAAACTTTTACAGATAAGTGAGAGCAGATGCCAGAGGAGACAGGCACCTGGTCCACTTGGTTTTCCCCCTTTCCGGGCAGTTTTGCTGGCTGCATCCATGCAGCGCTGGCATATTTTGAGAGAGGTGTCGCCAGCAGGTCAGGCTCATTTTTACAGCCAATATTTCGTGCAAATGCAAGGTATTCCCCAGGAAACCCTCGGTGCTTATGCTCGGGCAGGAGGGCCAGCATGGAGGGGAGCAGCACCGTGCCCGAAAACCAACACTACGAGGACTGACAGCACGGGGAGAGAGCGGGACGAGGGCACGGGAGGGCTCTGTGCACCGCGAGCCTCCGCTGGGGCTGGTCGGAGGCGAACGGGCTCGGCCAGAGGCAGACGGCGTGCGCGCAGCCCACTGTTGACAGAAGCCCGTTTAGGAAATGCGAATTATCTCTCGCGCGGCTGCAGCAGGCTGTAAAAGTAGATGGCATCAGACAAGATCAAACAGCAGCTCAGCGGGAGAGCAAACAGCGGGTGGGGAGGGCTGCGCGCCGAGGCGAGGGCCCAGGAGGAAAGGGTTAAGGGTTGTCCCTGCTCCGGGCACATCCCGCCCCGACGGATGGCAGCGAGGGGTGCTGGTGGGCGCAGGGGGCTGGTGGCACTGCCAGAGATGGCATCGGTGCCCAGATTGCCGTGAGAGACCTCGGGAGATGCAGAAAACACCCGGTGCTGGATGACAGCGGCACTGTGTCTCCTCTTGTGCCCTTCAACTGGGGCTGGGGGGCTGGGGCAAACCCAGGGACTCTGTTTTGGGGCATCCACAGTGCCCCCCCTCCTACGGGGAACCACAGAGTCCCTATAGCACCGCCCACAGCATCACAGCTCAGGGAGCTTCTGCCTTGGAGGGAGGCAAACCTGGAGCCCCCAGGGCACAGGAGGGGTCCCGCGGGGAGGTGCTGTGGGGACGCAGGTAGCGGAGCACCCCGGGCTGGTGGGACATGTGGGGGGCGGCTTCCCGAGAGCACAAAGCGGACCTGGCTGGGTGTTGCTCCCTGTCCTCCCCTCTGCTTAGGGCCGGCCTGCCTGGGGAAGGGTCCAGGAGCCCCCAAACCTGCCCCCCGTCTCCCCCAAGCCCCCTTCCCCTCCTGGAAAGAAAAGAGGAACCGAAAATGAAATTAAAGCATAATTCAATCCGGAGCGGGTCCAGAATAAAGTCATCTGCTCTTATCGTGTGCTGGCAGGCTCTTCCCGCTCTGCAACAAACACAATGTTATCAGGGCACAGAGGGCAGATTCGTTTGCACCGGCCCAGCGAGCTGCCGTGTCCGCCCTGCCTGCCCCGGCACGGGGAGCACCGGGGCGCACGACCGGGACTGGGGGTCTGGGGGGGTGTCAGTGCCTCGGCACCGCAGAGGGTCCCCCCCCGTGTCCCCCGGCTGGGGCAGCTGGTTCAGGTCCCTCCCAGTGTCACGGCACAGCCAACGCTGTGGGGGGACAGGGCTTGGGGAGATGTCTGTCCGCAGGAGCACACATGTCCCTGTCTCCCATGGGTGCTCCCCGAGTGCCAGCGCACCCCAGGGGTGACCCGGCGGGTATGGGGGCAGAGCCACCAGCCCTGCAGTTCGCCAGGTCCTGCAGCTGCCAGAGCTGGGTGCCCACTGCTCTCAGCACACGCTCCAGCCCCACTGAACCACATCCCACATCCCACGTCCCACATCCCACATCCCACATCCAACATCCCGCATCCCGCATCCCGCATCCCGCTTTGATCTCCGCCCGCTCCCGGCCCGAGCCCTGGCTGTGCCCTGGTGGCTGGGGCTGCTGGGCTGGCTGTTATGGGGCCAGCACAGCCTTGCGAGTCTTTCTTTATATACCCCTGTTATTTTTAACTCTGCCTACGCAAATCCCAAATCCGGAATGAGCAGCGGCCCGGGGCCAAGGGGAAATGGACATGGTGCAAATTTCCTGCCCTTTTTACCTCTCTTCCTCTATAACATACAGCAACGTTTTTCCTCCACGGCTTAACTTTCACTGCTACAGGAAAGCTGAAAGCACCGGGCCCCGCGTGGAGCCGCGGGGGCCAGCGATGGACGGGGTCTTCCCCCGGCAGCTGGGCGCTCGCAGGGGATGTCACACCTGGAGGGTGCCGGGAGACGGCCCGAGCCACAAGGCACCGCGCCGTCGACATGACAGGCTCGAGACATCCAGCCCTCGCAGTGACATCCTCACGTGTGAACTGGTGTGCTCACGGGGCCGCATCCTGCCGCCCAGCACCGCCACAAGGAGCCGTTCCTTGGGACTGCCACTGAAAAGAGTGGCAGAGAGGAGCTGTGGCACCCCAGCATGCCTGGGGGAAAAGGAGGGATTGCCGTTTTCTGCTTGTTGGTGATAAACAGGGAAGGCCGGGAGGAAGGGAGGATATTTTTCCCCAGCTTTTCTGTTTTAGTCTCCAAGAAGAAGCCCCAGCACGCAGTGCCGGCAGGTTGTGCTGGGAGTTTCGCAGTGGGCATTGCTGTTTGTGGGAAGGGCACGGCCGCATGGCTCAGGGGTTGTGTGCTGTGACCTCTCAGGCTGGGGTCTGATAGTTACACATCACGTATGAGCAATTTCAGACAATTTCAAAATAATTTCACGTTTTCGAATAATCCAATCTCAGCCGCTCTTTTCTGAGCAGCCTCCGTCCCTCATCCCCGGCGATGCTACGAGTGATTCAGCCTCCAATTAACCCGTGCTTTCCTTCTAACCTCCCTTTCCCATACACACACTAAGCCAGGGAAAGTGCAGGAGCGGATCCCCGTGCTCGTCCCTCCTGCTCCGTGCGGGGACACGACGTTCCCCAGCCCAGCGCCACCCCGGCTGCGCGCAGGCGTGGCTGCGGTACGCGGGGCACCGCGGCGGCGGCGGCGGTGGCACGGCAATAACTTTCCGACGGGAGGTGTGGCACGGGGCTGAGCGAACGGGCACCGCCGTGAGTCACCGGCACCGCCGCCAGCCGCCGGACACGGCCCCGGTGCACGGCAGCGGGGGAGCAGGCAGGGACCAAGGACGGACGCACGGACAGGACAGCCCCGGGGGACGAGGGAGCGAAAGCGCATCCTCGGCTGGGGCTGCTCGTAAAGCTGCGTGGCTGTGCTTCGGGAAGTGGTGTTTAATTACCCAGCCTCCCTGTTAGTAAATAGGTTTGCAGTGACAAAGGGGTGGATTTTTTTATTTTTTTTTCACTCACGCGCTGCTGCGCCGGCGAGCTGGTCCCCTGGGAATGCCAGCTCCAAAATAGACCTGCTCTCTCGTTGGAAGTGATCGAATGGGAATACAAGCTGCCCGAGCCCAAGCCCAATTCCTCCTTTTGTTCTGGGGATCTGGCAGCGAAGGGGTTAGGAGCGGAGCGACAGGAACTCGCCTTCTCTTTAATTGACCTCCGATGATGAAACAATCTAGCAAACAATTTAGAAATGTGCATCCAGTGAGATCATCGGGAAAACTTCTCCGGGAAGGAGCCCAGGGAAAGGAAGGTGGCGGTAATCCACCTGCTCCGGCCGGCCTGGCCGCCCGCTGCGGCACGGCCACACGGGGCAAGCCGAGCAGGGGCGAGCTGTAAGCAGCACCGCTTCCCATCCTCCACCACATCGCCAGGCCCATCCTGTCTTATCCCAGATGCCCCCTCTGGTCCCCTGTCCCAAAACCAGGCTGGTTTTTGACCTCTCCCTGCCTGCTCCCGTGGGGCACCCGTCCTCTGTGTTTCCAGCCCTCCCTGGGCTGCTCGGTGCCCGTTTTGTCCCCGCCAGCACTGAGCGGCCGCACTGCCCGGCTCCATCCCCCAGCAGGAATGTGCTGGAGGTGACACAGCCGCCCCCATGGGCACATCCAGGACAGGACCTGCTCTTCCAAGGCACGGCGGAGGGAAAGCCCCCCCGTCCCCAGGAGGGCTGCCTCCCCGGGGATTTCCATCCGCCCACTCCCCGGCCCCCGGCAGCCACCCGGGAAGGGCTGGCGCAGCTCCCTGGCCCCGGCTTCCCCAGCCCGGGTGAGAGCAGGCTCTGGCTTGGCATGTGGCAGGGGCTAATTTTGGCCCAAAGGGTTTCCCTTCAGTAAACTCTGCTGCCAGGGTGGTTTTGAAGACAATCATAGCCCAAGTCTTCCTTCCTCAGCTGCCAGCGATCTGGTGCCGGGCTGGGGTGTTTGTGTTGTGTGTGCGTGTATGTATCTCCAAACCGCAACAAATATTTCATAGTCGTTTTCTTTCTTTTTTTTTTTTTTTTTCCTCCCTCAGAGCCCTTGGCTGTGGTATTTAAATAGTAGGTGTGGTCCCGGCGCTGCATGCCAAAACCAACACGAGCTCCGGAGCAGATAACCCTGCGAGCAAACGCAGCAGCGAAACCACGCCGGAGCCGCGGCCGGAGCCGGGACGGGACGGGCAGCGGTGCTGGGGCGGGCACGGCCCCGTGGGGCCAGCAGCACGTGGGCACGGTGGCCCCATGTGTCCCCTGTCCCCTTCACCAACGCCTGGCCGAAGGCACTGGGGGTGAAGGAGGAGGCAAAGCAGGGCGAGCTGCCTCTTGCAGGGCCCGGGCACTCGTGGCGTACAGCCAGGGGTGGGTAGGATGGACCAGGGGGGTCTTTAGCTTTTTGTCTTTAAACCACAACAAAACATTTTGCTTAATTGCCTGTTTTCCCCCATATAAATATTTTTTTATTAAAAATGTTTCTTTTCTCTCTGTTTCTTTCCACTTTTTTTTTTTTTTTTTTTTTTTTTTTTTAACAAAAGAGTGTCAAAAACAGAGTGTGAGCAAGCAGGAGGATCCCCTCCAGTGCCTGCAGACCAGCTCACAAAGAAACTTTCGTGCACCCTGGTCTTTTTTTTTCATATAAACCAAAAGCCTTGCTTGGCAGAATGAGTCACCCGAGGAGAACCAGCTGCCTGACCTACCCTGCTCGCACCGGTGGTGCTGGTGCGCACTGGGGATGGAGGGGACCTCTGGTGCTCTGGGTCTACGAATGGACAGAGACAAATCTGGGCAGGAGAGGGATGGAGAAAAGGGGTCTCTGTGCAGCCTCCTACTGACAGCCCAGCCCTGGTGGGCACCGGGTGCTGTCCTCAGGCTCTGCACCAGCTGTGAGGGTTTTGGTCACAAGCCGTGCGGCAGCAGGGCAGCCCCCGTGGTGGGGGATCAGGGGAAATCTGGAGCCTTCCCACCCCCAGCCCGCACACCCGGCTCTGCTCCTCGCTCCGTGTGTGGCCCTGGTGCAGCTACACCCACTCGCTCCTGCCCTCACCTCGTGCCCCGCGGGAAGCAGGCAGAGGGGGAACCGAAAACATCTCTCCAACATTGGTCCCAAATTGGAGACCACCACACTGAATCCAAGGGTTCCTGGGACCCCCCCAGCTGGGAGCAATGCCAGGAGATGGGGATGCTCCTCCCCACCCCATCTCAAAGGGGACAGCCGCGTGTGCCACACTCTCCCCAGGGCTCCCCCTGCAACCCCAAGGGGGTCTCTGAGCGCTAAGGAGGGCACGAACCCTCCTTGCTCCCCAGGACACAGCACTCCAGGGCTGCGGCCCAGCGGGCTGCCCGGAGGAAGCAGCTTCGCAGGGAGCGGCGTCCCCTGGCCGGATGGCACCCAGGGGCGGCCGCAGGCTCCTTGTCCCCGCGGCCAGGCATGCAGCGGGTGTGGGTAGCGCACCCCTCCCTGCCTCCCAGCCCCACAGCGCCGGGCGCTGGAGCGGAGCCGGACAGGTACGCAGCGCCTCGCCAGCAGCACAAGGTGCGCAGCGGGGCCAGGATCCACCCAGCCCGTGCCGGAGGAGGAGGGGAGGAGGGTCCTTGGCAGACGAGGTGCTGCTGTTTTAAAACCCACAGCTGAGCCGGCTCCATGCCTGATCTCGGCGCGCGTTCGGGCTACAGGCAAACAGCCCCAAGCCCAAACACCGCCTCCAGACGCTTCCATTTTCCCCGGCTCCTTTTGCACCGCTGCACCTCGGGGCCACTGGTGGTGAGGGGCTCGGCGCAGCCGCCCCATCCCGTGGCTCCTCCAGGCCCTGGGGACCGCTCGGTGACGCTGGCACGTGTCCCAGCGTGGAAAGGAAAATAAGGTTCGGATGTCACCTCCCCAGTCGGGAGAGGAAAATTCTTTCCAGCAAAACACGCGTTTAGTTCCTCGCCGAGCGTAACCGGCGTTGGGTTCCTCGTCCCCCCCCAGATTTCCAGCCAAACAGGGAATTTTCCACCGACATCAAAGCACAACAAAGCGGTTTTGCCAGGACGGACACCGTGCCCCGCGCACCTGCCCGTGTGCCTCCTTGTTTTGGAAAGTGGCGGTGACCATGAGTGACCGTGCGGGGCACTGGGGGCTCCTGCCTCACTCCTGCCTTCCCTATACACTGTGGGGTGCAGGGGACCAGGGGGACATTCCCTGGGCAGGTGGCCCTAAAACCCTATTGCCTGAGTGAGCTCGTGACTCCCAGCTGAGTCCAGTGACTCAAACTGGGGTTTGGCACGCTGAATCTGTTCCAGTTTGCCCAAATGGGGCCGGGCGGGCATGGGGACTTGGGGCACACCGGGGGACACTGCGGGGCTCCACCCGTGCCCCACTCAGCCTTCAGTGGGGTTTTGCCTCCCCAAGCCCCTCCGGGAGCAGCTTTAGCGGCGGCACCTCCCCGTCAGCCCAATCTGATGCACTTCAAAGCCGCCTGCCCCGGGGCCATTAGTGTCAGGCAGGGGGACATGCGGCCGGGGGGGGGGCGGCAGGAGACGCCTCCGGGAATGGGGGTTTCCAAAAACTGGGCTCGTTTGCGGGAATGCCGAGGCTGCTGATGCCCTGCACTTGAGGCATCAATGGGCAGATTAAGGGGCCGCTCAAGCGGCCTGGGAACCTTTTTGTCTGCGGCCAGGTCTGCTTCCACCGAGGGTGATTTGGGGATTCTCCTCCCTCCCAGTCCACAATTGCAGGGTCATTTGCATCTAAAATGGGAGCCGGGCCCTTTAGCAGCTTGTCAGCGCCTGATAGCCCGGCCCGGCAGCCTGCTCGGGGGAGCAGCGGGCACTAAACCCGCTAAAGCAATCAGCGGGGCCGGGGGGCGGGGGGGGGGCTCTGCACATCAAAGGTCCTGGGCTCCCTTATAGCAGCCTCCCGGCCCCAAACCTCCCCTCGGCCACCTTTCATCAGTGCCCAGGTGGAGGTGACATCCAGGGGGTGGCAGCTCCTGGGGGCCACCGGTGCTCCCCTCTCCATCCGTCACCCGCATCCTGGGCATCTTGGGGCCGGGGGGCCCTTGCCCTATAGATGCCCGCAGCCTAGGGGCTGTGGGGTTGCTGCGGGGATGGAGCACCTGTAATTAATGTGCGGGGTTAATCACCGCATCCGAAAATAGAACTGGCCGTGGCAGCGCTGGCCCGCATTCCCTGCGCCGGGGAGCGGCACCGTGCTCAGCCCTCCGCGAGGTGTCCCTAGGGAAAGGACCGGTGCCCCGGTGCCACGTTCCGGCGGGGAGAGCCACGTAACGGGGTGCTGGGCTGGGCTGGACTGGATGGCCGGCATGCCAGGGTGGCCAGGCTGTGGCCGCTGCATCCCCAAGGCATGCTCAGGGAGCAGCCAGCATCTTCTCCTTTAGGGAAAGTGCGTTCCTCCTTGCTCATCCTCTCTGCACCCCCCCCAGGGCCTCTCTGAGCACCGAGCACGGACAGGAAGGACACTGCCCCGTGGCCTGAGTTCACATCACGCCACACCTGTGAGCAGGACAGACCTGAGCCACATCCACATCCTGAGCGGGGTGCTCTCACACCATGGGCTGGTGGCCCTACAGACCCTAGACCCTTGTTGGGTCACCATAGAACCCTTGCCAGAGGCTGTACCAGAGAACAGCCCCCACCTTGTTGGCCTTCTGGTTCAGCTCTCCCAATGCCCACCCGTAGCTGCGTCCCAGCTCGGCTGGAGGGACAGCTCGGTGTCCCACCAGGGCACCTATGGGTGGCACAGGGGCGCTGGCTGCTCTGTCTCGGCGCCATCCGGGGCGCTGGCCCACGGCGCCCGGCCGGCAGTCGCCTCTCACGGCAAACACAGCTGCTGCCCCATCCCCATCCATCCCTCCGCATGTCGGTGGCGCCGGTGCCAGTGCCTGTTGTCATATGGCACCGGTGTGTACACAGCCTGTGGGAATGCGCAGCGCTCCCGGAGCGCTCGGAGGGACCCAGCACCCCCCAGCCTCCTGCAGGGAGCAGGGTGGGGGAAAGCGAGTGCCCCGTGCTGCCTGATCTGGCCTCCTGGAGATGGATCCGGGCTCTTGCCACGGCCAGGAGACCCCACACGCTGGGGAAGGAGCCCTTAGGGTCGGTGTTTTGTAGCAGCTGGGTGCTGCCCCACATGAACGGCGGGCGCAGTGGGATGCTGGGCGGCCGGGACGGTCCCACCCCAGCAGGGAAAGCTGCAGGTGACTCACGGCCATCGCCGTCCCTGCCTGCTGGGCAGATCCTCCCGCACCCCAGCCCCAGCTCCTGACAGCCCCCCCACTCTCCCCACGGCCATGGGGTGGGTAATGGGGACAGCTGGGGGACCTGGGGATGGGGGGACCCCGTGCCCTGAAAGTAGAGGCTGTGCTGGTCCTGCAGGCTTGAGGCTGTGCCCATGCCCTGGCTCGGTGGTGCCTTGGATAGGGGGCAAGAAAAAATAACCCTTTTCACCCCCGAAGCCCTCCGGCAGGTCCCCCCCACACTCCTCGTGGCTCTTGGGGCTGCGTGCATCCTGCGGGAGGGTTGTGGGCAGCAGGTGCACACAGCTGGGGGGGAAATCCCATGGGCATGCGCCCAGGTGGCCAGCCCCGTTTGTGGTGCCAGGCACGGTGATGGGACGTGTCCTTAAAGGAGTGCTCCCTTGGTCCCGTCACAAGGATGCTCGTCCCCAGCCTGCGATGGGATGGGCATCACACATTGTGGTGGGGTGTGAATGTCTGCTCTGGGGGTTCCCACGTTGGGGAAATTTCCAGGGAATCACTCAGCTGTAGAGGGGACACCTCAGTAAAGCTGGGCAGGGAGAAGTGGGGCTGCAAACCCCACAGGGCGGCTGCAGAAATCCTAAAAGCAAATACAAGGGAGCAGCGGGCAGGGGACTCCCCCAGCAGCTTGCTTGGGGCTGGCAGGGCTTGCATTTTTGGGGGGGGGCGTTCCCTGCAGCCCCCTGCTCCCTCCTGGGGTTGGGTACAGTGAGGGGCAGAACAGAGGGATCAAAGGGGAGGGCTGAGAGGAGCCACTCGTGAGCTGCGGGTCATTATCTGTCATTAACATCTGTAATCTCCCGGAGAGCAAACTGAGATTTACAGCCTGTTATTAGGCTGTTACTCAACCTGTTGTGCAACAGCTCAATTTAAAAAAAAAAAAAAATGTGATTAATAGCCCGCTAATAAGGGGGAAATCTCTCCTGTTTAATTCAAACACGCTCTGCCCGGGCTCTCCAGGAAGGCTTGGGCTCGCAGCCCAGCTTCCCAGGCTGGATGTTGGGGTGCCCTCCGGCCCCCACCACAAAATGCAGCACTGGGTGGGGGCTATGGGACGCAGCTCCCTGCTGTGATCCCGAGCTCCTGGGGCTCTGAAGCTTTGGGGTGCCTCTGCTGCCTCCTCCCCGTGCTGGCTCCAGGTGAAGGGGGGTCCCGGCAGCCCCTGGCCGTCCCCCACGGTCAGCGCGTGGAAGATGGGGAAACTCTGAGTCAGCACCGTCCTTATCCCAGCGCCTCACCTCTTGTTTCGCAGTGACTCGCACCTGACTCATTTTGACCCCGCAGCTTCCTGCACTCCTGGCTTTCACTGCTCGTGGTGGGCAGGGTGCGGGGTGCCTGCACCCCTGCCGTGGTGGTTTCACCCCGCAGTCCTCGCCCCCATTTCCAGGCGTCTGAACCAGAAGGTGAGCCGGGGCTCCGCCGCAAGCCAGCCCTGCCTGCACCATGGCACTGCGGATGCTCCGCAGCTCCATGCTGCCAACTGAGCGGTTCCCAAGAGATTGAACCCCTCTATCCCCCCGTTTTTCACCTCTCCGAGCCCCCTCTTGGTAGGACGGGGGCAAGCAGGCAAGCATCGCATGATTACCTCCCCCACACCATCCCATCCAAACCTCCATGGGGAAGAGAGGATGCCAACAGACCCCTTCTGTTTTGCAGCCTAGATTTGGCCTCTGCTGGTGACCCTGTTGCTGGCTTTAAGCAGCCTGGTTTTGCCCCGGTGACTGAACGCCGTGGATAATTGGATTGCAGCTGCCCCGCTGCCACCCCAGGTCCTGCCCCACGTTCCTGGGACACTCCAGGAAAGACGCCTTTTGCTCTCCACGAAGCATTAAATCCCTCAGCTGTTCCCTCCAGGGCGCAGGCGGACCCTACCCTGAGGGACTCGCAGGCTCTGCCCAGGTGCTCTCACTGTACATGGAGAGGGGGGCTGCACAAAGCTGCTGCGCTCTGCTCCTGGGGGTCTTCTCCATCCCTGGCTGAAGGCAACTCGCTTTTGAATGTCGGTGCTTCAGGTCCTCCCAGCAATAGCTGGGCCATCCTGTGCCCGCCCTAGGGCAGCTGGAAGCAGGGAAATGGCTTGTGTCACCTCCAGATGACACCTTGGGATTGGGTGGTCCCTGGGCAGCTTCCTCCAGCAGCACGAGGGAGTAAAGACACCTGGAAATGGCTGAGGCCGGTGGGGACGTGCAGAGCTCTGGGGTACTTGGGCACATCCTAGAGCTGGGGTCTCCCCTCCAAAAAGAGGTTTTGGTTCACCCTGGCCACCCCTGGGGTCCCCCGATGGAGCTGCCACCACCACCCCACGTGCGCCCAGGGGCTGAACCTGCGGTCCCCCGGTCCCCAAAAGCCGAGCCAGGCGGGCGGCCCCTCCGCCGCTCGCTTGCTCAACGCTGCGGAGGAGGGCGAGCTCAACCCGTCCCGGCGACCCACGCACTTAATTAGGGCCTTGCGGCGCCTCGTCAGCAGGGCGCACTCGCTGCCCCGCTGAGCGTCGCTGCGCGGCCGGGCGCACGCGGCGCTGGAGCCGCACGGCGCTGGCAGGTCTGGCCCTGCCCGCCGCTCACGTGGCCCCGGCGGCCCGGCTGCATTTTCCACATTCCTCCCACCCCTGAGTCACTGGGACGTCCCCTGCCAAAGCCTTCACCCCAGCCCGGGCCGTGCCAGCGGCCCCGCACGGCTCCACGCACGGTGGCATCCCCCAGTGCTGGGGAAGCCTTGGGTTGGGGTGACATTCCTGCTGCCCCATGGGGCAGAGCTGTGCCCTCAGCCATGTGGTGAGGGCCCCCAGCACAGCCACACCGAGCACCCAGGACCCTGCAGGGAGCCCATTTCACCCCGAGCAGCCTGGGGATGGGGTTTGCATCCTCCGCCACCGGTGCTGCGTGCAGCCTCGCTAACCTCCTGCCGCTTCCTGCCTTGGCTCCCAGCGCCCGACTCTTTTCGAAGAGCGCGGCGGTGCTGCCAGCAACCTCACCCTGCTGGGAGCCCACCCGGCCCCTGCTCGGGGCCACCTGCGCTGCCCCATGTCCCCACTGGGCACACCGGGACCCTCAGCCCCCCAGCACCGGGGCGGGCTGGCTGTTGGCAAAAAAGGCCATGACCATGCGTGGCCTCAAAGAGGGGGCGCGGAGCGAGGGGGCACTTGGTGCCTGCTGGGGGTCACAGGGAGCTGGAGGTGCTCCCAGCCTCCTGTGCACGTATGTGAGGCGTGCAGGTGTGTGCACGGAAGGAACACGGGGGGTGCACACGTGTGTGCACAGGGGCGCACAGTGCGAGGTGCCTGTGCTGCCTGAGCATGCCCACCTGCGCCGGGTGCGTGCAGGGACAAGTGCCACCGGCACGGCGTGTGCGGCGGCGGGTGCCACCAACTCGCCCCGCAGCAGCTGGCGGGCTCTCGTGCGAGCAGGTGGCTTGGGTGCAGCCCCGAGTCGTTCCTGGTGCCTCTCCCAGGAGCGGTGGCCCCAAGCCGTGACACAGGGGCCGGGTTGCCTTTTTTTCCGGCTGTTTCCCAGCCTGTCAGGCCAGTCGTGTTGGGTCTTGCTGCGATTTCCCGGATGGCTGCTTGGCACCTGCCTCTTCCCCATCCGGATGGGCAAGTTCCTGGAGCACCGTGCTGGGGCGATGCATCACCTCGGCCCCTGCCCCGCTCCCCGGCCCCATGCCCTGGCCCCGGCATCCCACCCTGGTACCCGGGCTGTGCCACCCGGCACGGCACGGTGCCACGGCTGGGGGGATGCTGGGCAGGCAGCGGTGAAATGGGGCTGAGCGCGCGGGCCCCGGGCAAGCTCTGAGTCACAGCAGGGCCAAGAGGTGTGGGGAGAAACCCGCTGCTGCTCCGTGGGGTGGTTGGGGCAGCCAGACTGGCTCGGCGAGTCAGGCCCGGGCGGGCAGCACGGGCGCCGTTTGCTCACCGCCGCAGCTGGAGGACGTGCCAGCAGGATCGGTGCTGCTCTGGGATGGGCATCACCCGGTGCTGGAGGCCGGGAGTGGAGCCCACCGGGTGGGCAGGGGCTGCCCGGGGCTGCGAGGCGGGCTGGGATGGCTGCGGGTAAGCTGGGCTGCAAAGGGATGCTCGGCCTCGTGGGGATGCTGGGCTTTTGGCCAAATCCATGCTGCTCATGGATAAACCTGTCCCTGACCCTTAGCATCGCACAGGGGCTGTGTTTTTGATCTCAGGTGGCTGCACAGGAGCCCGTTTGCAGTGCTGAGCCCTGTCCCCGTGCTGCCCGGGGCAGCTCAGGCAGTGCCACCACTCCTGCCCCGGCAGCGGGACAGCTCACGTCCCACTTGCCCGCTGCTCCTCCTCCTCCAGATGGGGAAACCGAGGCAGAGCACGCGGCGGAAGAAACCTGCTGGGTGAAGGCCAGGAGAAGCCGCAGGCGCCGAGCCAGCAGCCCTGCCCAGCCCGCGCGGGCTCAGAGCATCCTGTGCGGAGAGCAGGAGGCTGGCTGAGCGCGGCGATGCCAGACCCGTTGCAGTGTCCCCAGCAGCCAGGCCAGCTGCCCTGGGGACGTCCCCTGCCAGGTGGTGCCTCCCTGCCCTCCTCCTGGCCACTGCTGCCCCAGGGGGTCCTTGAGGACGGATCCTGGCCGGGAGGGATAGAGCCCCTCCGTGCCTGGAGGCTGCGCCCAGGTGAGCTGGGCTCTCCGGCCCTAATGACATCCCCCTCATCCCCGCCATGCCATGGGGTTAATGAGCCCGTGGCTCCTGCTGGGAAGGCCCTGGGAACTGCATCCCCCTGCAGCCGTAACCCTTCCCTGCCTGGGCTCCCCCAGCCTGCCCGGCACCCCCTCATTGCCAGCACCAAAGCGGTGGGGACGCACCCTCCATAGGGACCAAGATTTTGGGGCTGATGCTGAGCCCAGGTGCCTTGGGGGAGCCAGGATGGGGCGGACACCAAGCCAGCGGCCTCTGCCCAGGGACATCCCGCACCCCCCAGGCTGTGGAGTGCCCCCATGACTCTTCTCCCTGCATCACCTGGTTCTGGAGCATGGCACAAGGGTCCCAACAAGCCCACGTTGCCCCTGCTGTCCCCCCCTTTGTCCCTACTGTCCTCACCCCGGTGAGCCGTGCTCGCCTGGGGCCAGCGGGGCAGAGCAGCCCCCTCCCCAGCCTGTCGGGCTCTAATCGGATCCCCCGCTGTTCCCCTTTATGGGGGCTGAATGAGAGGGGCTGGCTGAGCAGGGGCTGTGCGATTAGCGGGGCAGGAGGGCGGCTCTGGGCACGGGGTAATGACAGGCACTTATCCCCTGGGCTCCTGCCCCCAACAGAGGCAGGTGGATGAGCTCGCCTGGGGCTAACAGCGGGTACCAAAGGGCCGAGCTCAGCGCCACGCCGTTCCCACCCCCCCATGGTGCTGTGCTAAGGGGATGCCTCGGCCCAGCCCCCCCCAGCGGGGACATCCCCAGCACTGTCCCTGGGCAGGAAAGCCATCCAGCCACCAGGTCCCATCCTGGGACGCTGTTCCTGCAGGAGCCCAGGGCCCAGCACAGGACAGGTGCCAGGGCAGTGGGCTCCATCCTGCATCAGCCCCTGGCGGAGCAGCACAGGGCACGGAGACACAGGGGCCAGCTGCCCCCCACGCTGCTCACCCAGCTGCAAGCAGTGGCAGGGGGCGCACCTCACCCCGGCACCCCTGGGGACACGTTTCAGCTCGGACACGCTTCGGTCCAGCCAGGGTCCTGAGCCTCGAGGGTGCAGCCCGTGTGCCCCAGCCCATCGTCGCTGTGTCAGGGCTGCATGGCAGGCCCTGGCGCGAGCAGTGTCTTTGCTGAGCACCTCTCCTGCCCCAGCATCTCCCAGGGGGTGGGGTGCACTCCTGGGTGGGCATCTTAGCCCTGGGGTTGCCAAGTGTGCACGCAGACACGCGTGTGCACGTGCACATATGTACGAGCACGCACCAAGCATGGGCACTCTGTGTGACACCTTCCAGCAGGGCTAATTAGACAGTGGGCTCATTAGAGAGCAACCCACTCCTGTTGGCTTTCTGGGGCCAGTGAAGGAGACAAGTGGTGCTCAGTGGGGACACGTGTCACCCCCCAGCATCCCACCCCGCTAGCTCTGCACCACGAGCAGCCCCACACCTTGGCTGGGAGGGGGGCTTCCTCCACCTCATCCAGGCCCCCCCATCCCTGTCACCCCTGTCCTCTGCCTCCCTGGGGAACAGATGGGTTTGAGAGGACAACGGTGCCAGGACACTGCGCGTGGTCCTGTCCCCATTGTGGCCATCCGCTCCTGCCGGTCCCCATGTCACCCTGCCGTCCTGCCCCGCACAAACATTCCCTCACTCCCGTCCACAGTAAATATTGTTGCAGGGCAAACAGTGAATCAGCCCCCTTTGTTCGAGTGCTGCTGGCAGCCCCGTCTTGTTCAACTGCTGTTTAATGACCCTCCAGTTGTGTACCCTGGAGCTACTCATTAACCCCGGGCTGCAGATGGCGAGGAGGACAGCACCGAGCCAGCCAGGAACGATTTGCCGGCGTTGGGGACTGGCTCTAGGTAAATTCTGGTGACCTTTTACCAGGTGCTGACGTGCCGGAGGTTTTCCTTCACACCTCTGCAAGGCGCAGCCGACCTGCTGCAAGCCGCCCCGCGGCACGGCACGGCGGGGTGCTGCTCGAGGCAGCATCCCCATCAGAGCATCCCCCGCAGCTCAGCCTGGGCTCACGGGCTCAGAAAGGAGCTGCAGGCTCTCGTGGAGGGATGCTGGGGGCTCCACGTGTGGCACGAGGGTTGGAGAGGAGTCAGGCTGGGAAACGAGCAATGGGAGACCCCAAAAGGTGCAGGGCATGGGCAGCCGAGGAAGGGCTGGGAGAGAAGGGGAGCGGATGGGGGCATGGAGCTGCTGCCGGCCCCGTTACCTGCCATGGGCTGCCTCGAGGCTGCGCATCCTCCTGCAGCACCGTGGGGCAAGCCCTGCCCCGGGCTGGTTCTCACCTCCCGTTCATGTGGCTCTGGCTCCACACCAAGGGCGCAGGTTCCACCCCACGTTGTGCTCTGGCTCCTCCCCCTATTGTGGTCCTGGCCCTGCCCCGCATTTTGGCCCTGCCCCGTGTTGGCCCTACTGTCCCCAAGGGGCAGCCCCACTGCAGCCAGGGGTGTCCCCATGCACCAACTCTGGGGCTGGGCCAGCGGTGCCTCTAGATCCCCAGGGCCACCAGGGTGGTGGCACAGGTCCCCACGGGTGGTGGCACAGGTCCCCAAGAGTGGCAGTGCCATGGGATCCTTGGGGCTGGGCACTGCCCCAGAGCAGCCACAGCAGGTGCCAGGGTGCCAGCCCCACGTGCCCCTGTCCCCTGGGAAACCCAGGTGAGCAGCACACCTCCCCGCTCCCCATCACCAAACAGAGTCAACAGCTCGTGGTCTTCCCCTTCAGAGCCCAGTGGGATTGGGGCAGGGCCGTGGTGTGGGGCAGGGCCGTGGTGTGGGGCAGGACCCCGTTCCATGTCCCCGTCAGGCCCTGCAGGACGTGGCCATGCTGCCATCAGAGGGGACAGCCCAGGGAGGACGGCGGTGACGGCACGGGGTGCCCGGCACGCTGAGGCAAGGCTGCCAGGAAGACCCTGATAAGCATCTAGCCTCTGTGTTTATTTACAGCCGAGGATATTTATACCGCAAAGTCCTTTAAATTTAGCTGGGGACACACCCAGCACCATCCAGAGCTGGTGGCCGGGGCTCCCACGCGTCACCGCGGGCACGGGGCGCTCACCGGCCGTGCCCCAGGACCGCTGTGTACGGCAGGGTGCGAGGCTCAGCATCCCGGTGGCACTCGGGGAGGGCAGGATGAGGCCAGCACACAGCGGGACAGGGCTCCCTGGGGCAGCGGGGACACCGGTGCCACCAGGGCTGGGATAGGGGACTCCGGGTCTGCGTCTACCCTGTCCCCAACCCACCCATGGCCAAGCTTTGCGCCCCCCTCCAGCTGCTTGTCCTGGGGGTGATGCAGCGTGGGGCGAGGCCGTGCCGTGCCGAGCCGTGCCGAGCCGTGCCGAGCCGTGCCGGAGCATCCCCGCCCCGCTCCCGTCCCGCCCGGTGTCTGCCTCCCTCTGCTGGACGCGGCGCTGGGTGCGCCGCTGGCTGGCTGGAGGCGGCACCGCTGCGACAATCGCCCCACTGGGCTCATCGAGTGGCTTTCTTGTCCCCAAAGGGACTCAGAAGGTTTGGACAGGCGAAGTCTGGTTCCCACGAGGCAAAGGCAGCGGGCTTTAGGATCCCCATCCTTTCAGGCTTGGTTAACCAGGGCCCACCCCAGCTTCCGCCGTTTCTCCAGGAGAGATGTGACACTCAGCAGCCCATGACATCTGAGGCATCCCCGTGTCCCCATAAGGATCCTGCCCCTCATCCCACCCTGTCACCAAACCTTCCACCTCCTGCTTGCCCTAAAATCCCTGCCTCCTCAACCCAAAACCTCCTAACTGATGCCGGCCAGCCCGAAGGCAGGCTGCGTGCCCGTCACTCTGGGACCCGACCCCATGCACCTGGGTGCTCCCATGGCCTGGGCCACCCCTTCCAGCCCAGCTGTCCCCTCTGTCCCCTGCTTCCCTCACTGCTGCCAAGTCACATTAGGAGCCATGAGGCCGATCAGCAGGTCAGGACGGGGTGCGTGTCCTGGGGACAGGGAGCTCTGTGCAGCACAGCCTGGCCGTGTCCCAGAGGATTCCTGTCCCTGGGCACGATGCAGAGGTGCCCCAGAGCTCATTTGCATGCAGGCAGGGATATTTGGATTTTATCTGCTGTGACTGGCCCTGGAGGGAGAAGAAAAGCCAGCTCTCCCCAGGGACACGGGTCATGCTGGGATGAGCAGTGCCCGGCCTCTGGGGGGACACCAACAGCACCCAGCTGAGCCACGCACAGCACCCCAGCACCCATGCTGCCTCATGGGGCACCCCAGGAGGAGACAACCTTGGCCCCAGCAGCAGCAGCAGCAAGAGCCGGATCGCCCCCCAAAAAAAGCCCTGGCAGCACAGCTGGCGGCCGGGATCCGGGGACAAAACCCTGCACACCGCTGTGCCAAACCCCCAGGGACGCAGTGAGGGCGCAGGGGACCCAGGCCGTGCTGTCCCCACGGGGTTGGTGGGTGCTGCAGGAGCCAGGCAGCATCGCCCGCCCCCCCCCCCCCCCAGCAGCTCTGCCGGAGGGTGCAGTGAGCAGTAACTGTCCGCAGAGGGAGCCCGGCTCCTTCGCAGCCTCCCGGCACCCTGGGGACAGCAGGGCACCCAGCCGAGCATCCTCCTGCCCCTGCTCCCCTGGCCCCACTGTGTGCCCCCCCAGGTGCTGGGAAGCCCAAGGTGCACGGCACTGGGCAGACCTCAGCACATCGTGCAAAGCCTGGCGGTGGGAAGGGTTACCCCATCTTGGTCATTTGATCGGTTACGACATTTTCTTAGAAGAAAAATAGATAAATAAATAAATAAAAGCCAGTTCATTATTTCTACTGCCAAAGGGAAAGGAGGCTGACGTGAGAGCTGCTTTCGGACAGAGGCACAGATCCGTACGTGGCGGGCACCAAGCGGGAGCTCCCCGCAGACACCAGGGCTTGTCCCACAGCCAAGGGAGAACCACAGCACAGGGCTGAGCTTGCACGGGGCCAACTGGTGCGCAGGTCTCTAGCTCCACAGCACAGGAGCGTGTCCTGGCCAGGACCACGCCAGCACCCTTGCTGGAGTGGGGCTGTCAGAACCACCAGGGGCTGCCGTCACTGCTCGGTGCCACGCTCCAGCCCAGGGCAAGCTCAGCCAAATTCCCCGCAGGGAATTTCAGCAGGGGTCAGAGGCGTGGTGTGGCGGAGGGGCTGTGTGGCTCTTTGCTCCGTGCGCGTGCCCCATGGGGAACCGAAAGCCCTGTGTCACGCAGGATGGAGCACGCGGGGCCAGCAGGGCGGGCAGCGCTGTGTTCCTCCTCGCTGCCTCGAGGTGCAGAGGAGACGGGGCTGGGGACCGTCCCCAGGGACCTGCATCTGCAGCTCTGCCAGGCTGGCGAATCCACTGCTCGTGCTCCTTACCCCCATGCACCCAAGGGATGCTTCCCCCTCTGCCCCTCGTGTGAAAGGGGCACAGACCCCAGGGAAAACTGCCCCCTTTGCCAGGCTGGACAAGGGGAGGTGGCAGAGGGGTGTGAGCCTGGTCCCTGCGTGCTGCTGGCTGGTGGCATGGTGAGGGCGGGGACAGGGGCAGCTCTCCCCATCTGGGAGACACAAGTGGACACGGTCCTGGGGGTGGTGCTCATCCCGGCCTGGGGTGCCCCATAGCCAGCCAGCAGCCCATGGGCGGTGGGCTGAGTGCTGCAGCGGGGTGGCAGCTGCCTCCAGCTGCTCCGGGTCGCAGGAGGCTGTCATGGGAGAGCTGTCTGCGGCCAGGCAGAGGGGGGAGCAGGGACAGCTATTTTGGGCAGCCCCAGGCGCCCCAGCTGTCGTGCTCACTGCAGCACAGAGCCTGAGCTGCAGCAGGGACCTGAGCGCTGCCCTGGGTAGCGTTACGGGAAGTGCACCCTTCCCATGGGGTCCCCAGCACCCTGCTGCGCCCTGCACCCAGCAAACATCCCCGGGGGAAGGCAGAGCTGATGTGGCAACGCTCAGCCCATCCAAGCGGCTCTGTTCCTCCCAGCCGGGTGCGACCAGAGCGCAAGGAGGAACAACAGCCTCGGGACCTGCAGCCGAAGCATTAGCTCCCAGCAAGGCAGCCCTTGTGTGTGCCCGGGGCTGTCCCCGCTGGGTGCACGTGTCCGCGGTGTGAAACACAAGCCGGGTGCTGCGTGCTGCCAAGGCGGCCGGCGGGGAGGGCAGCGTGGGGCAGCACGGGGGGGACGGCGCCTTCCCTCGCAGCCACCAGCCCAAGGATGCCGCGGGGATTTTGCCACCCATCTCCCTGCCTGTGGGGCCGGGCTGGACGCTCCACCAAGGGTATTTTTCCAGGTCAGCAGCAGGTAGCCGAGTGGAAAGTCCCCGGGAGCTGTGGCTGAGCTGCTGGCGACGCAGCCGGCGTCGGCTCCCCGCAGCCAGGAGCAGCGGTGCCCGCTGTGCTCCTCCCAGCCCCGGCAGCACTCGCCTGCCCTGGCGCTTGTCCAGACCGCGGGACTTGGCCGAATCCTGCAGCCCGAGGGGGTGAGTTGCTGGCAAAGCCTGGGGCAGGGCAGAGGAAGGGCCGGGGGAGCTGAGCCCGGGGCTGGGCGCGGGGCAGCTCTCGGCACAGCGGGGACACGGGGCCGGGTGTGAGGGAGCGCCGGGGCAGGAGGGTGGCACTGTCCCCACGGCGCTGCCAACGCGCCAGGTCCTTGCCGTGAGCGTTCCCACCAGGTGGCCTCAAGCTGTTGGCAGATCAGGAACAATTTTGGGTGCTTTCCATCAGCTCTGATACCATCGCCGGAGCCGTGGGGCAGATGACGTGCCGTCATGGGCCAGTTCCTCTTCCCCACGTGCTGGGCAGGATGGGGAGAGCGCAAGGGAGAAAAAACAAAAGATGAGCCAGCAGAAAGGGCAAGGCACGAGGTGGAGGGGTCTTCCCTGAAGCTTCCCCTGCCCCTCTGGCAGGGTCCTTCCTGATAACACATCCCCTGCCAGCCCAATCCCCCTCCTGGATCCAGCAGGGAGCTGGGGGACCGGGACGAGAGCGTGTGGTCCCCCGGTCCCCGCTGGTCCCCAGCTTCGAGCACTGGGGGATTGCCACGGCCCTGTGGAAACCTCCAGCACTCGTTGCCGTTTGGGCCATCCCATCCCTGCCTCAGGTGCTGGGAACTGGCATTTCTTCCCCACCCTTCACCCCTCTGGCTCCCTGCCCGCGTTTGCCCGCAGTTTCCCAGGAAACAGCACCCATGGAGATGGGCGAGGAGAGGAGAAGAAAGGAGAGGAGAGGGGGAGGAGAGGAGAGGAGAGGGGAGGACAGGACAGGACAGGACAGGACAGGACAGGACAGGACAGGAGCCTCCTGCAGGGATCCCACGGCCTGCCCACGGTGGGTCACCGCCAGCCCCAAAGATCTGAATGGCACCAGGGAGGGGGGGTTGCGGTATCACCCTCACCACCCCGCGGGGACTTTGGGGAGGCTGTGATGCCAGCCAGCCCTGAGGATGGATGGCAAGGTGGGAGAGAGCTGGGTGCCCCAAGGGAGGGAGGCATGGGGGGGTGATTCCTTCCAGGTGCAGAGAGATGGGTGAAGGGGGCGCGGGAACAGCCTGGTGCTCGCACCCGTCCCACGTCCCTCTGGCACCACAGCCTCGTACAGCAGGGACTGCCCCTGGCCGAGGGCTGCAGGGCCCCTCGTTGTCTTTGTTGAAGTCAAGATGTCAGAGAGAGCACAGAGGAGGTGCTCAGAAAGGGAGCAAGACCCCAAGGAGCCCTGCGGGTTGAAGCACAGAGACCTCCGATCCCCATGGGGCTTGCACAGCCCATCCCGCCTGGCGTGCCCCAAACCCCATCCTTGCATTTGGTCTGCGCAAGGATTCAGAAGCTGGGTGCGGGAGCTCTGGAGCCAGCCCTGCCTGCACAAAGCCGCGCTGGGGTTTGAAAGCATGAGCTTCATCCCTGGGAATCCACCCCTGCGGCAGGTCTGCAGCTCCTCGGCAGGCAGCTCCTCTCCCAGTGCCAGACCCTGGGGCAGGGGCGCGGGCTGCAGCCTGGTTCCATGCGGGACGCTGGGGCCGCGATGCTGCGTTTGGGGTGCGGGATGCCAGATGTGGGATGCTGGATTTGGGCTGCAGGGCGGGGCATGGAGCCCTGCAGGGCCGGGAGCGAGGGTGCTAGCGGGCACCCCGTGCTCTGGAGCAGAGTAAACGTGAGCAAGCGCCGCAAGAGTGTGGGAGGACCTGAGCACCCACGGGTTTCGCTGCCACCTTCCCCTTCCTGCTAGGGGTGTCATGGCTCTGCCTCTGTTGCACTTGCAAAACAAAAGCAGTGACGAAGTGAGCGTGCTGCCACCGTCTCCCCATCCTTGTAGCCCAGCACGGGCCCAAGGTAGCCACCAGACACCCCGAGACTGCCACCCCATCGCTGCTCCCCGCCGCCGCCATCCCATGCAGAGGATTTCCTTCAGCAGGATGTGACCCGTGGGGACAGCGCGGGTCGGCTCAGACCCCGGTACAGGATGCTCCCCAACATGTCTGGGGCATGCGGAGGGGCAGCACGGGGGGGGTGCAGGGCTGTGGGGGCAGAAGGGAGCACCCACCCCAGTGGGGTGGGGACAGGGACACGGGGTGGTGGGGACGGCTGTGCTGTCGGTGTGCTCGGGGAGACGGTTTTGGGGTGAAGGGGGAAGCACGCTCCCTGTGGTTGCCTTGGGCCCCGGCGAAATGGGCCTGACGCAGGCAGCAGGGCAGGGTGCTGGGGGTGCAGGCACCCGTCCCGGCACGCAGGGAGCCCGGCGGGGAGAGGAGGGAAGGGGAGGCCTCGGCAAGGGGCCAGGCGAGGGGCGGCCCTAGGCGCAGCCGTCATGCCTTACTGGAAACATCTGGCGGGGCTGCGGGGGCGAGCGCTGGCTGCTCACGCATGTGCGCACACGCACACGGGCGCAGGACCCACGGGCAGAGGTTTGTCTGTGGGCATGGGTGTGCGCTCACGTGCCTCTGCGCACGCGTGCCCATACATGCGCGCTCATACGTACGGGCTCGGAGGTTTGCATACGTGTGTGGGAGCACACGCGTGGCTGTGGGTACGGACATGCGTGCTGACATGTGCACACGGGCGCACACACATGTGCAAGTAGACATGTGCAGACGTGCACACACGTGTGCATACACAATCACTTGCTGCAGCACACATGTGCATGGACACACATGCAGCAGCCACATGCATGTGCACACACACACACGCCTGTACCGCGGTCACACTCATTGCACACATCCTGGCCAGGTCCTGCGGCCATCCCCTCGTGGTGCTGTGCCCTGGCGGCACATGAGCTGTGTATGTGCACGCTGTGTGTGGCGTTCCCTATGCGTGTGCAAATCCGTGTGTGTGCCCTGCGTGAGGCTGGCTGTGACCGCACAGCCCCCACGTGTCCACGCGTGCCCAGGGCTTGTGTGAGCCTGCACGGGGCGTGGGTGCCCACGAGCCCACGGGCTGCATGTGCATGCATGTGGGTGGGTGTGCATGTGTGTGGGTGTGTGTGCATGCATGTGGGTGGGTGTGCATGTGTGTGTGTGTGTGCATGCATGTGCATGTATGTGGGTGTGTGTGCATGCATGTGCATGCATGTGCATGCATGTGGGTGGGTGTGCATGTGTGTGGGTGTGTGTGCATGCATGTGGGTGTGTGTGCATGTGCATGCATGTGCATGCATGTGCATGTGTGTGCATGCATGTGCATGCATGTGGGTGTGTGTGCATGCATGTGGGTGTGTGTGCATGTGTGTGGGTATGTGTGCATGTGTGTGGATGTGTGTGCATGAATATGCATGTCTGTGGGTGTGTGTGCATGCATGTGGGGGTGTGTGGATGTGTGTGGGCTGCATGTGCATACGTGTGGATGCGTGTGGACGCGTGTGGGCTGCATGTGGATGCGTGTACATGCGTGTGCACGCTCCCACGCGTGCCAGGCGTGCCCTCCCGCTGCGTGGGCTTCGGGGACGCGGGTGCCGCGGGTACTCCGGTGCCCCCGGTGCCGGTACCGGAGCGGGGCGCTGGGGAGCTCGGCGGCGCGGGAGGCGGAGCGCGGCGGCGGGGGCGAGAGGCGGTGCCAGCCCCCACCGACCTCCAAACTTTCATTAACTCGCCAGCACCGGCGGCGGCGGCACGGCACCGGGCCCGGCGCTCACCGGTACCGGCGGCGGCCCGGGGGGAGCGGCGCCACCGGGGACCCGCTCGGAGCTGCGGGAGGGGCCGGGGGGCGGCGGCATGGGCACGGTAAGGGCGAGCACCTCCACCGGCTGCCCGGCCCGGCCCGGCACCGGGGAGGGGGGCACCGGGAAGGGGACACCGGGGAGGGGACACCGGGGCGGCGGCGGCGGCGGGGGGGATGCGCGGCGCTCCCGCGTCTGTTGCGCTCCGGGCGCGGGGGCCGAGCGGGGCCGCCCGGTGCCGTGCCCGGCGATGGGGCCGGGGGCGGCGGGGCCCGGGGAGGCCCGGCCCGGTGCTGTGGAGGGGGGGCCGGCGGTAATTTTCCACGGGCATGTGCCGGGGCGGGGCGGCGGAGCAGCCACCACGTGGCGGCTGATGTAACCCGGGCCCCCCCCGCCGCCGCCGCCGCCGCGCGGCACCGGGCGCATCGCGGGGATGGAGGGGGCGAAGCTGGGCTTGGCTCCCTGCGCCCCCCCCCCCGGTGTGCCCGCGGGGATGCTGGCGGAGGAAATGGCTCCGCAGGTGGCATCGGCTGTGCCGGGCACCCCCGGTGCCACATCCTGCGGGAGAGCACCCGCTGCCTCCTCCTCCCGGGCGCTGCCGTGCCGTGCCGTGCCGTGCCGTGCCGAGGTGTGGCACGGCGGCGGTGCCACCCGTCACCTGTCAGGGACGGGGTGCTCCGAGCGGTCACGGCATGCCGTGACGCCAGGAGGGGCATCCCATAGCGCCTGTGCCCGGCTGCCTCAGGGGATGCTGCAGATTTGGGCATCCCTGGAGCCCTGCATCCTTCCTGGGCCCCTGCCTGGCTGGGTGCTCGCCTTTGTGCCAGGCAGGGAGCCGCAGCCAGCAGCTGCCGTGCACACGTGCGGCCTTATCGGTGCCTGGCAGACCCCTGGGGGAGCGGCAGGCCCTCCCGTGGGCGCTTTCCCCTCCCGGGACGGGCAGGTGACGAGTTCTCAGGCCAAATTCAGGGCCACGGGGAGGGCAGCTTTCGGCTTGTTGGCAATAGGCATGTTGTGGGGAGGAGGTCTGGCCGCTGGCCCCACGCCTGCCCTCTCTGACAGGTTCCCGTGCCACACAAGGAGCAGGGCTTGTTGTCCTCCCCGTGCGGTGACGACACCTCGCCCCCCCCACTGAAAATGCAGCCGCTCCCAGGGAGGGGCTTGGCAGTGGGACGCGGTATCTGCGGGCAGCAGCCTGCCTGTGCCGAGGGGCTGCAGCCGGGGCTGGGGGCTTGCCCCGCGTCCCCCGGCCTCCTGCCCTTTATCTCCACCACCCACGCTCCCTCCCGATGCGTGCGGGGCCTCGTGCCCCTCTGCTGATTGCTCCAGACCCACGGCAGCCTGGGGCCCTGGGCCTCCGTCGGGGACCCTTGGCTGGGGGCAGGGGTCCTTTCCCGGCCAGCAAGGGCACCGAGCGCTGGTGTGGGATCTGCAAACACCGGTGCTTGCACGGACACGCGACCCGCTGTTTTGCAAGAGCCCCTCTCCCTCCCGGGAGGGAGGAAGGTCAAGCCCAGGCGCCCCCCTGGCCCCAGCAGCCCCAGGCTGGGGCAGGAGCAATGGTCGGGGGGGGTCGCATCCCCCTCCCGTGCCTGATGCAGCAGCACCTGGCCGCGGCAGAGCCCGCTGGCTCGGCCCCCCTGCGCCGCACGTGCACGCGATGCACCGGGGCAGAAGGCAATCGTTTCCCATCTGTGTCCTCCGCGGCAGCTGAGCCCTGAGCTGGCCTCGCTCTGCGCCCAGTCCCGGCGCTGCCGCCCGCTGCGGCCACTTGGGCTCCAGCTCTCGCTGGGGGACACACGGGGCCCCCCTGACGCTCCCGTGGCCCCCGACGCCCACCCGCCGGGCGGCTGGGAGCCAGCTGCCCGCAAGGTCGCCTGTCCACAGCGGGTAAATCTTTAACTGCTTCTTGGGAAACACCTGGGAGCCACCGATCGCGGCCGTGCCGGGGGGTTTGGAGATGCTGGAGGGGGTGGGAGCGAGGAGGAGACCCTCAGTGGGACCCCAGGCTGCTCCCCCTTGTCCTGCGGCCAGGTACGGGGCAGCCACCCGCCTGGCACGTCCCCCTGCTGCCCGGATGGAGGGGGAGGCCCGGGGCGGGGACGTGCCCACCCCACCAGTCACGTCCCTCTTGGTTTCTCTGCCCAGCTCGCTCTGCCCCTGGATTGAAGTGTGCGGGTGCCGGTGCCGCAGCCAGCGCGACGGAGACCCGCGGACCCCGCGGCGGGCAGCCAGGAACGCGCTCCAGCCTCCAGGGATGGCCGATAAGTGCAGCGAGGGGCTGCTGGTGAGTGCCGGGGCACAGGGACCGGGCTGACCTGGGAGAGCCCCTGTGGTGGACCCAGAGCACCCGATGCAGGGCGAGGGAGCGGGATGCCGGGGCTCCTAAGGGGCTCTGTGGCCACCGGGATGCCCTGCAGGGGTTGTGCCCCCCAGCGCGGTGCCCGGGGTGCCCCTTGATGGAGCCGCCAGCGGTCGCTCGCTCCCAGCCCGCTGCCCGCGAGGCTCCGGGCGTGGTGTCTCACCGCCTGCAGATGCTATCGCCCTGCTCAGGCACGCTGCCTGCTTTATCGCTCGCCCCAGCTCTCCAGGCGAAGGCGGGAAAGCCGCGCAGCTCCTCCACCTTTGCTGGGGCATGGGCACCTCTGTGTGCCGGGTACGAGCTCCTGCAGAGGCAGGGGATGGGGCTGTCACCCTCTGCATCCACCCCTGCTGGCTCTCCCTGGCAGCCGGAGCAATGGGATGGGGGCAGAGGCAGGCACCGACCCCATATCCTCACCAGCGCTGCGTTGTGGGGTGTGCTGCCCTCGCCCTGTGCTGCAGACGGCTTCAGTGCCCTGGAACAGGCAGGCAGGTGGGGTGTCCTCCTGGGGGGGCTGCGGTGGCTGGTCACTGCTGTACCCTCGCAGATGAGGGACTTGGGAGCCCGGAGCCCCACTGCCCCAGGCAGCTGCCTCTGTCCTGCAGGTGAGCGCAGGCTGGGCTGGGCTGCTGCTTTTCCCCTATAGGTGGGAACTGAGCTCCGGGGCTGACATGCTCGCCCCCCTCCCCTTCCCGGGGGGCTTCCCGAAATAGCTGCACGCTCCAGCCAGAGGGCCTGGAGCCAGCACTTCCCTGGGAAGCTGGGAGCCAGGGGAGCGGTGCGCTCCAGCGGGCGCTTCCAGCACGTGTGCGCACGGCTCCCTCGCTGCCTGTCCCAGCGTGGCCCTGCCGGCCGTGCCCGCGGCGGCACTGGGCTCCCCTCCTGCCCGTGGCAGGGGTGGGAAAACAAATTTCCCCGCGGTTGGGATCGGTGAGGTGCTGGGGACGTTGCCAGGTTCGGCTGGAGCTCTGCCATCCCCGTGCATGCCGTGCCGGTGCCCCTGCGTGTGCGTCGTGTTTGCCACGAGCCCCGCGCGTCCACGCTGCTGCCGTGTCCTTGCCGTGGCCGCAGCACCGACTGCGGGGAGCCAGGCGCCCAGCGCCCACCTGCTCCCGGTCAATCTTTAACTCGCTTCTCGGAAGGCCCTGCCCAGCCCACCTCGGGGCCAGGGCACGCGGGGAGCTGGGGAGGAAGGGAAACCACGGGGGTCTGGCACCCGATGTGCCGGTAACCCCGTCCCGCAGCCCTCTGCTCGCCCGTTTGCAGGGCGAGGGGCACCCCGAGCAGGATGGGCGCAGGGCACAGCGGTGCTGGCAGGGAGCGCGGCAGCATCCTTCATGGGAGCATCCCTGCTCCGTGAGCATCTCTGCGCCGGGCCAGCTGCAAGAGCCCTGGGACGAGGCGTCGCGGGACAGGGCCTTGGCTGCTGAGCTTTCTGGGTCATTGGGGAAGGCAGCTAATCTCCTTGGCCTGCCTCCAGTGCCGCGCGAACAGCCTGGCAAAGCGTGGCCCCTGCCCTGCCCTCTAATCCCTGCCAGCAGGTGCAGTTCCCAAGCCCGACCGAGGTCCCACGGCACAGTCCCTGCGCCCGCCGTCGTGGCCGGGGGGGGTTCGTGGCGGGGCTCGGGGTGCCCGTTTTGGGGAGGACAGGGGGGACGGTTGAGGCTCTCCATCCCCTGGCTGTGTGGTGTGCGGCTGTGCCTCGATTTCCCCACCTGTGGGCCAGGGTCTGCGCCCTCCCGTAGTGACGGGAATGCCATGCGTGTGGATGCCCGTGTAATTCTGTGCCTGCTGACTCCAAACCGCAGGCAGGAGGGGGGGGCTCAGTGCCCCTTCCCCTCCCAAACCCAGCAGAGACCGTGGCGGCGGGTGCCCAGGATGCAGGCTGGGATGCAGTGGAGCTCCAGGGGCTGGTTCAGTCTCTGTGTGGCTGAGCAGGGGGGATCCGACAGCCTCTCCCTCCCTGTCCTTTAAGGACATTTTGTTTTGTCCCCAGCGGCGTGCTTTGTTTGGGCTCCAGCCGTGCCAGCGGCTCCTGACTCTCAGCCTTGCTTTGCTGGCACGGCCGGGCAGCGTTCGGCCGGGGGGGCGCCCGGCTCAGGTGGGCTCCTGCCATCGCCTGTCCCAGCCCGGGCAGGCACCGCTGGCACCGGGCTCGCAGGGATTACAAAGCTGGGGGGGGGGGCCTGCCTTGTCCCAGACACCCCCAGCAGCGCGGTGCCGCCGGCCCCGGGCAGGGGGGCCAGCAGCGCGAGCAGGAGCTGCGGAAGCGGCTCTTGGCTGCGGGAGCCCTTCCCGGAATAACAAGGGGCAGCGATGGGGGGGCCGGCGGGGGATTTTTCTGCCTGAGCGCTCCGGGAGAATCGTGTCCGCGCCGTGAGAATGGGGCCGGAGAGAGGCAGCCCCGGCGGGAAGCGCCCGGCTAGGGGATGGTGGCACCTGGTAGGTCCCCAGGCGGCGTCCCTGCCGTGGGCGCCCTGCAGCCCCGCTTGGGGACGGGGTGTTGGGGGCTGTAGGGTCGGGAATGATGCTCCCAGAGCCAGAGCGTGCAGGGACTGGGGAGCTGGGAGAGCTCAGGGTCCTGCTGCAGGACGCTGTGCCCGCGGAAGGACATCTGGTGGTGGCGTGTTGGTGGCCCAAGCAAGGCGGTGCAGTGGGCCAGGCCGTGGAGGGATGCAAATGGGCACCTTGTAGGGTGTCGGGGCGCAGGGCTGCACGTGGAGCAGGGCTGGAGGGCTTGGCGCCGTCACCCTGTCCCTGCCACTGGGGCTGGCACGAGGGGGAGGCTGCGTGTCCCGGAGGGGCACAGCTTGGTGCTGCTGCCCCGTGCCTGGGAGCATCCCGGGCGGCCAGTGCAGGGGGGGACAGGGATGGGGACGAGCGCTGGGTGCCGGTGTGGGAAGCCGAGCGCCCACCCCGCACACGTGAACGGCACACGTGTGCGCCCACAGCGCCGCTGCCCGGACCCCAGATGGTCTCCCGAAAGCGCCGGCCCGTCCCCCCGCCCTCGGTGCTCCATCACGCCTCGCTGGCGCTTTGGCCGTGCTCCCCAGCCGGGGTGCGGGGCTGGGAGCAGCTGGGGCACCCCGAGCCTTGCTGGGGGGCTCCCCGCCTCTGCCCTCCCATGGGACACGGCGCCGTACCGGGGGTCCCAGCCCACGTTGGGCAGGGGGATAAGGGTGAGAGCGGCGAGGCTGGGGGTGTCCGGGCAGAGCGGGGCTGGCAGCGCAGCCCTCCTGCCAGGCAGATGGTCCCCCCGCGGGGCTGTGACCTTGCGATGACTGCTGTGGATCCCTGTGATGCCCAGCGGCTTGGCTGACGTCAGGGCGAGGTGGCATGAGACCAGGCTGGGGATGTGCCACCGGGCAGGCTCGTTCCAGCACCCCCGTCCCCATATCGGGCCGTGCCAGGTCCCAGCGGTGCTCAAACACCGGGGTTGGAGTCGGATGTGCGAGGCTGGGCAGCGTCATGGGTGATGGGAACGGGGCAGGAAGACATTGGTGGGGCTGGGGGCATGGGAACGGGGCAGCACGAGGGGGACAACAAGGGGACGCTGCCCTCTGCCAGGCTCTGGTGTGGGAAGGAGCCAGGGGCTGCGGGGGCAGGATGAGTCCCGCAGGGAGGGCAGCGCTGCCCGCCGGAGCGTGCGGGGCTGCAAACAGCTGGACCCCGCTAATGAGGCCTCATTAAGCGGGATGTGAGCTGTGCCAGGGCTCAGCGCAATGCGGGCCCCCCCGCCTGTCCCTGCTGGGAGGGGGACACACACACACCTTGCTGGCGGGGGCACGGCTTGTGGGGCGAAGGGGCCGGGCCGGGAAGGGGCGCGATGCCAAGCCCTGGAGGCAGCGGGCGGGCAGCTGCCGCCGCGCGGGACCCAGCGGTGCCAATGAAGCCGGGGACGCACGGAGCCGGCCAGCCTGGCCCCCCGGGGCACAGCCGTGGGCAGCCGGGCCCCCCCCGGCCCCGCCAGCAGGTCAGTGGGGTGGCGAGAGCGGGGTCCGGGGGGCTGCGGCACGGGGCCGGGGTGGCGGTGGCTGTGCCAGCGCTGTCCCCTGCTGCTGGGGCTCTCCGAGGTGCTTTGTGCTACCCAGCTCCGGGGTGAGGCTCTGCGGGGCTGAAGCACGGCCACGGCTCTGTAGGACCCCTGAGGCTCCCTACCCAGCGGGGACGTGGGGTGCCGCAGGGGAGGAGGGCGTCTCTGGAGGTACCCAAGTGTGGACCCCCCCTGCCCGGGCTGGAGCTCGCCGCGCTGCCCCATGGACCCTCCTGTGGGGCACAGCCCCATCCAGCCCCCCCCCCCCCCCGCCACCTCTGCCTCCAGCCCCCCTGTGGCCTCAGCTGCGTTGGGAGCAGGAAGGGTTTGCTCGAGCCTGGGGGTTGTGTTTTGGTGCTGTTCACTCTGAGACCTACTGATGGCCAGAGGGGTGTGCGGTGCTCAGTGCTGCAGCTCACATCCCCCTTCTTCCCCTCTTCCCACGGCACCCAGGAGCCTCGGCCAGCTGGAAGAGCGGCAGACACCCCCCTCCCCATGACCCTGTCCCTGTCCCTGGGGACCCCTCTCCAAGTCATCCCATCCCTGGGGGCCGCCCTGCTCGTCCTGGGGGAAGCCCTGGGAAAGGATTTATTTGGGAAGCAAATAATTAGCATCTGTTTATACCTACTGGAGGCCTCCGCCTTGCCCAGCCCCACATCGCCACGGCGAGGAGCAGCGATGTGATGTCAGGCTGATGACATCAGGGGTGACTGTCACCCTGCCGTGGCATCTTTTTTTGGGGGGGTAAACAAGAATGGGGTCCCCACACGAAATGGATAAGGCTGATGTCCCATAGGGTGCTTCTGCTGGACTGGAATACCCCCGGGGGGCAATTTAAGAAGGGGGGGGCGGGTCCATGCTGGAGACACAGTGGGGTTCCCCAGGTGGTCTCCATCCACTCACCCCACAGGGACGTGGCCCCCTCCACCCCCCCCCACAGCCATCGGCTTCCCAGGCATAAATCAGGGGGAGGGGACGGTCCCTTGGGGAAGTGGGGGGCATCCGGGCACCCCGGCCAAGCTGCCATTGTGCGAGGCAGCGCTGCTTAGCATGAGAAAGGCTCCGGTGCCAGGCGCCCGTGATGGATGGTGCCTGCGCCGCGGGACCCGGGGATGCTTTGGCTGTGTGGTAGGGTCCTGGGGAGGAAGGGTGCCCTGTGCACCCCAAACGTCCCCTTTGGGGGGACGTTTGGGATGCACAGGGCACCCTTCCTCCCCGTTACGCGTGCACCTGGGGCTGCACGTGCGTGGAAAGTTTGGGGGAATTGGAGCAGGGTGCTGCATCCTTGCAGCCCAGCTCTGCCCTGTGTTGGGTCCCGGCCCCAAAACACGAAGCAGGGTGGGGGGCTCGTCTCCCAGGCGCTTGGGTTCCCCCCCCTTTTTTGCCATGCAGCTGGGTGGTTAATGAGTGTAAAGGACGGGGCGACCTTCCCAGATTGGGGGGGGGGGGGGGGGGGGGGGCGCGGATTGTAGAGGGCTGATGGGTGAGCATGCAAGCGTGTGCACACGTGTGCGTGCTTGGGCACACATGTGGCTGTCCCCTTATTGGGGACACGCGTGCCTAAGCCCTGTGCTGCAGTGTGGGATGCCAGAGGACCGGCGCTCTCAGTGCTCTGCTGCCAGGTGCCTCAAAATTGGGGTGCCCCATGGAGGCAGCAAGTGAGGCCGTGATGCCTCTGGGGTCACCCGAGCAGAGGGAGAGGGGTGGCCCCCAGCTTCGGGACAGGGTTGGGGTCCCCTCTGGGCTCTTGGGGCTCCAGGCTGTGTTGGGGTCATGCGGTGCCCCCCAAAAAAACCTTCTCAGGGAGGCTGGAGTGCTGTCCCCCCACCCGCCAGCCGTGCTGCTTATTAGGCTGAGCGGGAGCCTCATTAGTGCAAGCATCTCGGCAGCTTTATCAGGGGCTTCCCGATGGGATCAGCCTGCAGGAGCGCACCCCAACGTGGGGACATCGCCAGCATCACCCCCACACCCTGGGGACCCCTCCACCCCACAAGAAGAGGCTGTGCCCCGGGGCAGACCAGGATCCCCCACCTAGTGCCAGCGGGGGATGCGGGGACACGCGAGGGGGACGAGGGGTGGTCCTGGGGGCTGGGCAGGGGCACCCATGGGTGCTGGGAGAGTCAGAATGCTGCGGGCTCATTTTCCACGCACCCTTTTGCTGTGGGGTCTGGCAGAGACACCCCAGTACCCCAGCTGGGCATGGCCAGTGTATTGCCACGTATTGCCCCTACAGCCCCTATATCCCAAGCCAAATCCCCCCCAGACCCCCGCTGTGCGTCCCGCTGCCCCCGCCGCCCCCCCCCCCCCCCACCGCCGCCCCCCGGCGCGTGCGGGCCCCGCTTCGCAGCAGATGGCTTTGTTTGGCAGCGCGGTGCCAGAGTCGCCGGGCATCACGTCCCGGCTGCGCCGGCCCTAATCGAATGACACGGTTTGGTGCACCGCGCCTGCTGCCCGCGCCCCGCCGGCGTCAGCAGATCCGGAGCGACGGCTCCCGATGGCGGCCCCGCTCGCTCGGCCGTCGCGGGGGGCACGGGCAATGCCAGCAGCTCCCCAAAATATCACTTGCCCCTGGCCCGGAGCTGGGCAGCGTCTCGGTGAGCTCAGCGTGAGCCCGGGGCCACCCTGGGACAGGGCCACGGGGTGGCGGGTGCCATCTCCGCCGGGGGGGACAGGCACCCGTCCCCTTTGTTGTCGTCCCCGGTGTGAGCGTGCATTGTGCCGTGGCCTGCACAAAGCGCCCATTCTTGCCCCCCAGCCCTCCCTGTGTTAAGGGATGATGGGCACAGGGGCTGTCCGCCGGGGGGGGGGGTCCCACCTGCACAGGAAGGGTCAGGACCCCTGCCACCGCAGGACACCTTTCCTGGGGTGGGGGGACCCCTTCTTGATCCCATCACTGCACCCCACTCCCCATCCCGGGGCACCCAGCCCAGGGCACAGCCTGGGGGGCCGGGGGTCCGGTGGTTCCCCCCCCAGCTGCGGGCAGTGGCCACCCAGCGGGGCCCCTTTTGCTGGGCGCAAGGGGTGGGGGAACAGGAACAGAGGCCCCTTTGTGCTCGGGCGCCCGAGCCTGCTTTGTATGACTTGCAGGCTCTTCCTTCTCTGCAGCCGGGCTCCGCGGAGAGCTATTCATCGGGGCCGGCGTGGGGCGGGGGGGGCCGCCAGCACTGCCTCCCCTCTCCTTGGCACTGCGCGTGCACGGTGGGGGGGTGCCGGCGCAGGGCAGCCCAGCCTGGGGAGGGATGGGGCAAGATGCAGGGGACCGCCCGGCCCCGCTCGGTGGCTGTCACCCCTCCGATGGGCCCGGCGGGGGTGTCCCCCCTGGCTGAGGCACCCCGCCGCATCTCTCCGCAGAACGGCGCCGTGCCCGGGGAGCGGGGCAAGCAGGACAAGAGCGTCAGGCGCGGCAACTGGGGCAACCAGATCGAGTTCGTGCTGACCAGCGTGGGCTACGCCGTGGGGCTGGGCAACGTCTGGCGCTTCCCGTACCTCTGCTACCGCAATGGGGGAGGTGGGTGTCGGGGGGATGGGGGTGAGGGAGGCCCGGGGTGGGGATGGGGGCGTGCACCCTGCTCCTGAGCTGTGCCGGGGGCACGACCGTGTGTGGGGCTGCTGCCCGCTCACACCTTGTGGTTCCTGCCCGCCAGGTGCCTTCATGTTCCCCTACTTCATCATGCTGGTGTTCTGCGGCATCCCCCTCTTCTTCATGGAGCTCTCCTTCGGGCAGTTCGCCAGCCAGGGCTGCCTTGGCGTCTGGAGGGTCAGCCCCATGTTCAAAGGTAAGGGGCTGCCCGTCCCCACACCGGCACGGGGCGCACACCCACGCTCCTGATGTGTCCCCTGCACATGCCTCCGGCATGTTGTGCAGCCCTGCACAGGCATGTGCTGCTTGCACAGCCCTGCATGCCTTGCACACGCACTGCCTGTGCACGCGCGCACTGCTCACATTGCACAGGTCCCCTGTGTGCACCCCCCGCCAGGACGTGCTGCACCCCCAGCACACATCGCACGCATCCCTGCACACCCCACGCGTGCCCTGCACGCTCCCCTCCTGCAGCACGATGTACACCCCTGCCCTGGCATCCAGTGCTTGCATTACACACGCATCCCTGCGCATGCCACATGTGTCCCCCGCAGTGGTCATTCAGGCCACCGTGGTGTGCTCAACTTAGGTGTATTTCCCTGTCCTCTGTCACCAAGTCCTTGCAACCCCAAAGTCACCATGGCCATGCAAGGAGAGCCCCCCAGCCCCGTGGTTCTCCAGGCCTGCGGACCCCAAGGGCTCACCCGCAGTCCTGCAAGCCACGCACCCCGTACGCCCTAAGGAGGACCCCGTGCACAGCAGGGGGCTGAGCCCTGCATGCTCCTCGCCCCGGTGCCGCCCGACCCCGAGGCGCGAGACCCGCACTGCCCGCGCCGCGCCGCTCACCCCTCCCCGGTGCTGTTCCCAGGCGTGGGCTACGGGATGATGGTGGTGTCCACGTACATCGGGATCTACTACAACGTGGTGATCTGTATTGCCTTCTACTACTTCTTTGTGTCCATGACGCGCGTGCTGCCCTGGACGTACTGCAGCAACGCCTGGAACACGCCCGACTGCGTGGGGGTGCTGGACGGGAACCTCTCCAGCCACGCCGCCGTCAACCTCACCCACCTCCTCAACGCCACCCAGAAGCGCACCAGCCCCAGCAAGGAGTACTGGAGGTACTGGGGGGGGGACTGGGAGGTATGGGGGGGGTGGCGGTGGCGGGTTCCCGCTGATGCTTGCCATCCCCCCGGCGCAGGAGGTACGTGCTCAACCTGTCGGATGACATCGGGAACCTGGGCGAGGTGCGCCTGCCGCTCCTGGGCTGCCTCGGCGTCTCCTGGGTCGTCGTCTTCCTCTGCCTCATCAAGGGCGTCAAGTCCTCGGGGAAGGTACCCGCGTGCCCTGGCTCCAGGCCACGCCCCCTTCTGGGTGACCACGCCCCCTTCTGGGTGACCACGCCCCCTTCTGGGTGACCACGCCCCCTTCTGGGTGGCCACGCCCATTGTATATCTGCCGTGCCGCTTCTGTATATAGCCACGCCCCTTCTGCGTATAACCATGCCCCCTGTAGACATAGCTCCTCCCCTACTGGTAATGCCCCTCCCACTATGGCCATGGCCACGCCTTCCCCTGTTTATAGCCCCGCCCCCGCCCCAATAGCCCCACCCCCTTTCCTCGTGGCCCCGCCCACTGAGCCCCGTCCCCGCAGGTGGTGTATTTCACGGCCACCTTCCCCTACGTGGTGCTCACCATCCTCTTCGTGCGCGGCATCACGCTGGAGGGGGCCCTCACCGGCATCATGTACTACCTGACGCCCCAGTGGGACAAGATCCTCGACGCCAAGGTGAGCGGGAACGAGGGGACCAGAGGGGACCGGGGGGACGTGGCGCACGGCGCTGACCCCGTCCTTGGCACAGGTATGGGGTGATGCGGCCTCGCAGATCTTCTACTCGCTGGGTTGCGCCTGGGGTGGCCTCATCACCATGGCCTCCTACAACAAGTTCCACAACAACTGCTATCGGTGAGTGCCCAGCCGTGTCCCCCACGCCGCTCCCCGGCCCCACCGCCAGCCCTGACCTGTTTCTCCCCGCAGGGACAGCATCATCATCAGCATCACCAACTGCGCCACCAGCGTCTACGCCGGCTTCGTCATCTTCTCCATCCTGGGCTTCATGGCCAACCACCTGGGCGTGGATATCTCCAAGGTGGCCGACCACGGCCCTGGCCTGGCCTTCGTCGCCTACCCGGAGGCCCTCACCCTGCTGCCCATCTCCCCCCTCTGGTCCATCCTCTTTTTCTTCATGCTCATCCTCCTGGGGCTGGGCACGCAGGTAGGGCACGGTGGGGTGGGGATAGGGAGGTGACACGATGGGGCTGAGGCTGACGTGCTGTCCCCTCCGCCCCGAGTGCAGTTCTGCCTGCTGGAGACGCTGGTGACGGCCATCGTGGACGAGGTGGGCAACGAGTGGATCATCCGCAGGAAGACCTTCGTGACGCTGGGGGTGGCTGTGGCGGGCTTCCTGCTGGGCATCCCGCTCACCACCCAGGTAGGGCACCTCGGCGTGCTGATGGGGATGAGGGGACCTGTACCATTGTAATGGCAACCACTGTCATTGCCATTGTCATTGATCCATCACTGCCGTGCCAACTATGGTGGCATCCGGGCTGGGTGCTGCCGCGGTGGCCCCGGTGCACGGGCCAGGGCTGCCACGCCAACAGGGTCCCTCTCGCAGGCGGGCATCTACTGGCTCCTGCTGATGGACAACTACGCCGCCAGCTTCTCCCTGGTCATCATCTCCTGCATCATGTGCGTCGCCATCATGTACATCTACGGTAGGTGCCCCTGCGGTGGGGCGGGTGCATGGGGACTTGTGGCCAGTTGGTGGCTGGCTGCTGGAGGCAGGCAAGGCCGTTGGCCAACAACCAAGGGGCGTGCGGGTCCCACCATGGTGGGTGGCGGGGGACTTGTTTTCCTGCCGGGGCTGACGGCCACCTGTCCCCAACAGGGCACCGCAACTACTTCAAGGACATTGAGATGATGCTGGGCTTCCCACCCCCGTTCTTCTTCCAGATTTGCTGGCGCTTCATCTCGCCCGCCATCATCTTTGTGAGCATCGCAAGCAGGGGGCACGGGGCTGTGGGAGGTGGAGGCACGGGGCGGGCAGTTGCGGGCAGGGGACAGAGCAGGCTGGCAGCTCCCCACCGGCTGATCCTGCCTGTCCCTCCCCAGTTCATCCTGGTCTTCACAGTGATCCAGTACCGGCCCATCTCCTACAACGACTACGTCTACCCCACCTGGGCCATCAGCATCGGTTTCCTCATGGCGCTCTCCTCCGTCATCTGCATCCCCATCTACGCCATCTACAAAGTGTGCCGCTCCGAGGGGGACACGCTGCTGGAGGTGGGTGATCGGGGCCAGCCCCCACGTCCCAGCTGGGGGTTCCACAAGGCTGTCCCCTACCCTGGGGCTGTCAGAGACACCTGCAGACGGCATCCACGGGACATCCCATCCCCTGGGAGCCGCGTGGTGGGGTGGCCGGGGCAGGGTGTGACGGCGGGAGCTGACCGTATCCCCCACCATCTCCCTCTCTCTAGCGCTTGAAAAACGCTACCAAGGCGAGCAAGGACTGGGGCCCGGCGCTGCCAGAGCACCGCAGCGGGCGCTACGCCCCGGCGTTCAGCCCCTCCACCGAGTCCAACCTGGAGGTGCAGCCCCTGCACCCGGAGAAGGCGCAGAGCGAGGCCGCCGCCGCATCCCCCGTGCAGGGCAGCAACGGCTTGGCCCACAGCCAGGACTCCAGACTGTGACCCCCCTGCCGTCCCCGCACCCCCTCTAACCCCTCCCGCGCGGTGACACTTTCGCACCTTCCGCTGGCGGAGCCTGGCTCCGGGCCGCACCGGACGGCGGGGGGGCTCTCAGCGCCCATCCCCGAGACCCCCGACCTCCTCTCCGGTTAACCCCGTCCCCCCCCGTGGCGTTTGTTAACCCTCAAGTTTACGGTAACCTTCGTGCGCGACGCTGGGACACGAGAGGAGGGGGGGCACAGCCCCGGGAGGGCCAGGAGCCAGAGGCACTTTGCAGGGGACCTGCCCCGTGGGGACTGGCACCCTCGGGACGCGCGGATGGAGAGGGCACCGGGGCACTTACTGGGGTGCCGCCCGCCCTGGGACAGGGCACAGACCTCCCGGGCTCGGTCCCACGGGACCATGGTGGCAAGGGGTGACGCTGCAGGGAACCCCCAGCCTCAGCTGGGTGGCCACGTGCAGGGACAGCACCCGGGGCACGGGGTGGGCAACGGGGCGAGGGCGCCGCCCGCGCCAGCACAAGGCACAAGCACAAGCACTTAGGCACGCGTGCACGTGGGCGCACGCACCCCCACGCACGCGGGCACGCACACTCGGTAACCACGGGCGCGCCGTGCGTGTGCTCGCACCCACAGCCCGCACACCCCCGGTACGTGCAGCATCCCCATACCCCCGTGCTGGGGGCTGCGGGTGCCCACCTGGGTGGTGGCACAGGCGCCTGGCGTCCCCAACGGCCTGGCGCGGGCCGGGGGGAAACCTTCCATGGTGCTAAGGGGGAGCAGGAAGGACTGGCCCCCAGCTGCTGCTAGCAAGAGGTACCAGAGGAGATGGGAGGGCTGAGGCAGCCCGCTCGCTCCGAGCCATCTGGGTACGTTTTGTCCCCAAGCAGTATTAGTGGAGCAGGATGCACTGGCAAGGCCGGGCGGTTTTCAATCTGTCTTCCAGCTACAGCCGAGGGGCCGTAGCTCTCGGTTTTGGGGTGGGGAAGACGGGACCCTTCCCACCCCGAGGCTCCCCTGCCAGCCAGCACCGCGCTCCCTGTGCCGGAGCCCCGAGGCTCACGCAGGGACGTGGGGCGGCGCGGCGGGGACACGCTGAGGGGCAGCAGGGTGCTGAGCCCCGGCAAGGACGTTCCAGCCCCCGTGGCCCCATCCCGAGCCCCCCGTGCGACGCGGCGGAGAGGCGCAGTTTCCCGCATGGTGCCCGTGCCCTGCCCCATGTGTCACGACGCTACTGTTCACCTCTAATTGTTAGCAATAACGCGCGCGTCCCTGGGTAGCGCTGCCTGTGCCAGTGTCTCTCCCGGTGTAGACTTCTAAAGTATCCTAGATTTTAATGAGATTTATATTCCTGAGTCCGTGTTCCGCTGTGCCCTTTTTTGGGGACCCGGGGAGGGGGACAGCAAGGGATAATTTCCCCCGGGGTGAATCATTTCCCCCATGGATGCCCAGCACTGGCTCTGAGCAGCCAGGGTGGGCCCTGGGGATGCTCCTCACCCTTGTGCTGTTCACACCTATAAAACCCAGCTGGAGCTATGCCAGAAAATGGAGGATGGGGACTTTTGTCCTTGGGGGGCACTATCCCTGAGCAGAGAAGGTACCTGGCCCTGGCTGGGGCTGGGCCCTTTGTAGGGCAGGATCTGCCTGCGCTGGCCCAGGGCTGGCTGAGGAGGGGGCAGCTCCCAGGGTGGGGAGTGCAGGCAGGGGGGGAACACGGCGGCCTTGTCGTGGGAGGCAGCGTGGCTGCCTGGTCAATCCCTTTGCATGAGGACCTGCACCCTCCACAGGGCTCCATCGCACCGAGGGGCAGCAGGGACAGCATGTGGAGCCCCCCTGCAGCCACCAAGCGGCTTCTCGGGCGCAGGGGGGACCTGCAAGGTAAGGCTGGGGGTGCCCGGGACACCCACTGGCTTCAGCACCAGGGCAGGGAGCACTGCTGTGTCCCCAGGGCAATATTGTGCCAGGGCTTGTGCTGTCCCCAGACACCCCCACACTGTCCTCACCCCACGAGTTGGGCCCTTCCACCCCACATTCAGCCCTGTTGACCCCAAATTGTGCCCCCCCCAGTCTCCCAACCCTACTGGCTGCAGCAGCTCCAGGGGTGCCTTAAACTGCCCCATCTCCACGGTGACCCCCCCCCCCCAGGAACCCTGTGAACTTTTGAAACTTTTATTAAATACAAAAACCCAGGTCTCTACGACCAAATGCTGCATTCAACGTACGCTCAAAAAAAGGGTCAGACATTCAAATGTACAAAAGTCACCGGTGCCCCTGCTGCCCCGCTGCTCCCGGCCGGCTGCGGGGAGGTGGCAGTGCCCCCGGCCCCACGGAGGGACGTGGGGAGGGACAGGGCACCTGCCCCACATGGCCCCGTCCTCTCCTCCCTGCCCCGGGGCTGGAGTGGGTAAAGCTGGAGAGCAGCAAGGGCAGAGCCAGTCCCCGTCACCTACCAACGGCACGTGGATGGAGGGAGCCATGGGGCAGCCCCCCCGGCCAAGAGGGGCCGTGGGGCTTCGTGTCAACCCGTCCCCCGGAGCTGGAAGGGCTTAACGGGGGGCTGCACAGCATCTGCCTTCAGGGAGGGCAGGGGACACGGCCACCAGCCCCAGGGACACTGAGGCACGGCGAGGGGCTTCTGCTAATAACCAGAGGTCGCTGTTTGGCAGAGCTGAGACCCGGCTCTGAGCACCAGACTAAAGCGGAGGAAGACAGCGAGCCACGTCTGCACGCCGAGCTGTGCGGGCGGCACCGGTGCCCCGATCCTGCCCGCTGGGGAGGCCGGGGCTGCTCCCCCCTCCAGCCGGGGCAGCTCCAGCGCTGGTGAAGGGGGAAGCCTGCACCCCGCTTCTTGCAGCACCGGTGGGGACTGGGCGCTGGGCTGCCCCGGGGGCTCATCTCCTCCCTTCCTGGGGTGCAGGCAGGAGCCGGCGTGGGTACGGGGCTCCTCGCCAGGGCTGGGGCCGTCCCCTCCTTCTGTGCCGGGAGCTGCGCGCGGGGCAGACGGGCGCTTCAGCCAACACACCGAGTATGGGGCAGGGGGCTTGGAAACACACTGGTGGGGACGGGGGACAAAAGGTTGCGGAAATTCTCAGGACCAACGGGTGGGCTGGGGCACAGCCGTCTCCGAAAGGCAGCAGAGTAGGCAGAAAATATCCCCGTCCAGTCCTTGCCCTGGGGCTGAGGCAACATCCACAGCGTCCAGCCAGCCCCGGCGCAGAGCCGCTGGCCACCCGAGGGTGTGAGCGCCAGCCCCGCACAGCTCTGCCTGCTGGGCAAGCGCTAGCCCCGGGCCAGGCGTGGGGGCGGCTTGCCGATCTCCACCGTGATGTTGGTGTACATGGGCGCGCGCGACACCTCCACCAGCCGGTACTGCAGCGAGCTGATCCCGTCCCGCTTCATGGTCATCTTAGTGTTCTGGATCTTGGTGAACCTGGTGGGAACAGGAGCGGGATGAGGCAGGGGAGAAGGGGAACGCCTGCTGCGGGGGGGGCGGCGATACCTTGGCGGGGTGGGCAGGGCGAGGTGACAGCCACAGGCCCCTACAGCTCACCTCTGCGGGTTGGGCTCGTTGTGTTTGTCACGTTCGTGCTTGATCATGCGGTACCTCCCGATGCGGATGTCGGGCCTCGACACCTTCATGCCGTTCAGGGAGATCCTGAGGGACAGGAGCAGAAGGGGATCAGCGCACGCCCAGACCCCAGGGTAGGACATCCTCCCAGGCCGGAGATCCCCGGGGCCAGCCCTCACCAAAAATAAACCTGTCCCTAGCTAAGCAAGAAACAAGGCTGCGCTAAGCCTGCTCTCCGCTGGCCAGAGGGGAGCAGAGCCAGGCCACAGCTGGGAACAGTGCCCACAACCAAGGATGCTGCTTGCTCCACAGCAGTGCATGCCCGAAGCAAGCACCGCCAGCTCCAGGTGACCCCCAGTGCTGCGGGCACTCGCTGTGCTCAGCCGGCGCTAAGCAAACACCGCTATTCCCCCACCGCTCCAAAGCCACTGCTGTTTACATTCTCCAAATGCCGGCGGCCCTGCCCTTCCCTTCATGCAGCATGACTCTGGCCTCAATTGCTTTTTCTGTCTGCACAGCCAGCAGGTGGGGAGAGATTTTCTTCTCCTAGAATAGTTCATTTAAAGTTGAGAGGCCAAGTGGGAGCAGGAAAGCTGGAGAGATCCCAGCTCACGGAGAGAAGCCTCCCCTCCTCCCAGCAACACAACTGCGCTTGGACCTGAAGAGGAAGCAAGCTGAAATTCAGCGGCTAGGGCAGCCGAGCGGTGGCACGGCCCCCTGAGGGCCCCCTGCACGCTTTTAGGGCTGCCTAAACCTCGCCGAGAGCTCAACACGCTGCACCTCGTCTCCCCTGGGACCGCTCGTCTGGGCCGGTTACTTCCGGAGGGGAACCGTGCCCGCTGCCTGTGCGCACAGCACCTGCGAGGGGTTCTCAGCTCAGGCCGCCCTCAGAGGCTGCTGTGCACCATCGCCACACGCCGCTCCACTTCCAGCACGGCCGGGCAGCGTCGTGGGACACGCTGAAACAACGCTGAAGCTCTCCGGCTCCTGCACTCAACAGAGGGAGCCGCGGTCCTGCACGCGGATCTGCTGCGGCCTGCCGGCTGCCGGCAGAAATGCCCGTTGTGGTGCTGAGCAGCCTCTACGGAGCCACTTCCAAGTTTCGCATCCTGATCCCAGCCTGGAACAGAGCCCGCAGGCAGGCTTCCCCGCTCACGTGTCTCAGCTGGCTTGAAACTGCAGCTTGCTGCCCTCAAAGAGCAGGAGGAGGGAGAGGAGGCCGGGCCCCCCCGCGCCAGGTAGGCTGACCCCCAAGGGCTGGCCAACAGTCCGAGCTGTGGCACCAGCGTGACAACTCCCAGCCCTGCCAGCCTGGAGGGTAATTAAACTCCTCCCTGTGGTGTGGCGGGGACCCTCCTTGCACGTCACGTATGTCCCAGCACACACCGGTAAGCCCTGAGCCGAGGCTGGGTAAGGGGTTGGCACCTACCGGTTAAAGATGTCGTCGTCCTCTCCTCCCCAGCCCCAGTACTCGTTGGGAAAACCATTGATCTTCAGGAACTGGGATTTGCTCAGCCCAGAGACACCACCGAAGTAGCCAGCGTAGGGCAGCCTGCAGGGTGAGAGTAGAGAGATCAGGGAACAGGGCCAGCCCCACAGGGTCCCCCAGACACAGGGACAAGCACCAGCCCCTCCAGTGACACCCTCTCGCGCAGGGCTCCGTGCCCTCTGCCATCCCATGTCCACAATTTGAGCCACTGACCCCGTACCTGCTCCAAGCAATAACCACACAGGAATCCCCGGCTTTATCCCCACGAGGCCCCCCCAGCCCCTGCCCCCAAAACACCACAGTCCCTCAGGCACCCACCTGAACCCAAACTTGTCCATGCCAACGGCAAAGTGCCGCGGCTGCTCGTAGCAGCGGTACAGGTTGCGGTCGTCCATGGGGATGAGGTCCACGTCGCTGAAGATGAAGCAGTCGTACTCCTTGTCGTCCTTGAGCGCCTCCAGGAAGCCCACGTTGAGCAGCTTGGCCCGGTTGAAGGTGTCCTCGCCGTACTGTGGAGCAGGGCACGTGGCCTCAGAGCTCAGCGACGCCTGCACGCCCCCCCGCGGCCCCGCCGCCCACCTCGCCCCCGCCCTACGGACCTGGTTGATGATGTAGATGCCGTAAGCCACCTTCTGCCGGCGCAGGATGGGGTGCAGGTAGTGCAGCCAGTACTTGAGGTGGTGCTCGCGGTGCCGGAAGGGGATGAGGACGGCCACCTTCTGCCGGGGCAAGCAGTCCGGGGGGGTGTACTTGCCGCCCTGGCGCACGTCGGGGTTCTCCCGCTGCACCCGCTCCATGCTCATGGGGGAGCTGAACTCGATGAGCAGGCGTCCGACTGCACGAGCGAGGGCAGGGCGATGCCAGCAGCACGGGACACAGGACAGGTCACGGTCACCCGCTGCTCCCAGCAGGGCCAGCGGAGCAGGGAGGGGGACCCGCAAGGGGGAGCGGCACTGCCGAGGACAAGGGACTCCCGAAACCTCTCCCCCGTATCGGCAGCGACCAGCTGCCTGGTACCAAGCCTTGGGTTTCTCCAGCCTGGGACCGCCGGGAAGCCACGCTGAGCGCCCAGGGAAGGGGACACCCCCCGCCAGCACCCAGCTGCCCCGCTCTCACCCCGCACACCTCACCTAAGCCGGGGGGCGTCTCCTGGCAGGGCTGCAAGGGCTTCTCGGTGACGGAGCGGTTGGTGCTGGGCTTGGCGCTGGGGGACGGGGGCTCAGCGCCGGCTGGCCCGTAGCTGGGGGCGGTGCTGTTGGGCCGGGAGGAGTTGGAGAAGGGGTGCGCGCGCGAGGCGTTCCTGGCGTTGAAGCGGCTGAAGAAGTCCAGGTGCTGCGCGTAGACGTCGAAGTAGAGGATCATGATGATGACAAAGTGGAGCAGGCAGAGCAGCAGCACGGCCTTGCAAATCCTTTCCAGGGTCACCCCCAAGAGCAGCCTGGTCATCTTCCGGGCACGGGCAGGCGGACATGTGCGCTCAGCGGGGCAGGGGGGCGGCTCCAGCCACGGTCCCAATCCTGCCGAGACACCCCGTGCTCAGGATGTGGCCGGACACAGCCCCACTCCGCCAGCACCGCCCAACCCCAGCCCCGGTGACAGCAGGGCCCGACAGGGACTTGGAGCCCCTGCTCTGACGGCACAGCCATGAACGCACGAGAGGGACTAGGGACAAGCACAAATCTGGAGGGCAGCGGGGTCAGTGCCACCCAGCAGAGCAGAAACAGACCCCAGCTCCGTCCGTTTCCTGCCCAAACTGGACACCCCTCTGCCCTTGGCTGCTCCTGCCCCACGTCCCCTCTCCACGCTGTCCCTCCTCACCTTCCTGTACCCACAGCACCCAACACTTTCCCACCAGGGCAGCAGAGCACAGGGAGGTGTCCCCTGGCAACAGCTCCCCTGCCCCATTCCCAGGACCACTCCCAGCCCCCCAGCAGGGGATGGGGATACCCCAAAAGGAGCTGCAGAGAGCCCCACCGAGGCTGGGACCCTGCAGAAGGTCACACACCAAAACGCCGTCAGTCTGCAGAGTCCCAAAGGCACTGCGGGTGCCCCCAGCAGCCACTCCTGCCCAAGGCACCGCATTCCCCTGCTCCCCATCCCCAACTGGCCCAGCACTGGTTCCGAAATAGGGCCGGCAGCAAGTGCCGTGCTGTCAGGGCGCTGAGTGGAGCCAGCAGCTGCAGGCAGACACCGAGCCAGGAGGGAGCACGTCCCGGGCAGGCAGCCCCGAGGGGTTCCCGCTGCCTCCGGGGGAGTCCAACTTACAGCAGCGTGGCTCCTCTCTCCTCCTGCTCCTGCTGCCGGGGCCCCCCAGGACACCGTGCCCAAGGGAGCTGCCAGGGTGCCCTTATCTCACACATGACACCTGGAGCCAGGCCAGGGCTCTGCTGGGAAGGTGGCCGCGAGAGGCACCGGAGCTCCCTGGCAAAGCCCCGAAAACTCCTGCCCTTTCCAGCCCTGCAGCACGGTGGCACGCCTTGGAGGGGACACCCCAATCCCTCCGTGCCCCCCCAGCTCCCACGCAAGCTGCTAGGACGGGGGCACGCAGAGTGGGCAGCAAGGCCCTGGAGACCCTGGACCAGGCTGGTGCCACGGCAGGGACACCGGGAGGGTTGCAGCAGGCGGGGAGCAGCGGCAGGGCCCCCCAGCAGGAGCGCAGTTAGGACCCGAGGGTGCTGGCACCCAGCCCGGGGCCTCAGGGCCAGCCCCGCAGCAGCTGCCAGCCCCGGCTGGCTGGGGGGCCTCCCGGGGAGCGGCAGGCACGGGGGACACGGGGTGGGAAGGAGGAGCGGAGCCGAGGTGCGAAGCGGGTCCCCCCCTGCGGGACGCGCCAGGACCCCGACCTTACAGCCAGTCGCTTCCTAGGAAGCTGCCCCCCGTGCTCAGTGCTCAGGGCGCGAGGGAAGCCGAGCGCGGCGGTGCCTCCCAAACCGTCCTGCGAGGAGCAGAGCCCCGGGCGCAGCCGGCTCCCCAGCCCCGGGGGCGGGCTGCTTGCTGGAAACCTCCCCGAAGCACAGCCCCTGCGGGAGGCTGGTCTATGGAGGCGCCCGGCAGCACATGGAGCAGCAGCAGCAGCAGCAGCAGCGTCTCGACAGGCAGATGGGGAGGAAGAGGCAGCGCTGGGGAGGAGAAGGGCAGGTTTTCGGGAGCCGGGCCTCTCCTCCACCAGGCAGCTCGCGCTGCTGGGGGAGCGCGGCGCTCCCCACGCCACGAGGGCTGGCGGCTGGCTCGACGCGAACAAAAGCAGAGCACTCAGTTTAACCGCAGCCACGGGATGCTGTGGAGGCCAAGAGCACAAGCAGACTAAAGAACGCGAGCGAATTCCTGGCAGGAAGGTCTGTCGGGGCCATTAAACATGATGTAACCCCCTCCGTGATGAGAGGCCAAGCGCTACCGGCGTGACCTGCCCTCACGCCTCTCCTCGAGCACCCACCCCAGCGTCACACGCGCCTGCAGCGATGGGGCCAGCTGTGCCTGCTTCGCAGGCACGGGCACGGGGGGCGGGGGGGGCTCCGTCCCTCTCCTCCCAGCCCCCCAAGGACCTGCAGGAGAGGGAGGCGCAGCAGGACCTGACGGCCCTGGTGCCGCCCAGCCCAGCCCAGCCCCGGCCGCGGGGCCAGCTCGGAGAGCGAGCGCGTTGAGCAGCACCGGCCCCCCGGACCCTCCGGGAACTCCCCGGGCAGCCGGGACCGAGCCCACGGCGGTGCGTTTCCTCCCGGAGGGGGCTCGGGGAAGCTTTCAGAGCTGAGCAGGACGGGCACCGCCGCTGCGCCCGCTTCCCCTGGGCGGCCGGGCCTGGGGATCGGACCCCTCCGCGCCCAACACGGCCGCGCGCCCCCGGCCCCACACCGGCCCCCCCGTCCCCCCCCCCCCGGGGCCTCCTCCCGTGCCTCGGGGCCTGCACCTCCCGGGGCTGGGCGCCGCGGGGAACGGCTCCGCCGCCGCCGCCGCCACCCACCCGGCCAGGCCGCGCCGCCCCGCTCGCTCACCCACGGCGGTCGGGGCCTCGCTTCAGCCCCGCCGGCCCGGCGCGGTCAGCGGCCCCCACCGCCGCCTCCGCCTCCCCCGTCCGCCGGCCCGCGGGCGCCCATGCCGGGGCTGGGGGGGGGGCCCCGCCGGCCGGGCCCCGCCGCTCCGCACCGCCGAGAGCCGCAGGGACACGGGCCGCGCCCGCACGCCGGCTCCGCCCGCCGCCGCCGCCGCACCGGGAGGGGCCGCCCCGCTCCGCCCCGACGGGGACGGGCCCGGGCCGCCGCCGGGCCGCGAGCCCCGTGGTTTGGGTCCCCCCCCCCCCCCCCGCGCCGTGGCCCACCCGCCGCCTTCCCCTTCGTGCCAGCCCCTCCGGGCCGCTCCGCCCGGCTGCCCCCGGGGCTTCCCCTCCCCTCCGGCCCCTGCGGAACCCTTCTGGCCCCGCTCCTGCCCCGCGGCACCCACCCCACGAGCCCCGGGCGCAGCCGTCCCGCTCCCGCCTGCGGCTCTCGGCGTGGTTCCAGGGCGGGGGGCGTTTTCCCCTTAAAAAAGCGTGGCCCGGCTCCCGCTGCTGCTCCTATAAACGAGGCGAGGTGCGAGGCGTCGGGCCCCTTTCGCAGCTTTTCCTCCACGCCCGAGCAGCGGGAATTCAGCACGCACGGAGCGCCGCCGCACACCCGGGAGAGCGGAGCGCAGGGCGCGCTCGCCTCGCCCCGCCGGCTGCAGGACGGGGGCCGTGGGCCACCCGGCCGCCGCCACGCCAGCCCTGGAGGGCCTCGTAGTAAATAGGTGGGTGAAGCCTGCAGCACGGCCCCCGTCACGGCCGCGACGCACGCGGGCGTGATCGGGAGGGCAGGAAAGCATCCCGCAGCGGGAGGCTTCCAACAGCCGGCGGACGCCCAGCAAGCCAAGCCGAGGCAGGGCAGCGCCCATCGCTGGCCGACCAAGCGGACGAGTCTTTCGACGAGGAAGGTGCTTAACTCGCAGAACAGCTCCTCCGCCGCCAGCACAGGCTGCTTCCCCCGGCACCTCCTTCCTGGAGGCGGCTCTGCCGGGGCCCACCAGCTTGGTGCGCAGCCCCCAGCCCCACGGGGCCACCGCCGCGGCCGGCGGGAGCAGGGCGAGCGTGCAGTAAGAGCCTCTCGCTTCGCACCTCCCGCTGGCTCCCTCAGGCCGCATCCTGCCCCACACGAGCACGGGGCAGCCCCGCAGCACAACCACCCCCTGCGGTGAGCTGCTGCGGTGTCTGGAGAGGGGCACAGGGGGCTGCGGGGCTCAGCTAGGTTTGCCCCAACAGTCTCCCTGCCCCCGGGGGGTGGCATTGCTGTCCAGGGGGTAGCTCGGCCCCGGGGCCACCCCTCCATAGCGCAGTACAAGCGGGCTGGAGGGCTGGGCACAGCCTGCACTAGATGCAGAGCCAGGCCACAGCAGGACCAGTCCCACCATCTGCCCACAGCACAGAGATCCCAGGTGAGCCCAAGGTCCCAGAGCACACAGGACAGCGTGGAGCAGAGCCAGGACACCAGCAGACCTCAGAGAGGCGGAGCAGAGGCAGCTGCCCTACTCCAAGGGCAAAAAAAAAGCAGTAGGCACGAATGCTTCCCAGCTCCAGCAGCCCTGCCCCTGCCCTTTGCACCCAGGTGAGAAGAGATGGGCAGCTCCCCGAGTACGCGTGCGCTGCCGCAGAGCGCTGGGGGGAGACGCTCCCCCTACAAAGGTGTGCTCAGGGCACAGCGGGACGAGGCCCTCGTGCCGGATGCAGCAGACCGCAGAAGCATCGGCTCCGCAGAGCGGAGGCAGGAAGACCTCGTTCTTCCCTTCCCCCAGGCAGCACGAGAGCCGCAGGCCCAGCTGTCCACAGCCGGCTTCCCCACGCCGCATCCACGGCAGGCAGGGAGAGGGGAGCAGAGCCAGCACGACGCGTCCCCACCCCGGGACCTCTGCCAGGCCCCCTGGGCCCGCGGCCCGTGGGGCGCAGGCAGACCGGAGAGCCCCAGCGCGCAGCGAACACAAGGTAACTGGCGGGGATATGGCCTTCAGGTGGCACAAGCTTCGTTCCTCTGCCCTTCTGGTGCCCCCCAGCTGCACGACGGGGGTACGGACACCGCAGGCAGCAGCGTTACGCTCCCGCTCCGTGCTGAGCTACCTGGACGGGAGCCGAAAGGCCCAGCCCAGCTTGTGCCTGTGCCTCCAGCACGGGGCAGCACCGGTGCTGGTAGCAGCCCGGCAGAGCCAGCGCGGAGCTGCCTGCTCCAGCAGCCTCCTACTCGCAGCGCGGCAGAGCTCTGCGTTCCCACGGCCCAGCAAGGGAGGCCCCTTGCAGGCTGAGCGGGCGGCACGGTTAACGTGGGGACGCGCGGCCTTTTCCCCGTGTGGGGTGGTGCCACCGGGCTCCTGGAGCAGGGCAGGGACTTTGCCAGCAGCACACGCGGCAGGGAGCCTCCGAGCACGGGCTCAGCTCTCCCGTGAGCCTCCCCAGGCACGCGCAAAGCGCAGGAGGAGCTGCGCCCTCGGACGAGAACCATATTTATTTCACGGACACAGAATTGCACTGGTGATCGATTCTACGCACACCGGGGACACGCAGCAGCACGGCCCCGCCGGGCCAGGCCGCTGGGGCAGAATTCACACAGATACTTGTTTCTTCCGAGGGGCCGATCGGCGGGATGGGGCTCCACAGCCGGGCTCCCGCTCCTGCTGCGGGCCAGCTCCCGCCCCAATCAAGGATAGAAACATTAAATAAGTATATACAGCACCTCTTGGGGCGGGCTGGAACAGGCTGGGTGGGACGGGACTCAGTTGCCCATTTTTACTTTAGAAGTCTGGAAGGAAAGGAGAGATGTTAGAGCGTGCCCTACAAACCCCAGCCTAGCGCCTTAATCCCACCCAAGCACCCCAGGACTGCCCCAAGGCTGCAGGCAGCTAACTGGCCCCACCAGTAAGCCATGAGCGTTGCACAGGGCGCACCCACGGTGACACCCTCGGTGACAGTTGCTCTTCGGGCCATCTGAAGAGCTTCGCTGCCACCCAGAGGCACCACGCCCCGTGGGGACAGCTGTCACCCCAAACTTCTTGAGCAGCCTCGGCTTCACAATGCAGAGGACCGTGCTGGAGCCCAGGTGTGTTTGTCTGTCACCCAGGGTGACAGGCACCTTGTGCTCACGTAAGCGCCGAGGCCCCAGGAGGCAGGTACCTGCAGGATAGCGACGATGACCCCGAACAGCCCTATGGCACTGCCAAAGATCTCCACGATCAGGATCTTGACGAAGAGGCTGGCGTTCTGGGCATCAGCCAGGGCAGCCCCGCTGCCCACGATGCCCACGCACACTCCGCAGAAGAGATTGGACAACCCCACGGTCAGGCCAGCCCCGAACATGGAGAAACCTGCGAGAGACGGACACTGCAAGAGCAGGGGATAACCTCCTTCCTCCTGCAGCCGGGGCGTGCAGAAGCAGCAGCAGCTCTGCCCAGAGACAGAGGGAGAACCAAAGCTGAGAAGTGGCTAGAGAAGGTAACCAAGCAGCCGCTTTGGGGCAGAAGAGGCGTGCCTGCTGTCCAGGGCAGCAGGAAGAACCCTGGCATCGTTCACACAGGGCTGACAGGCTCGGTTTGGATGGAGCCTGTTGGACTGAAGGCGGTGGGGCAGGTGAGCTGGGCCCTGCAGTCCCACACCGAGGGCAGAGGGAGCAGCAGGAGGCTGTGGTGAGAGGGAGCCGAAGCTCACAGCAGCATCACCAGGGGCAGTCCTTACCTGCATGGTAGTTCCTGGCTCCAATCGTCTCTGGGGTGACTGCAGAGAAAGGCTGAGAGAAAGGACAGGGCCTGGGTTACCCGCGTGCCGCCCCGTCTCGCCCTTCAGGCTGCACAGCGACCACCCCACAGACCGCCGGCCCAGGGGCTCCCAGAGCCACGGCAGCACCCCAAGTCCCCGGAGGGCCACTGCTCACATCGCAGGCCCACGTCCCCCTGCCCGTCCCCACCGCGGCCCTGGGGCCAGCCCAAGCCCTCCCGTACCTCGGCCATGTTACTGATGACGATTGCCATGATAATCCCGTAGATGGCCACAGCCTCGCAGAAAATGATGCTGCGGGAGAAAGGCAAAGTCTGACCACAGCGGCCCAGGCTCTGAAACCCCACCCCAAGCAGCACGTTTCACTTCATGCCCAGCCAGACCCCTCCACAGCCTTCTCTGAGCCTGCCCCACCGCTGCCAGGGGCGGAAGGGCAGCCCAGACCACCTCTCACCCAAGGGAGAGCTGCTAAGCACGAAGGCTGCGTGCTGGTTGTGCTGTGCCACCCCAGAAACCTGTGAGAGCCCTGTGGGAAGCGCGTCCCGGGAGCCCTCCCCTCCGCCAGCCCCTTCTGGGAAGGGCTGTGCATGGCCTGGGGAGCCCCTGCCCAGGGCAGGATGCGTGATCCCCGGGTGTTTGTTTTGAACACACTGGGCTCATTCAGCGCGTGATATCACACCACTTGTGACCCTCCAAAGCAGTACTCTGCCTCCTTTAGGGCTCTTTGTTTTGAAAGCAAACAGCAGCAGCAGCTCAGCAAGGAAGGGCCTGCCGGCAGCACCCGGTGAGAGACAGGGTGCTGGGACTGCCCTGCCCAGGTGAGGCATGAACCCCAGCCCCACACGCACCTGACCAGGTTCTTGGTTTTGATCCGAGGGGCTTTGACTCCGCCACCGATGATGCTGGAACCCGTGATGTAAATCCCCCTGCGGCAGACAAGGGTGGTTGGAGAAGGGCCTGGCACTCGCTGAAGGGCTCAGGAGGAAAACCAGGATCTTCCAGCTGAGCAAAGAATCGGGCACGCAGCTGGGGCACACTGCGGACTCAGCCCCGGGGCCCCGGACGTCCCGGGCACTGCCAGCTACACCAGCACAACAGCTGGGGCACAAGAACAACCACTGCACGGCCCCCAGAGATCCCGGGACGTCCCTGCCTCTTCGCACCCTCGCAGCCCGCCAGGTAGTCTGCCCAGACGCCCCGGAAGCCCAGCCCCACGGCTCCGCACACACACGCTGTGCTTCCCCGCCCTGCTGCAGGAATCCACAGCATACGCGCAGCTACCCGGATGGGACAGCGGGAGCCCGCTGAAGAGCCAGCCCCACTCACCAGGCAGCGCCCACCACGGACAGGGAGATGGCCAGGCCAATGCCCAGGTTGGACCACATGTAGGGAGAGGTCTCCGTCAGGAACCTGGCCAGGAAGAAACACCCCGTGTCAGCACGTAGGCACAACCCCCCCCAGCCGTGGTGCACGGCCCCAGAACAGGCACTGGGCAGCCCGTCCCGCCCACCACACAGCCCAGGGTGGGCTGGGCACTGCCAGACTGAGGGACACAAGAGCACCCCGGCTGCAGTCACTGAGCCGCAGCACGCCGGGCAGGAGCAAGGGCAGCTGCAGCAGGGCGAAGTCTACGCCTCTCGTGGAGGGGACGCTCTGCTCGCTGCAGCTCTCGCTCCCCCGGGACACGGTGACCGCTGCCTGTCACTTGAGAGCAAGCGCTGCTGCCACCAGGCGCCCTCCTCACGCAGCCCCGCGCTCGGCGGGGGGGGGATGCCGGTATTTTTGGGGAACTCACCAGGCCACATCGAAGCGGAAGCCCAGGTCAAATATTGTGTAGCAGATCCCTGGAAAGCAAGAGCGACAGGAGAACCTTCAGACAGGCATCAGCCGTGCTGCCGCTGCCTCCCCACCTGCTGGGGCCCTGCAGCTGCTGGGCAGAGCAGGACACGGCCCGGGTAGAGGCGAGGAGCACAGCACGCAGGAGGGTTTCTGGCAGGACTGGGTGCACGGTGCCAAGGGGCAGGGTGCCGCCAACACCCCAGCACCTTCTCCATCTGCATCCCCCAACGGCTCAGCCCCGCAGGAGAGCCCCAGCACCGGGCGGTGAGCTCCTCTCTGCGTCACAGCGGGGACGAGGAACGAGGCTGTGCCCTGACCCATCGTCACATGCTGCTCTGTCACCGTCCAGCCAGGGTCTGTTCCGCTCCCGAGGAGCCCATAAATGACAGCAGCTGCAGTTGACCCCCTGCCCTCATTTTTCCAAGGCTGGAGATGCATCTGCTGAGCTCAGAGTTTCCTCCAGGACTAGCCATTTTCAGAGCCATTTGCACTCCAACGCAGGCAGCAGATATCAAAGCACAGGCTCTAACACAAGCCCATCTCCCGTGCCGAATTGTGGCAGGGAACCCAGCAGCACTGAGTTGTTTGCACCCAAACCTTGCCGTGCTCTGAGCCCACTAGCAGTGGATGGGAAACACAGCTGCAGACCAGGAGATTTGCTCTTTATGTGACTCACAACTAGAAAAGAGACTGTGACCTGGCTCTGCTGAAGAGATAACAAGTGTCACACTGCCTGTGCTGTGCCAGATAGGGGGTTAACAGGCACCAGGAGGGCACACAAGTGCCGCCACCACCCCAAAACGGGAAGCAGCAACTTCGGGAAGCAGCAACGCTGGTCACCGCTCCCGTCTGAGGAACAGGAGCGGCCCCCAGGAGCACACACAGAAATGAGGAACAGTGCTGCAGCCACGGAGCGAGGCCGCACCCCTCCCGCACGCCTGCAACCTTCAGGGCCGACAGCTTCAGCACTGCCAGGGCCAGGCCCCGCCAGGCTGGCACCGGTTTGTGTTGTGGGTTCGCTGCTGGCGGAGCAAGGAACCGAACCCAGCCAGCCTCAGCCGCCCCCTGCCCCGGGAGCCGGGCAGAGAGGAGCTGCATCCAGCTCGGGGCGGCTCCGGGGGGCACCTTCTGTCTCCTCGGCAGCGGGCACAGCCTCGGGTTCGCGTTATGAGGGAAAAGGGGCGAAAGACGTGAAAGATCCTTTCCTGCGAGCTCCGGTTACCAGCCCCTGCGTGATTTGGAGAGCTGCGGGGCACCGGGACGGGGCAGCCTCTCCCCCGGTGTCCCCTCATCCTCACGCCGAGCTGGGAGCCAGGTCCCCGCCGCCCTGCGCTCACCTCACCGGCAGCCCCGAGCACCGGGTGCCCCGTTCCCATCCCCCCACAGCCCCGGGCCCCCTCAGGGCCCCCCCCACAGCCCCCTCACGGCTCCCAGCTCCCCAGGCCGCCCGCACGGCCCCCCCCACGGCCCCGGGCCCCCTCACGGCCCCGAGCCTCCCTCACGGCCCCCCCACGGCCCCCGGCCCCCTCACGGCCCCCCCCACGGCCCCAAGCCCCCCTCACGGCCCCCCCCCACAGCCCCCTCACGGCCCCGGGCCCCCCTCACGGCCGCTCACCGACGCCGAGCAGCGTGCCCCAGAAGGCCAGGCCCAGCCCCGAGTAGAGCAGCGCGAGCCCCGTCATGGCGGCGGCGGCGGCACCGAGCGGCACCGGCGGGGCGCGAGCAGCGTCACCTGACCCGACCGCAGCGCCCCGCCGGAAGGCACGTGACGCACCCTCCCCCCCTCCCCACAAACCTATTGGCCGCGCCGCCGGACCGCCTCCAGAGAACTACAGAGACCAGAATGCACCGCGACGAGCGCTTCGTTCTATTGGCTGTTTTCCTCCCGGGGAGGGCGGGGACGGGCTCCTATTGGCCCCGCCCTGGAAACGGGCGCAGAGGAGGGGGTCCCGCGTGCGCTCCCCCCCCCCCCCCCCCCCCCGGTCGCCATGGCGACGGCCTTCAGCACCGACGGCGAGGCCGCGCTGCGGCGGGCGCTGGGCCCGGCCCCGGCCCCGCGGGGGGACATCGACGGCTGCTACGAGACGGGCCGGGCGGCGGCCTTCGTGCGGGAGGGCGGCTTCAGGAAGGTCCGGGGGGGTTCTGGGGGGCTGCGGGGGGCTGCAGGCCGCCTCCCGGTACCTCACGCCCCCCCCCCCCCCCCCCCGGTCCCTCACGGCGCCCCCGTCCCCTCAGGTCGCCCTGCAGTTCCCCGACGAGCTGCTGCCGGACGCGGCGGCGGTGGCGGCCCGGCTGGAGGCGGAGAGCGGGGCCGAGGTGTCCGTGCTGGGGGACACCACGTACGGCAGGTCGGTGTGGGGCTGGGGGGGGCGGGGGGGTCCTGCCCGCCTCCACGGGGCGCACCGGGGGCTGTGGGGCTGCTCCTGCCCTGCCTTGGGGGGGATGGGGGCTTGGGACCGCAGCGGTAGCGACAGGAGGGCCAGGACACACAGCCTGCGTGCCCCCCGGTAGGTGCTGGGTCCCCCCAGGCTGGTAATGCTTGGTGTCACCCCCACCCCCCCAATAATGCTGGGTACCCCCCCCCCAGGCTGATAATGCTGGGTGTCCCCCCCAGTGATGCTGGGTGTACCCCCCCCCCCCCAAAGTCTGTTAATGCTGAGTGTCCCCCCCCAATAATGCTGGGTGTACCCACCCCCGGCTGATAATGCTGGGTGTCCTCCCCCAGCTGATAATGCTGCGTGTCCCCCCCAGTGATGCTGGGTGTACCCCCCCCCCCCAAGTCTGTTAATGCTGGGTGTCCCCCCCCCCCAAATAATGCTGGGTGTCCCCCCCAGTGATGCTGGGTGTCCCCCCCCCCCCAAGTCTGTTAATGCTGGGTGTCCCCCCCCCCCAAATAATGCTGGGTGTCCCCCCCAGTGATGCTGGGTGTACCCCCCCCCCAGCTGATAATGCTGGGTGTCCCCCCCCCAGTCTGTTAACGCTGGCTCTCCCCACAGCTGCTGCGTGGACGAAGTGGCCGCGGAGCACGTGGGCGCCGAGGCGGTGGTGCACTACGGCCCAGCCTGCCTCAGCCCCTGCAGAAAGCTCCCGGTGCTGCACGTCTTCGGGCAGCAGCCCCTGGATGTCGGGCGTTGTGCAGAGGTCTTCCGGGAGCTCTATCCCGAGCGGCAGAGCCGCGTGGTGGTGCTGAGCGATGTGGTCTATGCCTACGCGATGGGTGAGTGGTAACGCTGGCAACGCTCAGGGCTCTGCAGAGCTGCTGGGGGGGAGAGCACCAGGCAGAGGGTTCCCAGGTGCCGTCAGCCCCGATTTCTGCTCTGCACCCGTATTTCGTTCTCCCTTCAGGTGAATTGGAGCAGCGGCTGTGCCCCGAGTACCCCAACGTCGTCTTCTCCCAGGTGGTGTGTGGGGAGCCCCCTGGCCCCGCGCTGCCCGGGGAGGTGCGGCAGTTCGGCCGCCAGTTCCGCGTGGAGGCAGCGGGAGGGCTGCAGGACTGGGCCATGTTCTACGTGGGAGCCGAGGGCCTGGCCCTCACCAACTTCATGCTGACCTGGAACCGCTGCCCCTTCAGCTCCTTCAACCCCGCCACCGGCCGCGGCCGCCGGGAGACCCTCAACGTCAACCGGGCCCTGATGCGGCGTCTCTACCTGGTGGAGCGGGCGCGGGACGCCCGCGTGGTGGGCATCCTGGTGGGCACCCTCGGCGTGGCGGGCTACCTGGACGTGCTGCAGCACCTCCGCCAGCTCCTGCGCCGGGCCGGCAAGCGCGGCTACACGCTGGCCGTGGGGAAGCCCAACCCTGCCAAGCTGGCCAACTTCCCGGAGGTGGACATCTTCGTCCTGGTGGCCTGTGCTCAGAACTCCTTGCTGGACTCCAGCGACTTCTACCGGCCTGTGGTGACCCCCTATGAGCTGGAACTCGCCTGCAACCCAGCCCGGGAGTGGACGGGGAACTACCTCACTGACTTCCGAGACCTGCTGCCAGGTGACAGCCGAAAACCAGCTACGAGCACCCTCCCGGGGAGCGTCACAGCCTGCCTGGAGGCTGCTGTTGCCTCTGCGCTCACCAGGGAGGAGGGGAAGACACAAGCGCTGGGCTAACGTTGCTATTTCCCATCAGGTGCCTGCGCGCATGTTGAGCTGCCCCCGGCCGTGCCTGCAGCAGAAGCTGTTCCCGACGTCTCGCTGATCACAGGGGAGATGCGTGCTGCCCGCCTCGGCGACCCCTCGGCCGCCCAGCTGCCCCCCAGCACCTCCCTGGCCTGCAGGGACCAGACTCGGGCCCTCGCGGAGATCAGCCCCGCTGGTTCGTGGTTTGGTTTCATGGTGGGGCCGAGCCCTAGCGCGGGGCAGCGCCGCCTCCCCGCTCCCCACTAACAGCTCCCCCTTTCTCTCCCCTCCCAGCCTCCTTCCTGGAGTCCCGCAGCTGGCGGGGCCTGGAGCAGCAGCTGGGGAAGACGCCCGTCTCCAAGGCCGTGCAGGGCCGGCGAGGGATTGCCATTGCCTACGAGGACGAGGGCCGCGAGCAATCCTGATGGGGCAGCAGCAGCAGCACCTAGCCAGGAGCAGGGGGGGTGCTGGATGTCGCCTCTCACCGGGTGTTAGACCTGTGAGGGGCTCACGAGGGTCCAGAGCAGGCTCCAGGTAGGGCACACGTTGTGTGTGCGCTTCTCAACGCCCACAGCACCCCTGGGCTGGGGAACGGGGCAGCAGCAGGGCCAGGACAAGCCACCCAGGGCTCCCTGCAGTGCCCGGTCCGTAGGAGCTTTGGCCCTACGAGGGAAGGTCACGGCTTCACGGGAGCTGACAGAGCCAGGACTTTGGGCTTGTGGGGGTTCCTGCTGTTAACTAAAGTTCAACTGAAAAGGAGTTGTGAGTGAATTGATTTGTCTTCTAGGATCAAACGCGGGCTGAAGAGTACATGCAGGGGGCCCTGGAGCAGAAACACAGATCACAGACACCCCAACCGTGATTCAATCACCCCACAGCCCTCAGCTGGGCTCTCCCCGAGGGGAAATAGGCACAGTGCAAGCACCGCAGTGACGACAGCCACGCCGTAGAAATATCCTTAATATAATTAGGTGCAGGGCCTCCCCCCCTCCCAACCACACACATACAAACGAGCAGGGGGCGAGCCCCCCCCGCGCAGCCAGTCCCTGCCGCGGCGCAGGGGCAGCCTCCCCTGCGTGGGGCCGTGCTGGGGCAGGGTGGGCAGCCCGGGCGCGGGGCAGTCCGTGCCGGGGGTGTCCTGCCCTGGCCCCCCCCCCCCCCGCCTCCTGCAGCCGGCACTCCCGTCCCCTGCAAGGGGGGAGCATGCTGGGGGAACAAAAGATGCTGACACCGAGATGCGGCCACCAAGTCTAGCTGAGGAGCGTCCCGAGTGGGTTAATTCTAGGTGGAGGGTTATTCTACGAGCCGTACTGCAGCAGGGCGGGGAGGATGGGGGCTTCCTGGCGGGGAAGAGCTGGTCTGGGTTAAATTGTCCGCGGTCCTGGGCGGGCGCTCAGTAGTCTGCTGTGTACTCCGTGCCATGCAGCCCTCGGCACAGCAGGGTGAACTCCTTCACCATCTCCTTCACTCGCCGCTTGTTCACACGCTCTCTGCTAACACAGAGGGAGGGACAGAGGTGAGGCAGGCAGCAGGGACGGGCTGCGATCATCCCCGGCGCTCGTGGGACACGGCCACCGCAGCGGGGAACACACAAACCTGAGGATCTGCTGGCTGAAGGTCTCTTTCTGCTCAGGGCTGACGCGGGCTGAGGGGAAGCCGTCCTGCTGCATGGCCTCCTTGATCCAGATGCTCAGGTAGCTGAAGCAGTGCTTGTTCAAGGCAAAGAGGATTTCTGCAAAGTGGTCCATGAGGCTGCGGGAGGCCTGGCCGCCAACGCCCTGCGACGGAGCAGACAGACCCTGCTGAGCCACGCGCCGAGGTGCTGAGCTCAGCTCCGCGCTCGCTGCCTCTCCCAGCCCCGGTGTCACCCTGCCCGCCCCCTCGCACGCGTGCCACTCACCTCCAGCACTGCCTGCAGCAGCACTTTGCCGTTCTCGTGCACCACCTGTCCCACCGGGGCGATCTCTCCGCAGCGGGGCAGCAGCTCTGTCTGCAACACAGCGGCCAGCCCGCTCAGCACCAAGGCAGGTCCGTGAGCTCCCCTGCCCGTCCCGCAGCCCCACTCCTGCCCTCCTGGCTCTTGGTGGGCTGCAGCACAGCCCCTGGGGGCCCTAGGGATGCAGCTGAGGAAGCCACGATACTCACAAAGAAGCCACAGGATGCTTTCACCGTCGGGGCCTCAGGGAACTTGAGGGAAAGGACACCTGCAGGTGGAAATCACTGAGGTGAGCGGCCAGAACCTTCAGGCACCATCCCAAACCAGTCCCTGGCGGGTTTGCTCCCAGATCCGCAGGAGCAGCCCGGGCTCCCAGCAGAGGGCTGGGGAGCAGGTGCCTGCGTGTACAAGGCTCGTGCCCCTGCCCGTGCTACTCACCGCACTGAAACACCGCCTTGACGTCCAGGTTGCTGCACAGGAAGAGGTCTGGCTTCCTTTTCAGAGCCTGCAAGGCACACAGACAGGCCGAATAAACACAACCCTGCAGAGGCGGCCAGGAAGACTCCTAGGAACCCGGCGCCCCAGGCAGCCACTGCCTGGACGCACACTTACCTGAGCACACGCACGGCAAACAGCAGATTCACACAGTACAGAAGGAAACCATCGCTCTTCCCCCCAAGAAAATGTCAACCAAATATCCAGGCCGTTCGCAACACCCGGGGAGCTCTGACCCCAAGACCTGAGGATAGATGCCAAGGAGGCGTACGCACAAACGCTTCAGACACGGAGGACAGAGGTTTCCTGTCCCAGTAGGATGGGACAGGCAGAGCCAGCACTCCTGGCACACTGGCAGCCACACCGGGCCCAGCAGAGGATACCTCTGGCGTGGTCCTCTCCTCTTGAAGATGCTGGTGTTCCTGGGGTCACAGCCACTGGTTCACGCAGTGACCCATGTTTTGGTTGTCCCCAGCCTGGACCAACAACTCACTCTGCTCTGGCTGCAAGGCAGAGGAGGCAGCGAGATGCCAAAATTGCTTGGCAATTCCTGGCAGCCAGTATGAGATCAAAAAAAGCCGTGGTTTTTATTCTGCCGCTCGGTGAGCCCACCAGCCACTGTGGGGCTCAGGCTTTGCTGCTCCACCACCCACTGGGGACACCTTGAGCCGTGTCACGATGGGACCATTGCTGTGGCTTTGTCCCCCCCCCGTGCTGGCACAGGACAGAAACGTTTCAGCCTCCACTTGCTGCTCCACGGGAGGGTTTCTGCCCTGCTACACAAGGCGGCCACGTCTGTGTCCCCCATGCCACCGTGCCCACTGCTGTGGGCTGGCACTGGGGACAGAAGCCAAGCACCTTGCCCTGCTGTCACCACAGCCTGTCCCCAGAGGTCTGAGAGCAGGACACCACGGCAGGAGCCTGGCTCCTCTCCACGCTGGGCTGAGCCACGTGCTGCCCTGAGCCCGCTCCCCGGGGCGACAGCAGGGACAGTCTTCAGCCAGCAGCACTCAGGCCACCTGCCCGCAGCCACCGTCCCCACCTGGAGCAAAACTGATTTCTCTCCCTCCCCTTCTTGTTTCCCTTCCAGGGAAAGCCCCCGGCCATCAGCCCGGTGCAGGGAACACGTGCTGGAGAGCAGGGAGCTTGGCAGGTTTCGGGGTTACCCCATCTCGTTTCCGATGCTTAGTAACACACGCTGCAAGAGGACCCAGACTTGGCACTGAAGGCACCGCTACACCTGGCAGAGGTGGCACAGCCGGAGACCCGCTTCCCTGCTAGATGCGAGCGGCGGCCTTCACTGGCGAGAGCCGGGGCTGCACTATGCCTGTGTGTGTATATACAGACTGTGCTCCTTCCTCCTGACACGCTCACAGCAAGGACAGCCAGCAGACAGGCAATGGTTCGGAAACATCCGCTCCTTGCGGCTGCCACGGTCTGCTCAGCCCCATGCTGGACAAAGACGTGCAAGACACATCGTCATTTTGGCCATGGAACCCCCCTGCTCCCCCCAGCTGCACCCTGCCACGGGCACCTGGCCCTGGTGACACCACCCAGCCGTCGGTTCCTCTGCCTTGCAAAACCATTCAGCTGGCACAAGTCTTCCAAGACGCTCTGGTTACAAAAACCACCTACCTGCACAAAGCTTCCCCCAGCCAAACCAGCCTGCGGTAGGCAGAGGCACCTGGGCTCTCCTGCAGGCCCCCTGCAGCGCCCACTTCTCGCTCGGTCAATGCTAAGGGTGTGAAAGCACGCTCCGATTTTGGGAGGGCTCCTTCCACCAATGGTGAGCAGCACGCAAGCCCAATCCAGGCACGTGCATACACATCTAATGTGCAGAGAAGCTTTTTACCCCTGTGAGATGGGGCCCTGGGGAGCTGCTCCGTTAGGAAGCTGCACCAGGTGGGTCCGGCTGCTTCTTCCCAGCACCAGGGAGCCCTGCTCCAGCCCTGGGGCCTCTCCTTGCCTGTCTGTCTGTCCTCCGTGCCTCCTGCCAGAGCTGCTCTGCTCCCGTGTTCTGGGATGGCGACAGGTCCTCAGTTTTCACCTGGCAGTGTCCCCCCATCCTCTGCTGCAGCAGGCACTGTGGAGGTGGGCACTGGTTCTCCTGAGTGTTGTCCCGCAGGCTGGCACAGAAAGGGCAGGGGGCTCTCCTCTGTGGCAGCTGGGAGAGCCTCCAGGCAGGTCTTCAGGACAGGCTCTTCTGCACCCGGCTCTTCTGAGGTCGGCAGGCACAGAGGGGACACGAGAGGCCACCAAGCCCCACTCCTCCAGCAGCCAAGGGACAGCAGGGGCAGCACAGCAGTGAGCCCCTGCCTGTGTCCGACACAGGGCTGCAGACGTGGTGGAGAGCTCGAGGGCTCTGCTGTCCCTAGGGCAGGGCTGTGCTCCCCTCCAGTGCCGGAGGGGGATAGCTCACACTGTCACCCAGCCTCGGCACCGCCAGAGGAGGTGACAACCGTGCAGTCTGACCCAGCTCAAGAAGGGAGAGAGGAGGAGGACAGAGGTGGCTGTGCGTGGTCAGGCACAGAAGGTCCCACATCTTCTGCCCATCGAGGCCCACGTGCACCATCTGCCCCTGGGGACACAGCCAGGGTGCTCTGGAGGTCCATGCTGGTGTGGAGAAGCCCATGAGGCTGGGTGGAAGTGCTGGAAGGCTCACTGGGGAGGCAAACTGAAAAGTGCTGGCCCCATGGCCTGGGGCATGGCCCTCAGCCAGCAGCTCCTGCTGGATGCAGAAACTGAGCCAAGAGCCAGCACGAGACATCTTGGTTTGGAAAATGCACAAACAGAGCTCAGGCTGTGCTCTGCACTCCCCTAAATCCTAACTCAGAACAACCACGCTGCAACCAGGAGCACACCTACAAGTGGTACCTGCTGGCCAGAGAGCAGGCAAGAGTCCCAAGCACAGGACCACACTCCTCACCTTGTCCAGCACCTGGCCTGGGCAGTGACACCAGAGGCTGGGGCAAATCTAACTGCAAGAGGTGCCAGCACTGCTCAGTGCAGGCTTACAGTAGACTGATTAATTCATATTTAGCTTTGATTTGCAACAACAGCATTAAGAAAACACTTGTTTGAAGCCAGCGTGGTCTTGTGATCAGCTAGCCATCATCACGAGTGGATTGAGAATTAACACGCTGGCAAAGCGATCAGCTGCACTAACTGGGCAGCCTCGCAGCCAGCTGAAATCCCAAGTCACACAGAGAGAGAGCTCCCTGAACGCTTGTGACCGAGGGCTGACGTGCAGGTACCAGGAGGCAGGAGCAAGCAGGAGCCAGATGGGCCTGTCACCTCTCTTCACAAGGCTGGCGAGAAGGAAAGAACTGGCTGGAGCTCCAGTATCCATGTTGTAAACTCACAGGAAAAAAACAAACAAACATGGCATGATTCAAGAGCTAGGGAGGACAGACTCCAGAAGGAGCCTTATGAAAGCAGAGCGGGTTCCCCTGGAACAGGACAGGCCATGCTGGCGAGGCTGGGCACACCTCTGCTGTCAGGTAGTGCCTGAAGTCCTGAGAGCCAGGGGGGATGCCAGGCCATTTCCTGATGAGTTTCACAGCACCCTGCCAGATGGTCAGCCCTGGGAGAGGGGCAGGCCCAGGGAGAGGAAGAAACCTTGAAACAATCCCACATGTGAGCAGAGAGGAAGGGGATGGGGCCCTTTGGGTTCCGTGGGGTTGCTGGCATTAAAAGCTCAAAGAAACATGGGGCCCGGTGCCCATCAGCACGATGTTCATTATCTCCAGACATCGAGGAGGACCCCAAGCTAGAGAGGCACTCAGTACTTTCCAAAGAAACAGCAAACAGCCTCCGGAGAGTCTCTCAGGGCTGCCTAGTGCCTTCCCCCTGTGGCAGGACCACCTCTACCTGCCCTGCAGGAGCAAAAGGCTTGCTGAGAATTACTTGAAGCTCTCCCAGTGACAGCACCTCCCCAGGTGACCTTGCAGTGCTTCCCCATGCTGTTAGGAACATCTCCTACTGCCTAACCTGACTCCTTTTCCATGATTTCCTCCCATTGCTGTTTGTTCCATTCCAAGCGAATAAAAATTACCTACGCCTTTGGCATTACCTTTTACACACCTCAAGACTCGTTCAACTCCTCAGGCTTTCCTCCTCCTCACGTTTACAAGGTGATGAGATCTTGCTGGATGCCTTTCCCTGTGCTCTCTGGTCTGTATCTACAGAAATGCCGTGCCCCAGCCCGGGCGCAGTGCTCTAGCTGAGGTCTCACCTGTCTGCGCGGCAGGGAAGGACACTTTCGTGAACCTCACGTCCCACTTACTGATCCTCAAACCATGTGTGAAAACCTTGTTAGAAGGTCACAGCTTTCACGACTGGGATCACCAAAATCCGCAAACGCTTTCCAGAAACCTCAGTTATTTTACCTCTCTCAACAGAAAAAGTGGGGAAGAAAATGGTGTCATACGGTTTGTAAGATGGGACTCGTCTCAGCAGGATCTGGACTTCAAAGCACAATGTATGGACACAGCCTGGGACATCATGAGCAGCTTCCTCACCTGCTCCATGCTGGCTCCATCCCACAAGACCTGCACATGGGCCGAGCAGCCGTCAGAGGGGGCTGCCCAACAGCTTAATGCTCACAACAAGCCGGACCCAGCACAGTGCCCAAAAGCAGACACCCAGGGAGGCACCAGCAGGCCAAGTCTCTGCCAGCCCCCAGCCATTTCCTTGCACCCAGGACATCAGGGCTTCTCCCCCGGCAGCCACGGCAGGCTGTGGAGCACGCCGGGCTGCTGTTGCTCCCGACAGCTGTATATACACACACAGCACAGCGCGGGCCCTGCCTACCCGCTGCCAGCGGTGACAGAAGTCCCTAGCCAAGCAAGCAGGACGTCACACCGCGTGGTGGCACCATGAAGAGCCCCGGCACAGAGCTGCACGTACACTCTGCACAGACGCTCTGACGGCAGACCCTTGCTGTCACCCTCGTTCCAAGGGGGGACAGGCAGGCGGCTCCTCCCGACACAAGCCGCAGCCGCGTGCCGTCGAGCCAGTGCCACGGGAGCTGCGGCCGCCACCTCCCAGCCACCGTCCCCAAATGCTGCGGGGGCCCGGTGGCAGTGCAGCGCGGCAGGCTGGCCAGGCAGAGAGCCCGGTGGCACCCGGGGTCCTGGTACCACCACAAGCAGGTTGCTCGCCCCAGCAGATGAGATGGTTCAGAGCTGGTGGCCACGCAGCCCAGCGCCAGGCTTAGGCAAGGCTGCCTGCCACCGCGGTGCCAGCCGGCCAGCTCAGCCTGTCCCGGCTCTGCAGGACCCATCGCGGGGCAGGCAGATGAGTAGGACCACGACCCCTTAATGCTCTAATTTTCTGTCACCCGAGCGTGGCTGTGGCAGCAGCCCGAAGCCCCCGGAGCTGTGCCCCCAGGCCAGGTGAGGGGGTGGCAGCTTGGGGCTGCCCTGGGGATGGTGCGAACCCAGAACTAAAGGAGAATGTTTTGTTTTCAACTTCCACGGAAACAGATGGAGAAACTCGATATTCAACTAAAAGGAAAAAAACGTTGTCAACAGAAAGCTAAAAATAGGTTTAAATTGAATTAAAAAGAGAAAGAGAGAGAACAGAAAGTGAATGAATAAGAAACTAAAACACACCTGTGCCAGGAGTTGCATAAATGAATCAACAATATCAGGATGATCCCTGGGCCCTAAAATATAATAAAGATGTAACTTAAGAGAAAAATCATACAAACAGCAACTCAACATCATATAGTTATGTGATACAGAAAGAATTTACAAGTGAAAACAGGAGTGTAAGGGAGGAGGGGTGTGTGGGGAAGGGGATGGGCAACATGAGCAGCTTGAAGCAAGTTAAAGAAACAAAACATACAAAAAATCATGAAACTTGGAGAACCCAAGAACAGAAAGAAACTGCAAAGGAAAGGGTCTGAAGCCCCAGGGTCTCCAGCTAGCGCCTGGGTGCTGCAGAGCCAAGGAGGAGATCTTCGTGTCCTTGGGGAGGGAGAGGAGGAGGAGCAGGGGCTAGCTGGGCACCATCTCCACAAGGAGAATTAGAGCTTTTGCATTGTGGGGACTGAGCGGGTGTCTTCAGAGCACCGTTTGGTCCTGGAAGATAACTGCAAGTGAACGACAACACCTCAGCAAACGCTCGACAGGCCCAGCCGGGCTCAGGCGTGCACATGCTCGTCACCAGCATCAGCTGCTCGGGAGCCCCTGGCACAGTCGCCCTCCCGCCCCGCTCCCAGATGCTCCCCGAGTCCCTGAGTCCAGCACCCCCCAAAGAGACCAGCCGGTGCCCAGAAGTGTCCGTGCCAGCACCACTCACCCTACCTTGCCATCTGAATCCCTGCACGGACACATCTCGGCCCCCGCAGGGTCGCACGTCCCCCCCTCTCCTGCTGCCCGGAGAGGACCCCGGGGTGGGAGCGCAGCCCTGGGCACGCGGCGAGCTGGGCGGCCGCTTGCTGGAGCGAGGTTTGCCTCCGAGCGCTGGCACGCGGGGGCTCTGTCCCCTGCTGCCCTCCCCTCCCTCTCCTCGTGCCGACGTGCCTGCCTGGCTCTGAGCAGGAGGACCCGAGTGCACGCACATCCACGCGCCACTGGCGGAAGCGGGGACCTGACCTCAGGGTGAGCCCAGCTCGCTCGGCACCGACCCAAGTGACACCGGAGCACGGCAGGACGTGCTCGGACCGTGGTGTCCCGAGGAAGCACGGGCTCCCCGCATCCCCCACCTCTCTAGCTCTGAGCCTCGGACTGGGGAAGGCATCACGTTACCCTCTGATAACGTGAGAGGCTCACATAAGAACTGGGCTGTTGAAGGACCTGGGCCAGCAGCTCCAAGGGGCGCTTGTCCCTGTCACGGGGCAAGTCACCACGAGGCTGAAGGGGGCTGTGGTGTGCAGGGGCCTGTCCTAACCCCACCTGCCTTTTGTAGCGAGGAGGTAATGCAGGCAGCAAGCCAAACATGGGGCCCTGCCCTAAGCGAGGATGCTAGACACAGCAGGGACTGAGAAGGTGCTTTCACAGATGTTCACACACGTCTTCCTGCTTGTGCAAGGGCTTGGCTCCCAGCCACCACAAATGCCACCGGTCTGCACACAAACCCCCAGGATCTCCTGGTAAATATGCAGCCAAGTAGGCCTGGGGCTCCTGCTCTAGCCTGGCACGAGGCGCCCAGCCCTGACACGGGACCGGGGCTGCCACCTGAGCTCCGAGCCCTGCGCTGGGGTTCCCTGCTTCTGCTGCCCCGCAGGGAAGGTACCCACCGTCCAGGGGTTGGGATGAATCCGAGACACAGAGATGGCCCCGTTAGCTTAGCTAGGAGTGAAAACAGCCATTCCTGGAAAGACGCCTCCAGACTCCATGCATGCAACAGCCTGACAACAGCCCCAGCACGACGAGGAGCTCATCGCACATACCTTGCTGGAAGAGGGTCAGCGTGACGGAGGTAACGAGCAAGAAGAGGGCCTTGATGGGAGGGAAGTGGGCAGGCTCATGAGCAAAGATGTGAACCAGCTGCAAGAGACAACGGAGAAGGACTGAAGCTGTCCTGCACCCTCCCAGCCTCCCCAGGAGCGGCAGCCCCAGCTGTGCCCACGCGGGTCCCTACCTGCCGCGTCAGGTCGATGGCAGAGGCCTGGGGGATGGTGCTGTACATCTGCCCCAGCATCTCACACAGCTGGGGCACCATGGGGGCGAAGTCATCCAGGAGGGTCTTCACCGACTTCTCAAAGATGGCACAGACAGACTGCGGGGGGGAGAGAGAGAGAGAACGTGAGCGGTGGTGGTGGGAGACCTCTGCAGCACAGGATCGTGGAAGGGTTGGGATTGGAAGGGACCTCTGGAGGTCATCTGGCCCAATGCCCCTGCTCAAGCAGGGACATCTAGAGCAGGTTGCTGGGATGCTTCACTGCTCTTCCCAGACACCAGGAAATGGCCTTCCCCTGTGGCAGGGAAGCTCCCTGAGTGCCAGGGAGGAATTGCTGGTGGGAGGCTGCACCCAGGCTTTACTGGACTGAGTGAACTGGAGAAATGCCACGCGAGGTGACACAGGTGCAGGTCAGAGCAGAGCTCTCCCCTTAGGGGACACAAGCATTTGGTAGCCCCAGCTCTCATCTCCCTGCTGATGGCATGGCTCCTGTAACGAAAGGAGCAGAGCTGACTGGGGCAAAAGATGGACAAGAATGGCCAGGCATTGCTGCTGGTGCAACAGTGCTGGGCTGGGCAACCCAGAAAGACACCCCTGTTACAAGGGGATGCAGCTGCCTACAACAGGCTGGCAGCATCACCCAGCATCCATCCGTTGCTGTCCCCTGTGCAGGCCAGCAAGGACGGAGACAAAGCAGCAGGCAGTAACGCAAGGATCCTGGTTACCTCCACCACCTGGGCATCATTCAGCCACTTGCTGAGGACCTTCTGTATGAGCTGGAAGACTTGCTGCAGAACAACTACCACCTGCGAGGAACGAGAAGGATGAAGAGAGTTGGCCCCAAAGCACTGGGGACAGGAGGTTTGGTGCTAAGCATGGCCTGGATTCAATCCTTAAAGGCACCCCTGCCTTGTTCCCTCCCTGGAGCTGGGGGGCTTTCTTCTGTGCTGAAGCAGCCTGGCACAGCTTGTACGTGGCAGGTAGTACCTAGACTGTCCTCCAGAAGGCCACGAGGGATCCTGAGACCAACCTCTGCCCACTGAGGAGAGGTTGGAAGAGTTGAAGGAGCTGCTTTAGCCAGAGTGCACCAACTGCCACCTTCATGGCACACACTGCATTCTCCACTCACTCCCCTTACAGTCTCTCTTTCTTGCACCAGCCATGTGTAAGGGGGTGCTTGGCTAGGCTGTGGCCAACAGCATTGAGCTACTGCTGTACTCACTGGGTTGGGTCCTTGCTGCACTGGCAGCTTCTTGACTTCAGTGCTTTCGTGGTCGTCATCGTGGTGGCTGATGTCTAGGGTGGTGAACAGGTTGGAGAGCAGCCCCAGGATGTGGATGATGGCCAGCTTATTGGAGGGGTTAGGCTGCCAGGGAAAAATAAAGGTAGAGCGTGACCCAGACTGCACTGCTCAGCACTGGTGAGGCCTCTGGGATCCAGAGGAGCTGGGACTGGAGAGGTAAAATGTCAGAGAGGGGTTCCTCACACTGTGCCCTAGTCTTCCCTCTCTACCTCTTGGCTGAGCCACGAGGCCTTCCACCCACCCTTACTGTAGAGGAATCCTGGAGGATGCACAAGAGCACCATGGCTTGCTCCAACCGAGAGCAAACTGAAACAGCTCCCATGAACATCACATGAGGGAGGATGACACACAACCAAAGCGTGGGCTCCACCCTGGGGTAGCAGATGCTGATCCAGACAACACACAGCTCGCAAGAGCCAAGGAGCTCCGGTCTTAATGATGAGTAGCTGCAAAGGGCAAAAAGCCTACAACCCAGCTGGTTGGTGGGTCTGTGCTCATCACTGCTCTGCCTGCCGTGGGGTGAGGGGAAAGACAACTCATGTTCAGGAGAGCTGCTTCAACACCCCACCCCGGGGACACAGCCGACAGGAGAAGCCCCTCTGGAGGCAGGCAGCAGCATGAAGGCACTCACCGTTTCGTCAGCCAGCTTTTCCAGCTGCTGGATGTAGGGGGTGATGAGGGAGTGCAGGTTCTTCAGGATCTCCTCCACTTGCAGCGCGGACAGCAGGAAGCCGAGAGCCTGCATCAGCCACATGCACTGGCTTGTCTGGGTCGGAGAGAAAACACAAGCAGGCGGGTCACTGCCAGGCACAGGCACTGCCCAGAGGTGTCCCTGCCAGCACCACCCACCCTGCCCTGGCACTTGGCTCTTTGCACAGAGCTGTCCCAGCCTCTGTGGAGTCAAGCATCCCACCCTCCTGTTCACAGGGGCAGCTTGGGCTCTGTCCCCATGCTCTCTCTTTCCTCCTTTTCCTCCCCAAAATGTGCCTGCAGCTGCACTGAGGTATCCCTGCATCCTTGCTGGGAACTGCTAGAGTTACATCTCCCTGGGAGCTTCCCCCTCTTTGAGAAAATACCCCCCAGAACAACCCCTGCTGCAGCGGAAGCCCTAGGATTAGCCATGCAGAGGGTGGCAGATGACAGGTATTCCTGGCCACGCCAAGCTGGCTGCAGTGCTGAGCTCTCCTCCAGGACAGCCTAACCCATAGTGGGAGCCCTCATGTGCTCACGGTGAGCACAACTAAGGGGCATGGGGGCGAGCAGAACAGCCAGAGGTGTGAGCAAGCGCCTCTTACCTTGTGAATCTGCTTCATCAACACCTCCTACAAAACAGAAAGGGAAAGAGAAAGAAGAGAGTGAGTGCTGCAGAAAGCCTTCTCGCTTCCACGGGGGCAGGACTGAAGCAGGAAGTCAAGACAAGCGACAACAAATCGAGTTTTCCCTAGGGAAAGGATGGATGCCCAAGTGCAACCTCAGTAAGTCCCTGATGGGAAGGCCAAGGTGCCACTGCCTGCCATCTCTGCACGTACGAGAGGACACTGGGTTGATACTGCCCTAGGAGCAGGACAGGCAACAACTACCCCAGAGCAAGCAAGATGCCCTGAGCTGCTGCTTCATATCCTCTGCACACCCCAGCCTTGCTCATCCGCTCCCAGCTCTCACCTGTGACACAGCCACGATGTTGGCGGCATAGGGTGGCAGGTCGTACTTGCACTCCCGGCAGATCTTCTTCAGGGTGGAGACGCTGGAGATGGAGAGCTCAGGGTTGCCCAAGGCCTGCAGCACCAGCGGCAGCACGTTGTTAATCATGACGGGGTGGTCGGCCAGCCACTCGGAGAGGGCTCCTGCGCACACAGACAGGGTCAGACCACACCACGACAGCCAGACCCTCGGCCCCTACGCCCTGGGCTGCTCAGCTTTGCTTCCCACTGTTATTATCCATCATCCCCAAGAAGGATGGCTCTGTGGCCAAGAAGAGCCTGGGCTAACTCAGAAGCAGGCGGCAGCAGAAGGATGATGGCAGGCAGAGGAGAGCCCACAACAAGTGGCTCGAAGCCCAGAGGGCAGCTCTGGGTGGGCACAGGGGAGGCAGGGAGCTGTGCACAGTGACTCAGATGGGTCTCCTACCCCAGGCTGCACGCGAGCAAGGGCCTCACCGATCGTGAACATGACCGTGTCAGCCAGCTGCACGTTGCTGATGCTGATCCGGGGGATGAGGCCAATCAGCCCTGGCACCACATCCGAGTAATTCACATCAATGGTCTCGGCAATGGACTGGAACCCGTACAGTAAGGCCTCCGTGTGCTGCGGGCAAGGCAGAGGGACAGTCAGAGCCACGTGCCCGCTGCCATCCCCAGCCCATGCCCCAACAATCACTCAGACCCAGCAGCAGAGATCGTGGATGCTGGGAGAGGGGAGACAGCTGCACAGTCACAGTCCCCAGGCACAGCAGGCTCCAGGGGGCAGGATATGTTTACCCCAGATGTCCCCAAGGGAATAACAAGGCAGCATTTTAGTCACCAGAATCTGAGAGCAATGGCTGCTCAGTGGGGATGCTGAGATGAGCAGATAGATGCCAACTAGCTGCAGGACAGAGAACCCTGTGCTTCCCTTGCACTCATGCTGCTCCGGGCTCTGCATCGCCCCACTGCTCTGCCTGCAGCGCTCTGGAGGCACTGACAGCAAACCTGGGTCCCCCAAGCCAGCCTCGCAGAGCTTCTCCCCCAGAGTCAGCCAAGGGCACTCAGTGTCTGGCAGAGCAGCAGGGTGGCGATGCAGAAAGGACAGGGAAGGCCTCCAGCATTTGTGCTGTGCCACAGCAGCACAGCGCCGGGACAGGACAGAACAGCAAAGGACCAAGGTCAAACCCTAGCTGGACTCTGGTCAGTGCTAAGGACAGGGAGGTGGGAGAAAAGTTATTCCAATCTCTGAGAGCCCACATGTCAAGGTGATCATGCTCTTTGCATCCATCACACCCCTTTGCTCTCAATGTCCCATGGCAAGAACAGCCCCCTCTGATGCTCCCCAATGAGGCTGACACCCAGGTCCCCTTACTCACCTGCCACGTGGACGGCTGCTCTGTGTTGGTCAGGAGACGTCCCAGTTTGTCATAGAGGCTGCTCAGGAGCTCAGCACCCAGCATCTCGTACACGTACATCAGCGTGTCGGAGATGTCAACCCTGCAGAGACACAGGAGGGTCTCCAAATGCTGCCCCATCCCCTGCAGAGCACCGCACAGACGTGCTGCTTCCCCTCCTGCTCCCTAGCAGGGTGACAACCACACTGCCACAACCCAGTCCCAGAGTCCAAGCACCAGCTTGTCTCCAAACCACCACCACAGCCAGAACAGCTCTTGGCAGGAGGAATCTCCTCTGTGTCCTTCCTTGGGTCTCCCCACAGCTCTGAGAGGCAGGATGCTGCCAGCATCCTCTCCTGCCGACCAAACAGGTCCCATCTGCACCCAAAGCCATGTCTGTGCCTTGCTCCTGCTACCCAGGCAAAGAAGGGCCTCGGCTGCAGCCGCACCTGTATATCCGAAACTGCTCCTTCTCATCCGAAGACCAGAAGCCGTACTCCTCGTCGGAGGGGAACTGGGCTTTGTGCAGCAGCACATCCACCAGCTGGAAGTAGACGGGCCTGTAGACCTGCTGGTACACCGCCTGCTTGTCCGGCTCAAAGGAGAGGATGTCATCCTGGTGGCAGGATAGGGAGAAGTTAGGAGTGGCAGGGAAAGAAGATGGAGCTGGTGTGCATGCCGGATGGGGCCGAGGTGCATCCTGCAGGGCTGGCTCAGCGTGGAGATGTCTTTCCAGCTCCCATAGAGTCTGCCCAATGCCCAGCCCTTCTGCAGGTGCGAGGTGTGGAGAGGACAGCCATGGTCTGGGGTCTAAAAGCATGCAGGGCTCCAAGCCCATGCAATGGGCAGCAGCCCACAGCCTCCAGCTCTCGCCTTCCCCTGAGGGACTGCAATCACGAGCGCCGTGTCAGGGCCTGGCCCGTGGTCAGACACAGTGTATGTTCCTCTGTGCACAGCAAGGAGCTAAACTGATGGGTTTGCTGGTGGGAAAAAATTCAGCCTGACATTTTAATTACGTTAACGAGGCACTTCAAGCTGGCTCAGACTTTCGAGGGATACTGGGGGTGGAAAAATTGAGCCCCCGGGCCAGTATTTTTGAGCTTCCTCCTGCTCCAACCTGCACGTTCACGTGAGACCCACTGGGCTGCCGCGGCACCCGGCGTGGCCCTATTGTCTCATTTTGCCCAGAATCTAAATGCTGCCACAAGCCCCTTCTCAAAAAGGGATAAGTTAAGCCAAGAGCTTGCCCCCACCCAGTGCCATCACTGTCTTAGGCCCTGCCATGAGCACAGGAGCCCCGGGCTGACTGCCCCATGACAGCCACTGACCTGCAGCGTGTACCAGAAGGTGAGCGTCAAGGAACTGGTGGTTTCGTTGACAGGATAGTGCCCAGGGATGCCCGTGCAGAACATGATCATGTTGACCAGGGCCAGGAAGCTCTGCCAGTGCTCCACCTGGTCCAGCAGGGCCCTGGGGAGCAGAGCGCACCATGGTCAGGCTCGCACCAGTGCTGCGGGTCTGGCTCCTCTGAGGTGAGGCCCCCAGCGAGGTGACAGCACTCACCGGGAGTGGTTCTCCCCCAGGGCCACGGCGATGCGGCAGATCCCATGCGACGTCTCCATGTCCCCGCTCTGGACCGCCTGGCGTAGCTGCTCCTGCAGCCCCAGCACCGGGGGGATGAGCTTCAGGAGGGTGTTCACGTACCTGCAGGCACAGCCTGGATCAGCACCGGGCATTGTCTGCACCAGCACAGGCTTCCAGCAGCGTCCTACCACTTCCCAGGCCTCCCACCCAGCTTTCCCTGCCAAAAAGCAGCATTGTGGAGCAGGACGCATCCATGAGCCTTTATTGCTACAGGACCTCTCCTTCCAGCCAGTGGCAAGGCTGGAAGAAGGCTAAATGAAAGGTGTGCGGAAGCTCCTGCAGTGGAGCCTCTGCAAGCAAAGAGAGGGGCTGGACCAGCTCTTGTCACTGTGCTAGCCCCGTGCACACCCTCCATCACACCAGAGAGGAAGACCGCTGCCTGCGACCACCCCAACCTGCCCGGCACCGGCAGCAGTTTGTCACTCCTACAGCCAGCAAACCTGAGGGCAGCCCTTTGGGTTTGTCACCCCCGTGCTTACAGCCAGCGCTGTCAGCGGGAACCTGCCCCATGCCAGCACGGGCCCATCCTGTTGCACAGCCACGAGGACACCAGCCCCATTTCATGTCCCCCAGCCTCGGGGGCTGGCTGCAGCCCCGCGGGGCTCCCCTGCGCTCCCTCCTCCCCATCAGCCTCGCACATACCCGCGTCAGCCAGCCTCCCCTCGCCGGTAAGTGATTGTAACCAAGGCAACGAGCAAGGAGGCAGGGAAGGTGAAACGCAGCCCTGGGCCCCTGGAGAGCGGCTGTGCTGGAGGCTCAGCAGCCGCCTGTCACTTACCTGCCCAGCCAGGCGTGTTATCGGGAGCCGCAGCTCTTCCGCAGCCTCCCCGCCTGCCCTGCCGCGCAGGGGCCGGGGCTGCGGGGAGCAGGAGGCGCTCGCCGTGCCAGCTCTCCCCTGGGGAACGGGCAGATGCTGGCGCTGAGAGAGCCACACGTCCCCCGGCCGCAGCACGCTGCCCTGCTGGCCCTGCTCCGGCCGCTCGTTAGCGGCGAACGGAGCCACCAGCCGCCAGCACGGGGAGAAAGGCACGCTGGTGGCAGCCCCTTCTAGGTGTGGGCCAGAAGATGCAGATGGTGGCATCTCCTTGGGTATTTCCCTCCAGCCACTTGTGGTAGCTTTCCTGAGCGAGATTTGCTGCCTTTGTATTCAGCAGCTGAACACATTTGCCCTCCAAAAGGCCAGTTGTTTCTCAAACCCCAGCGAACTCCAGCACCCACCGGTCCCCCCGCAGGACCAGCACCTCCTCCTGCTCTTCCCTCAATCCTCCCTACGCTCTTAGCAAAGAGAGGCCACAGCACGGTGTGAAGGACAACCCCTGAGACCAGACACGGGCAGCTCACGTGGGACATGCTGATCCTTCCTGATCCAAAACCTGCGCCACGTCGGGACAAAAACAACAAAACCCAACAACAAACCCCAACCTATTAAAAATCTGCTTCTAATGACACTCCTAGAAAACTCTTCTAGTGAAATTCCTCTTCAGAGGTTCAGCACCAGGTGCCAAGCAGCACCCTGCTTCTTTCAGAGGCTCCTCAGTGCCTGGTGCCCACCATAAACCCCCCCACAGGAGCCCCCTCCCTGCTCTCCAACACCGCTGCTGCAGGAGTGCAGCCCAACGGAGGAGCACGCAGCTCCGCTCCGGCACATGCGGCCCGGCTCTTTGACCTGCTTAGCCAGGGGATAATCTTCAAATGAGACAGAAAATCCAGCCCAAGCCTCCTCTGCTAAAGAGATGCAACAAAACCTTGGTGCCTGCCCTTCTGTGACTCAGGCGCTCCACTGCTCCCGACGGCGAGTCTGTGGTGAGGCGCTGCAGCTGCCAGCTCCTGGTGCATCCCCAAAAAGAGCAGCATCCTGTCTTGGAACAGCACCCCAGGAGCAGGAAAGCAAAACATATCCTTCTCTTGCAGGGGAAAATGGGCACACAAGCCACCAACACAAGGGACTGACTTACCCATGGGTATGGCAGCCAGGGTCATGGCCACCGTAGCACGGGTAGGCATCGCACCTGCAGGAGCATCCCTCCTGCCCTGATCCCACCAGGCAATACGAAGGGAGAGTCCTCTCACGCAGTATTTTTATGCGGCTCGCCACCGAGCCTTTCGCTGAAATTAAAAATACCCCTGCAGGATTCCCTCTGCAGGAATTTCAACGAGGCCAGCTGGGAGGGGGCGAGGAGGAAACAGCCACGGGAACCGGAGCACATCGGGGGAGCCCAGGGCCAAACCCCATCACAGAGCGATGCTCCGCACAGCTCAGGCTGCTCTGTAGAGGACCAGGCCAGCAGGGCAACACCGAGGATGCCCTGGGCAGCAGGGAGCACGCAGGCAGGCCCTGGTGAAGACTGGGAAGGAAGAGAGCAGCTGAAAAGCAGCAGGAACCTCTGAGACTGGCAAGAAGAGAGAGAGAAAGGTCGGGAGCCTCCCCAGGGGCTTCGGGAGGAGCTGGATCTGCTGTGGCTGAGCAACAAAGGCGGAGGACAGGACTGCTGGCACCGGGAAGGCTGGTGGGGACACGGGAAGGAGAAACGGAGGTTCCCTGCCCCTTTGTGGAGTGTCACCACAGCAGTGGCTCCCGCTTGAGAAGACTTCCAGGACCTCAGCGTGGAGCAAAACCCCGCTCCAGCCGGCCCCCGCCAGCAGCTGGTGCCCCCGCCGACACGGCCAGCCGCGACACACGCCGCCTGGCAGGGCAGCTCAGTGACAATGGCCCTGCTGTCCCCATGCTCCAGGAGGCGTACAGAGAGGGGGGAGCTCTGCCACGGGTGACAGAGCTGGTAGGAGGATGGCGAGAGGCTGCAAGGAAGCGTCCAGAGCAGTGGGACCCGGTGATGCCGGAGCTGCAGTGTGGTCCTTGCACAGGAGCAGAGAGCAAACCCCTGTGGTCCTCTTGCTCTTCTTACCATGACTTGCTTTGCAAGCCCCCCAGAAAGCTCAAGCAACTGGGGAAGAGTGCTGCAGGGCCAGGCTCCTGCACACAGACAGGGAATCACATCTGAAGGACTTGTGAGTGTCGAGGGAAACAGAAGGGAGGAAGGCAAAATGTCAGAAATTCAAGACCTGCAACTCACCTTCTCCAACACCTCATTTCCTGCACTAATCCTGCTACAAGGTGGCTGCGCTGGCCCAAGAACTCGTGGTCTGCAGCCACAGCACCTCTGCTGTTGCAGAGGGCAGCCCCAGGGCTGTCGGCAGCTGAGGCAGGGACCGGTGCTGACAGCACAGCAGCAGCACCGCCGCAGAGGGTCGGAGCCTGCGTGCTGCACGGCTCAGCCCAGCTTCAGCTAAACCCTCCTCCTGGCGGGGATGCGGGAGGTTGCTAAGCAGCCAGGAGGAGATGTGGCCCAGGGATCCGGAGGAGATGCACTTTCCCTTCTGCAGGCATCGGTCCTAGGAGCTGACAGCAGCTCAGACAACGCTGCCAAGACGAGGAGCTCGGAGCCCCGCGGCGCGGCCCTGCGGGACCTTCCCCAGCCTCGGCTCCCGGCTCCGGGCAGCCACGGCCACAAACAAAGGACGAGTCCTCAGCTGGGCCACGCTGCTGGAGTCAGGAGGAGGGAGAAGGCAGCCAGGTCTGGGTTTGTTATCTCCGTATCAGATACACTCCTTGGCTGGACCTGAGGCATAAGGCAGAGGAACACCTCTGGCCAGATCCTGGGCAGCTGCTCCCCAGTCAGGCTGCAGGGTCTGGCACAAGGAGCCAGGGGGAAGAGCTGCTGGAGAGGAGGAGGAGGATGGAGAGGGGCTGTGGCTGCGTCCTCACTGCTGCGAGGGCAGCTGGCTGTCCTGAGTGCTGCTGCTCAAACGTGACACCCAGCACAAGGAGTGGGCCAAAAGGCAGGGAACAGAAGCAGGGGCCAGCACAGTGCAGGAGCACCAACCGCAGAGCTCAGTTTACACGTCCTGGTCCCCAGGGTGTACCAGGCAGACAGCGAACAGCACCTCCCTGCCAGCCCACCCCACACCCTGGGAAAGCCCTCTAGCAGGGTGCGTAGCAGTGGTAACGTACACAACACAAAGCTGCCCACCAGACAACTGCAGTGCAAAGCCTTCCAGCACCAGCCGGGTGAGACCAGGAGAACCAAGCTGCTTGCATCTTCTCTCCCGCTTCCGAACCCTGCCACCGCCATCTCCAGGCCCAACAGTAGCTAGAAAGAAGCCCGAGGTTTCTCCTGCCCACCCCGTTCCCCTAAAGATGCCTGGGAGCAGTAGCCTGGAGGGCACAGGAGAGGCTGCCCTTACCTCTGGGCATCTGGCTGGGAAATGGCGTTGACAACCGCCTCCACCGCCGTGTCGAAGAGCTCCGGGTCCTGCAGGGAGGTGAACGCTGCTTGGATCAGGTTCTCGCAGTCCATCAGCGGGATCTCCAGCTGGACCCAGCTAGAGAAACACTTCAACACCTTCTGCTTGATGAAGCCCGGGGAGTCCTGCTGCTGCAGCAGCTGCTCCAACAAGGGGAAGACGGAGCCGCACTCCTGCGCCAGGACGCTGCGCACCTGGCCCTTGCGGTACTGGGGCAGGCGGCTGGTCTGGAACTCCTCGGGCAGCACCGTCAGCAGCTCCAGCAGAGCCAGGCACCGCGCCCGCCCGTCCACGTTGGAGTCCTCCGCCTGGAACATGCGCACCATGTCCGCCACGGCACAGGGCCAGGCCTCCGGCATCATGCTGAGCGCCAGCGAGGCCAGCGCCACGCACAGCCTGGTGAGCACGATCTTGGAGCCGCCGGCGAAGCGGGTGATCTGGGTGAAGAGCTGAGACTTGAGGCTCTCGTACTGGTCGGCCGGGATGTCGTTCCAGTAGCGGGAGATTTTGATGTGGAGGGCGCTGGCGCCAAAGTACTGGATCTCGGGCACTTTGTCCATGTTGAGAAGCAGCCAGCTGAAGTGCCACGCCTGCGGGGACACCTGAGCCTGCATCAGCCATTTCTGAGCCAAGTTCTTGTTCTCGATGTTGGGGTCGTAGTACAGCTGGTGGAGAGCCTGGAAGAGAGAGGGGAATGCCTCAGGACAGCCAAACGTGGCCCTGTCCTGTCCCTGGGCACAGACCCAGCCACCACCACAAGGCCGGGTGCTGCCATCCTCCCTCACCAGGCTCCCAGTGAGGTGAGAGACCCGGCGGCAGCATCAGGGACACACAAACCTGTCCTCCCCTCCTTTCTGCTCTGGAAATTTCTCTTCCTGAGTCACCTCCTGTCCTCTCCTTCGCCCGGACCAGACCTGCCCGTGGCTGCCACAAGGGCGCCTGCGCCAGGCCCGGTGGCACGGCCTCACCTGCGGCGAGGCGGGTCCTCCCTGCCTCCGCCAGCACGTTAGTGCCACTGCAGATGTTTCCGTCTGTCAGGTTTTAGGCAGCTCTGGAAAACCACAGTCGCTAAGCTCTTAATCTCTGCACCGAGTCCCTTTGAAGTGCTCCCAAGCCCGCCCAGCCACAGCTGAGCCGTGGAGCTGGCCTCGAACTCTGCCCCCACCACTGCCTCCCGGGACAGTCGGGCTGCTCGCTCAGTTTCCCCTTACAGAAGAGGAGAACATCACTTACCTGCTCCCGCAGGCTGTGAGAGATCTAGTTACTGCTTTGCAGAGCTCACGGATCAGCATGCAAGGCCCTACACCGGCTGCAGGGCTTTATTTGCAGGGGAACATCCTACAGTGCTTAAGCTTAACGTTAACAGAGTGGGCAAGGTGGGCACAAAGGGGCAAAGGCGCAGCACGTGGCTTGTGGCAGAAGTGCATTCCTCTACACAGGCCTGCAAAACCCAGGAAGAAAAGTCTCTGCCTGCCAGCACCAGCACAGCTCAGCCCCTGGGACCGAAGGGACAAGCCTACTGCAGGTCGGGCAGAGCCACCACAGGGACATGGCTGGTGATGCCCCAGCATATGGGGTGGGAAGAAACCAAACTCCATCTTCCAGCAGCGAGCCCTTCAGCTGTGTGCAGCACGATTCGTTTCAAACCACAGACTGTGTGTCCCAGGAGCAAGGAGTGGTGATGGCATTTGTCAAGCTACCATGCACCCGCTGCGCCCTGCTATCAAGCTGGAGGATGGTTCCAGCAGGTGCAGAGGACTTTTTGTGGCCCCATCCTGGCTCCAGGTCTCAAATATCCTCCTCCTCCTCCTCCCCCTTGAAAGCTCTCTGAAATTCTTGTATGGTTCTTGTACCCAGGAGGGGATTTAAGCCCTATTTTAAGCATGCAAGACTGGCAGCCTAGGGCACAAGAACACGCTTCCTAAGCAAGCACTCGTACCTCATGCTGTTTCCCAGCACAAGAGCAAAGAGCACAACAAAATGGCAGGAACATTAAAGAGAAGGCATTGCCTGGGACATCATGTGAAATGTCTTTTTTTTTTTTAAAGACTTAGATTCAGGGAGAAACGAGGATAACCTCTTTATGAGAAATAAGGAGGTTATGAAATACATGGCAGGAGACACAGTAAGCTGATGGACTGCAGAAGATCAAGCTCTGTCCCACTGAAAGATGCACCCCGACACAAAAAGGTTAACCATGGGGAGGGAAAAATCTGTCCTGAGAGAGAAGTGGCCAAGATGAACATATGAGTTATCAACAGACATCTGAAACCTTGCTCTGCTCTCAGTTATTTTGGACTCTTGCCTGAAGCAGCGCTCAATTGTTGGGGCAGAGGCACTACCCGCCCCATCAAAGACATAATTTACCTTGTTACTGAACAGGAGATGTGGACGTGCTGCTCTGAGCTACTCTCGGGGCTGGGAACCTGGCCCTCACCTGCACGTAAGCCAGCGTCCTGCTCTCCTGCTGCAGACTGAGTCATCCTGCAGCAGGGCTGGGGCTCTGAACCATCTCCTCCTCTTACTGTCTTCATCTTGTTTGCTCTCATCAGAGCTTGCTTCCTGTGTTCTTACCAAAACAAAACCCACTTGAGGTTTAGAGAGACCCTATGTAAGGATGTGCAACCTGCAGGAGCTCGGGGACATCTCCAGCGGAGGCCCCAGGGACGAGCGCTGGAGCTGCTCAGCACCTCCACAGTAACCCAGGAGGGTGAGTGGTGAGGTGACAAGGTCTACGCACCCAGGAGTCTTGCTGTAAGCTGTTAGGGGGCAATATTCTGTAAAAACATCCCTGCTGGCTTTCTCACTTCCTCTTCTTGTCCCTGAGCATCCTGCTGGGGACAGGACCTGGTGTGCTGGCTCTGGCCTGAGGACAGCTGGACACCAGATAGAGATGCCCCACCTGTACCTGCTGTAGTGCTCTGCACAACACAAGAAAGCTCCTAGGGGACCTTCAAGGATGGGTGTCAATGCTGAAATGCTGACCATCCCAGTTCATCTCAAAGCACCAGATGAAACCCTAAGGAGAATGCTGGGTTGTCTCCCTTGCCTACCACTTACACGAGCCACGTACCATCCTCTGCCAGGAGTGCAGGACACAAGGCTGCAAGGCAGTGTGCTCTGCAGGAGGGTACCTGAATGCACAGCACACTTGTCCCTAGCAATAAAAGGCAGAGTCTTCATTCTGCAGGCAGGCTTTGGCACCAGCTGCTGCTTGACTTTCACTCCAGACATCGCCGTGCCAGCCAGCGCTCTCAGGCCCAGAAGGAAGTGCTGGAGATGATGCGGGGAACTCACCAGTGCCAGGAGGGAGAAGCAGAAGGCATGAAATTGGGCAGCGACATCTAATAGGATGGCTTTGTGCATTCTGATTTAAAAGCGTGGCTGACACCAGACCTGCCTCCTCTGCAATTAGACCTGTAACATGAGACCTGGTAAACAGCCGGGCTGTCAGCTATGCCCTTTGGCCAGGGAACGAGCTTTCTCCAACATCATCTCTGCTTGGTTGAAAATAATTCAAGCTTGTTATTATGGGCCTTCCCTGCTCTAAAAAAGCTGTGGTCAGAGCCCTTTGGGCTTCAGTTACCGGGGTGGTGTCAGCCACTTGAGAGCACCAGAAGAAGCTTGCCCACAAGGTCAGAGCTCCCACTCTGCTCCCTCTGGAAGGCAGGAGGGGGAACAGCCCAGGGATCACGGATATCAGCTCACGCTGTGACACCAGCAGGGAGAAGGAGCTGCAGCAGCTGCTCTGAGCTCAGCACCTCTGCAGCCCTCATCCCTTGCAGCCCCTGCAGAGCACAGCCGCAGCAATTTGTCACCCTGACTGCAGGGTGCCTGATGAACATAGGGCCTGCCAGCTCGCCAGGGGCTGGTGCCCAGCAGCACGGCACTGCCAGTGCCATTTGAGGGGTGACAGGAGCCCCACACACCGAGCAACCTGCCTGCTGCTTCCCAGCAGGGACGCTGCATCTCCAGGGGCTGCTCTGCAGCCGACAGAGGGAACCGGCCACGGAAAACAGCCCGTGCAAACACACTCCGGTTCTGCTCCGTGCCTGGCACCCAGGGCCGAGGGCAGCAGCGACACGTCTCCTTCAGGACGGCCTCCTGCTGCAGCCTCTCGCCCTCCCTCCTAGCTGAGCGCACGCTCGCCGCGCCAGTGCTCCAGGCCTGCAGCAGCACTGCCATTACCCGGCCTCTGCCGAGCGCAGGGAACGTCATCCCGCCTCCCCCCCCGCACACCAGCCAGCCTCCCTCCGAAATGGCAGGGGAGCCGGGCAGAAAGCAGCCTCCTGCCGAAGCACGGAGGATAAGGAATGTGAAATAAAGCCACATGCGTTCCCCTCTCCGAATAAAACGCGCCGTCGCTTCGGCCGCTCTTCACCCCCAGCCTGCCCACGCGGCCTGCTGGCAGTGGGGACGGTGCTGCAGCCCCCTGAGCAGCTCAGCTGTGGACAAATCCTCTCAGAGGACAGCGTGGCCCCCAGCACAGGCAGGCTGCAAGGGACAGGCATGCTCTCGGTGTGATACCAGGCTTGGAAAGGACCCCAGGGCACCTGCCACCCCCTGATCCTGGGCCCTGCATGAGCAATGGGTGAGTGGGACTTGAGAGGAGAGCTGGGAGCAAAGAGCCCAGGACAGAAGCGCCCCTGTCCACCACGTCTTGCTCCTTCTTCTCACCTCAGGGAACCAGCTCAGAATCCTTCTGAGGCCCCCAGGCTCCTGTCCCACCAACTCCCCCTGCACAAGAGGTCACCGCTGACCAGAGGCTCTCATGACAGTGTTGCAGAGCACAGCGGAGGCCTGGCAACCACAGCGACGTGCCAGCCTCTCATCTGACTGCCGTCATGACACAGGAAGGAGCTAGGTGTTCAGCCAAGGGTGGTTCTGGTTCTGCTTAAATGGCAAACGAGATGACTCCTCGCTTCCCTCAATTTTGCAAGAACATCCCCCCGAGGCCCCTAACTCACCATCAAAGGCACAGATGCCCCATCAGGCATAGACGGGCTGCCTCTGAGGAAGAGTGCTGCCAGCAGTGCACTGGACAGGAAGAATCACTCCTTCACCCCATGCTGTTCATAATTGTTGTTATCAGGTATCACAAGACAGTCAATAATATTTTTCCAAATAAACCAAGTGCACTTGGGTTTCTCTTCCCCCTTCTCCTGGGGTGAAGGCAGCCCTGGCAGCAACCAGCGACCACCTCACCCAGCCTCAGCATCTCCCACAAGCAGCCCCCAAAGCCACCCCCTGGTCGCCGCAGACTTGGATACCAGCTCCACACACAGCACCTCCTTGTCCTGCTGGAGGTGCTGGGCATTCGTCAGGCACCTCCAGAGAGGTGCACGGCAATCTGGAAGGCTCAGGGATGCCACGCTGCTAATGTGCTAGGGAGAAGATGTCAGTGGGTGTTACCGGCCCCCCAGAGGATGAGAGGTAGGCCAAAGGAGGAAAAACCTGGAAGGCTTAAAAAAAAAAAAAAAGAGGGAGAGCTTAGAGCTTGCAATAGGAAAATTCCCCCAGAAAGGCCCGGGGTTCCCTCTTATTTCAAAAAGGGGGATTCTGCTACGGCAGATTCAGCTGCACTGAAAGCAGGTGAAGAGGGTCTCATCCCTCTCCTCCTGCCTCTACCACCCCACTGCAGTGGAAGGTGCTACCAATGTTGACCCAAGGCAGACCAAACTGCAAGGCGTAAGTCCTTCAACACAGCCTCCCCCTGCTCCTGTGAGATATATACAGCCAGCAGAGACCGAGCATTTGTAACCCGTCCTGAACAGAGCAGAGCTCGCACCGCAGCAGGAGTTTCACCTCCCCGTGGTACCGCCGCCCATCACCAGGCTGTCAGCCAAGTCGGGGACGGCCCTGGGCACGGAAAAGCACACACAGTTCAAGAGCCAGATTGCACCGTTTAGGCCCGGGGAGGCAAACCACCCTCGAAGCCCGAAGGCCTTGGATCGCTCAGCCTTGCCTTGTCTCAGGCTCCTCCAGCTCAGTGGCAGGTGCACGGGGAAGCGGTGCCAGCCCGGAGCCCCTGGGTGCCCAGCGGGTCGGCGCGGCACGGCCACAGCCTGCTCTCCTTGTGCTTAAGCCAGAGCAGCATCTAGGTCAGGCTTGGCAGCAAATAAGAAGCGGCCGCAGGCCAGAGCCCTGAGCGCCCTGACACAGCAACCGGAGCAGAACGGCTCTGCCGCCGCGCAGCCTCGCTCCTCCATGTCGAGGGGGAGCTCCGGGAGGAAAACACAGAGCAAAAACCAACAACATCTGCATAAAAAATAACAAGGGGGTATGGATGGGCCTTCCAAAAATGGGAATTGTCTACTCTAAAACCATCAGGAGAGCGCGATGGACAATGCCTGGCCTCCACTAAAACCATCAGATGGGCACTGCCTGGCCAGAGACCGAGTATGATGGCCACAGGACGGCTTCCATCATGGGGACCTGGAGACGCCCTGACCCTCTGCCCTAAGAGCTAACCAGCCCTCGTTCTGCCTCCAGCCCCAGCGCTCACACCGACTGACTCAGCGCAGAGCTGAACCCCGACTTTAATCGGCATTCAACGTTATTAATAGAGCCGTGCACAAAATCTGACAGGCAGAAAAGCCCAGGCCGGCGGAACATCATTTATTTGTCAGTACCAACTCTGACAAGGCGGTTCTGCCCACCGCCCTCCCACCTGCCCAGCCCCCAGCCAGAGCCGAATTCTGCGGGATTTGTGTCAGAAGCACCCCGCCGCCCCCCTCTGAAAAGCAACACGGGGGGGCCCCGAGATGCTCAGCCTCTGGGCTCCTTCTGGTCCCACCCCACGTTTTTCCCTCCCTGTCCCCAGCCCACGCTGCCCCCCCTGCGGCCTGCAGCTGCATCTCCTGGGGACGTCAACCAACGATGGCAAAGCCTGCGACTGCGAGAGCTCGGGCAGGCAGGGGGATGGGAGCCGAAGCATCCTAGAGGGCAGATCTGCCTCCTCCCCGGCGTCGGGAGACCGAATGCGGCGCAGCGCGGGGAGGGAGCGCCGTGCTTCTGCACAGCCCGCGCCAGGCTGCCCCCCGGGCACTGCCCACCCTCCTCGTGCTGGCTTCGTGGCTGGTGCAGACAAAGGTTTGTGCCTGCTGGAGAAGGAAATCTGGGGAAAAAATGTCCAGCATCCCTGACTGTATGAGGGTTAAGCTGCAGAAGGTAGCGTTAACGGGGCATTTTTGCAGACGTGGGTTAATCCTCAGGGCCGCGCTCCATCCCGGTGTCACCGGTGGGCTCTGTCACCTGCGGCCACAAAGGGAACCAGTGCCTGGTTACAGACCTGGCTCGTGGTCTGACACCTCCCCAGGCCAGGTAGGGGTGGGTGCGGGACGCCAGCGATGCGCCCGCCAGCGTGCCCGTGGGCACTGCTTTGGCAGGAAGCTGGGGCAATTCTTATCCAGGAAAAACGAGGACGCTGGGATTCCCGCTAGCTGTCTGGGGACCCGGCTGCGGATCGAGGTGTCGGATGCTTGATAAGACGGGCGACTGCAGGAAGCAGAGCTCCCTCGCTGCTTGCCACTCACCTGCCCCAGCACCTCCACCATCACCCAGGGGAAGCGTTTGCCCCTCGAGTACCCCGCTCGGTCTCCACGACGGATTTCGGGTCATTCTCCACGACGGATTTCGGGTTCTTTGGAGGCTAACAGGAACTCATCCACAGCAGCGCGCCACCGCCAGACCCCAGCTCTCCCCAGCAGCTGCCAGCACCCCAGCCCTCAGCACCCCGGAGGCTGCCCCTCTCGCCCCGCAGCCATCTCGGGGACCCTGGAGGAGCCTCGGGGGGGGGGACGGGCGCGGGGTGAGGAAGGCACTGGGGGCTGAGGAAGGCACTGGGGGCAAAAACAAGGCGCTGGGGGGTGAGGAAGGCGCTGCGGGGCGAGGAAGCTCTCCCGAGCAGGGCCCTCCCCGCCTGCTGGGGACGCTGCCGGTGCGGCGCCGCTCGCCCCCCGCGCCCCGCGGGCTGCGCGCCCCCTTCCTCCCGCTCCCATTTCTGCCTCATCATCTTCCTCCCCCCGGGGGCTTCTCCCCGGCGCACGGAGCGGCTCCGTTCGGCACGGAGGCCGCCGAGCACAGCCGTGCCGTGCCGAGCCGGACAGCAAAACCCCGCGCCGCGCAGCACCGGAGCGGGCCGTGCCGAGCCGTACCGAGCCGAGCCGAGCCGTGCCACCCCGAGCCCGGCCCGAGCCCCCCTCCCGGTGCCCGCTCACCTTCTCCACGTTCTCCACGGTGAAGTCGAGGCCCTGCGGCGGCGCCTCCGCCCTCCGCTCCATGGCTGCGGCGGCGCTGGGCGGCGGCGGCGGCGGCGGGCGCAGGACGGCGCCGGGACCCGCCTCCGCCTCCCTCCCGCCCAGCTCGGCTCGGCACGGCTCGGCTCGGCTCGGCACGCCCCTACCGGGCGGACCGGGGGCCGGGCTCGGCCGCGCCGCCCGCCGGGAGCCGTAGTCCCGGCCCCGCGCCCCGCCCCAGCCCTTGGAGCGGGCGCCCCCCCCCCCCCCCCCCCCCCCCTCGGCCCGCGGACCCCCCCCCTCCCCAAAAACCCAGCACCCAGCAGCGGGGTCGGACGCGCGGCCCATCGCTTTATTGCTACGGGAAAAGGCGGCTGTACAAAAATAGAGTTTATCCTCAAATCTTACAAATAATAGAAAAACAACCAAAAAAAAAAAATAATAATAGGGGTTGGGGGCACGAGGAGCCCGAGGGTGGGGACGGGGCGCTGCTGGCCGCAGCCCCAGGGCTTCACATCAGCGCTGGGGTTAAATTACACCCGGCCCCCGCGGGCCCAAAGTCATAAATAGGAGCTGCCGCTCGAGAACAATAAATAAATAATTTAGAGTAATAAATAGTTTAGTGCCGCAGCACCGCGGGGAGGGACCCTGCAGCCCCCGCTCGGAGCCGGGCAGGGGTCCCGGGGGTGCCCGTGCCCTGCGGAGCACCGGGCGCTGCCCCATGCCGGTGCGGTTTGGCCCCGCTGCGCCCCTGCCCTTGGGGACATCCGCTCCCCGCAGGGTGGCTCTGGCCACCCCCAGCCCCGGGGTGCCCCTTCCTGACCCCCTCCGAAGCCCGGGCGATGCTTGGCAGGGGTGTGGGAGCACCAGTCCAGGCAGGGCACAGGGCGCTGGGGATGCTCCGTCCTGCTCCGGCTCCTATCCCAGGGCCGAGCCACATAGGGGTGCACCCAGGCAGGACCCCACAGAGCCGGTGGCACCGGCTGCTTGGCACTGAGCGGGAGGGGGCTCTGCTGCCGACCCCCCCATCACGACTCCAGCTTGCCTCAGTCTCTCATGGCCACGTAAAACTGGGGGCACCGGACCCTCCTGCCTTCCTCCGAGTGCCAGCGCCACGAGCTGGGGGCTGCCAGCGTGCGTCGAGCCGGGGCTGAGCCGGCAGCCCCCCCTCAGCCGATGCAGCTGCACTCGGCCGCCGAGAGCTTCTCCACTGTCTGCCACGTGTTCTGCACGTCCATGAAGGACACGGCCTCGTAGCGGGTGGGCCGGCAGCAGGGGTGGCTGAGGATGCGCTCCTGCGGCCCCGGGACGATGAGCTGCTGCCGCAGGAGGCTGCCCAACGTCAGGTCGTAGTTGCTGCGCGCCCGGTGGCAGGAGCCGCTGCAGTACTTGAAGAGCACGATCTCGTCCGAGTTGAAGCCCAGGCCCAGGTCGCGCACCTTCACCATCAGGTTGCGGATGTGGCAGTTGCGTCCGCGGGCACCCCGCAAGGGTTTCCGCGCCCCCTTCTTGGCTTTGCCCATGCCCGGCGGCGAGCGCTCGGCGCGCAGCAGCAGGTCCTCCGCCAGCTCCGTTGCACCCAGGGCCCCCGTTGTCATGTTGTCCCCTGCAGGCAAACAAGATGGCACCATCACCCCTGTCCTCCCAGGACCACTGAGCCCACACGTCCCCTGCGGTGACCCATCTGACACCCGCTGCAGCCCAGTGCCACCGCACCCCGCCAGCTCCCCCGTGCTCGGGGCCACCGTGCCCGGGCTGTGCATCCCACGTGTGACAGTGTCCCCACACCCCCGGGGTGTCCCCCCTGCCCCAACACGCACCGTGCGGCTGGCTCCAGGCAAGCGGCATCTCCACGCCGTCCTCCGCGCTGGGGCTGGCAGTGGCCATGTCCCGCGGCGTGGGAGCCGCATCCAGCGTCTCGTTGCAGTGTGGGGTACGCAGGGCTCCCGTGGCCAGCCCGGCCAGCAGCGAGAGGATGGTGAGGACACCCCACAACGTCCCCTCCTGCAACGCAGCACGGCACGGCAGGGTGAGCTCTGGGCTCAGGGATGAGGATGGGGACAGGGACAGGGGGTCCTGGCCATCGTGGGCGGCCAGGCCTGGGCTCACCTTGGGCTGCGGATGCGTGCTGGGTCCTGCAGGTCTTGGCTCTGGTGGCCCTGCTCGCTGCTCCATGCTGGCTGCAAGCACAGAGGTGTGGGTCAGTGCCTGTGCAGCACACACAGGGTGGGCACCTGCAGCTGGTGCTGGCAGCACCCATCCCTGCCCACCCAGACCCTGGTGGCACCCAGGAAAGGCCATCAAACCAGCCGGGAGCTGGCACACCTCTCCCCTGCCAAGCATGCCATCCTCACCCCCAGCACCCCACAACGCCTCCCATCCGCTCCCCACACAACCAGGCCCCCACACCCCTCCATGTCTCCCTCCCCGGAGATGTTGGCAGAAGGGACTTTGCCCGGCACCTCTCCTCGGGGGGACGCAGCCGCCTCCTCGCGCGAGCGGCCCGGGATGCCAGGCTGTGCCGTAAGGCAGCTGCTGGGACTGGGAGCGCCGCGGGGGGGGCTCTTTCCCATGGCCCTTCCCTGGGAATGTTTTTCTTGCTCGCGGTGGGAGCCTGACCTTGGAAACTCCAAATCCATTAGCGCAGGGTCCCCCGGTGCGGCCACCCCCCGGCCCTGCGCTGGCTCCCCGGCACGCTGCCTGTGCAGCACTGGGAGCTCTGGCGTGCGGCCCCAGAGCAGCCCGTGGATGGGTGAACGGGGCCGTGAGGGGTGGGACAGGCAGGTCCCATGGGGACACGGCAGCGCACCACGCTGGGCTCTCCAAAGCCATTCACCCCAAGGACACTACCCAGTGCCCGCCAGCCCCGCCACACAGGGGAATTCACACCGTGGGCCCCTGGGAGGTGCAGGGACTGCGCCAGTTTGCACCCACACATGTGTGGGGTGCGGGGAAGCCCCCGCTCCTCAATGTCCCAAGCATGGAGTGGGGAAGCCTGGATTCTCCGGAGGTGGCTCCCAGCTTTTGGTCTGCTGCTGCATCCCCATCTCTCAGGACAGGACTGTCCCCTTCGAGCTTGGTGACATCCCACAGCGGCGGGGTTCCCCCTGCCCCCTCCATGGCTTTACCCCAGCAAATCCCAGGTGCTCCTGCAGTGGAGCAAAGTTGGGATGGGATATGCTGAGGAGAGCGCTGCTGGCTGAAGAGCAGGGGGAAGCAGCGGGACACTGCTGGCATGGGGAGACAAAACCAGTTCCCCCTGACCCCCAGCACCTCAGGGGATGCTCGTCAGGCCCCAAGCCCCGGTTGCTATACCCACGGCCACCTTGCGTGGGTGGCACCCAGCCATTCCACGCCAAGGGGCTGTGGCAGGCACCACCAGGCGCACGAACCTCCTCTGCGTGCCATGCGCCGGGCAGGATGCGGCCCCACGGCAGGCAGGGCTGGCACCAGGCCCCCCAGCCCCGCCAGCCGCCGCAGCTTGGCCAAGCACGGCCCACGCAGCGCATCGCTCCCGTGGCGGCCCGTGGCCCCGCGCCAGCCGCTGCCGCCAGGTCATCGTTTTCCCAGGCCGGCACCCCCGGAGGGGCCCGGCGAGGGTCCCGTGGCCCCGCCAGCAGGAGCCGGGCCCCCCGTCCCCGCTCCCACTGCCCCGCAGCGGCCCCTCGGCCCCAGCAGCACAGCGGGACGGGACGGGGGCCCTCGCAGGCTGCGGGCCGGCGGCCAGGCGGTGACACAGCGGCTGGGGCCCACGCTGCGGGGCTGCCGCTCCTCCAGCCCCGTCCCGTCGGGGGCACCGGCGGCGGGGCCGCCCTGCCCGCCCCGTCGGGCGGCGGAGGGGCACCGGGCGCTGCAGCCCCGGCCCCGGCGGGGCGCATCTGCCCCGGGAGCCGGCGAACGGGCGGCGGGGCCGAGCTGCACTGCGGGCTTCGCCCAGCCGGCGGCAGCACGGCCCCGGGATCCGCCGAGAGAAGCGGGAGGGAGAAGGAAGCCTCCCCCCGGCAGCACGGCCCCGCGCTGGCTGCGCACCCCCGTGGGGTGGGGGAACGGGGAACAGCCGGGCCCGGTCCTGAGCGCCCCGCGGGGATGCCAGAGCCGCAGCCCCGGCTCCTGGAGGGTGTCCGGGTGGGGTCTGCTCCTGCCCCGGCTCGGAGAGCCCCGGCCGGCCACTACCAGGCTCCGGAGCTCTTCCCGGGTCGGGATCGGGCCGGTCCACGCGAGGAGCTGCCCTCGCTCGGGTCAGCCCCCCCACAACCCACGCGTTCCCCCCCGGGGCTGAGCGGAGCCGTGCCCCTGGGGCCCGTCCCGGGGCACGGGGCGAACGGTGCGGGGACGGCTCCGGTGCGCACCCTACATACGCTGCGTGGCGGCCGCTGGGGAGCCCCATCCCCAGAACGAGGGTCCCAGCATCCCGGGGTGGGGGGCCTCTTTGAGGCCGGGGATAAGGCCGGGCCTCGCTGGCGGCGAGGGGTGATGCCCGGAGACCTCCCCGGGCACCTGCGGGCACCGGGAACCGGCGGAGGGCCGGCGTCCCACCGCGCTGGAGGACTTGCGAGGGGTCGCAAAGGAAGCCCACGGGTGACACGGGGCTGGCACCTGTCCCACAGGGCCGGGGGAGGCCGGTACCGGACACGTGGGGCCCACGAACGAGGAGCTGCTTCCGCGTGGAAGCAGCCGCGGCCGCCCGGGGACACCGGGGCAGCGCCGGTCCCCGCGCCCCGGTCCCGGGGCTCTCCCCAGGGGCGGCCCGGCCCGGCGGGAGCTGCCTGCCCCGCTCACCGGCCGGCCCCGGGCAGCCGGGACAGGGACCCCCCCGACGTGCCTGAAGGGGTGAGCCCGAGAAGGGGCGGGCGAGCCCGGCCCCGTGCCCCCGGCCACCCCCGGCGGGGTCCCCGCCTCTCCCCGGCCCGAGCGGGGGCAGCCCCGTTCCCCGCCGCGGCTCCCGAGCGCTTCCCCCCGCGGGGCCGGGCTCGGGCAGCCCCGGGAGCCGCCGGGCCGGGACCTGCCCGGGGTGACGGGGGTGGTCCGGGCCCCCCTCGCCGCCCCACGGGTTTTGCCGGTGGGGCGGGCGGCGGAGCGGACCCCCCTTATTTCTGCCCCCCATCCACCCGCCCCGGTTCCCCGTAGGCTGCCGGCGGGCTGGGACGGCCGCTGCCGCCGCCCGCCGCCCCGGCCCGCACTCACCGTGCCCGCGGCGGGGAGCATCCCCCGGGCCGCCGCCGCCCCGCATCGCCTCCGCTCCCCGCCGCCCCCCGCCGCCGCGCCGGGGCGGGGCGCGGGCGGGGGCCGGCGCTGCCCCGCCGGCACCGGTACCGGCTCCCGCCGCCGCCGCTCCCGGTGCCGCTCCCGGTGCCGCTCCCGGTGCCGCTCCCTCTGCGCCTCGGGGGTCGGGGGTGCGGATCCCGGTGCGCCTCGGGGTGCGGTGCCGGTGCCGGTGCCGGCGGGCGGGCGCGCAGTGCGGGGCAGCGGCGGCTCCATCCCGCTCCCGCCGCCGCCGCCGGTGTCAAATTCCAGCCGCCGTCACCTGACCGGCGGGGCGGGCACCGGCACCGGCACCGCGCCCCGAGCGCCACCGGGACCCCCCGGCCCGCCCCGCAGCCGGGACCGCCCCGGGAGCAGGAGGGCGCCGGCCCCGGGACCCCGCCAGCACCGGGAGCCGCCCCCCGACCCTCGGCGGGACCGGGAGCCGCGCCGGGACCCGCACCGGCGCCGGGACCCGCACCGGCGCCGGGACCTCCACCGGCACCGGGACCTCCACCGGCACCGGGCGGCCGGACAGCCGCCGGACAGCCCTCCCGGACGGACCGACGGACGGACGCCCCGCGGCGAGGCTCCCCGGGCGGCTCGCTGCCCCGACAGCGCGGTCGCAGCACAGGCAGGACGGACACGGGCCCCCCCGCGGGGCCACGCTCAGCCCTTCCCCGAGCGGGACGGAGCCCCACGCGGACCCCGTGCGGGGCGAGGGAAGGTTTGGGGTGGGGGGACGCGGCCCCACGGAGCACCCTCACGCGTGGCGTCGGGGGGAGCCCCCGGAGCCCCCCCTGCGGCCCCGTGGGGTCCCCGCGGCTCGGCGTGGGAGCAGCGGGGACCGTCCCCACGCACCCGAGCCCCCCTCGGGCCACCCGTGCGCCTCGGCGGAGGAGGAGTCCGGCCTCCCCGCCCTGCCTCCCCGCCCGCCCCTGCGCCCCCGAGGCCACCCCGGGCCCGGCCACCCGCCGGCGGCCTCCTTACCTGCGCCGCCTCCCTGCCTCCCTCCGCCGGGGCCGTCGCAGGCCCCGGGGACATGGGGGCCGGCTGGCGAGCCGAGCCGAGCCGAGCCGAGCCGAGCCGTGCCCGTGCGAGTCCCTGCGTCACCGCCCAGGGCCCTCCACGTCCATCGTGGGGCTCTCGAGTGCTCCTTGCGAACGTGCCAAAATCCCAGGGCCGCCTCCGCTCGGCCTCGCTTCACACGTGCTCCCCTGGCCGGAGCAGGCCGTGGGGGCACAGCCCAGCCCGGCCGAGCCCCCCGGGGCCAGCCCTCATGGCTCGCTGGCCCCCCGGGCCCTGCCCGCGGCGGTGGCCGGAGGCGTCCGGCCGGGCTGCGCGCCCCGGGATGCTGCCGGCCGTGTCATCTGCCCGGGCAGCGCCTCGCAGCCTCCCCGGGCTTATATAACTCTCCCTCGCTGGAGCAGGGCCAGCAGCCACGCTGTTGCTGCACGCCGGCCCCGGGGAGCCCCTGGGGTCTTGGCCTGGGCTCCCTCCTTGCCCCCCGATCCCAAAGCGGTGTTGACGGCTTCCCCGCCGCCCGGACCCCGCGTCTGGGAGGGCTGGAGGAGCGCGTGCGAGCCGGCCGCCTGGCCTGGCCTGGCCTCGTCTTGCTGGATTATCCCTCGCAGGATGACAGCTCCCGCATCCCTCCCGCGGCAGCACCTGCCGGGGAATGCGCTGGCCCGGGAGGTGGTGGCTAAGCTGTCCCCGGTGCTGCTAGCAGGGTGGCAGAGGGCCTGGAGGTGCTGTTCCTACCCCAAGAGGGCCGAGCATGTGGTGTGGGGGTCTCGCTGCCCTGCTGCTGTGGCCTGGGACTGCTCCCCTGGACTGCTCCAGGGGTGAAGCCCTGCTGCCTCGGCCCAGCGGAGGTTTGGGGACACAGGAGCGGCCCTGGGGTGGGGAATTGGCAGGGACAGGGTCAGGGAACAGGACCCTGTGCTTCGCAGGGCAGTAGGCCAATATAAGGGGGCTGCCTGCTTGGACAGTCTCCCCGTGGGTGGCACGTCCTGCCCCGGGTCCCCTGGCCATGCCTTTGGGGCCAGGACTGGCCACAGCCGTGTCCACACAGGGGGAGATGCCCAAGAGGGGCTGCCCTCCACAGCAGGCAGCCTGCAGGGCTTGGTGACAGCCAAAGGTGTCCCAGGCGGGGTGCCCCATCCCCTCCTACCTTCCCTGCGCACTGCTGGGCTGGTCCTCGTGTCCCCTCATGTCCCCAGGGCTCGTCCAGGAGCTGCCCCGGGCACGATGCTGAGGTGGGCATGGCACAGTGGGGTGTCCAGGGGACCCCTTGTGGTGCCCACGGTGTCCCAAGTCCTGTAGCAGGATGGCTGTGCAAAGCCTGCCCTCTGTGCCCTCCTGGGGGTGCCCCCTTTGTGGCTGATAACCCATAAACCTGGGGGTCCTGGCTCCCTCCTTTGCCCCTGGAGATGTCACCCTGCTGCTGCCCTGCCTGGGATGTCACACTGGTGGCACCACAGCGGCAGGAGGTGGCACTGCCCAGCGCAGTGCCTGAACCCCAGCTGCTGTTGGCAGCGGCTGGTTTGGTGCCTCCCAAGGCACCGCCTGCACCAGCCCCACAGGGCTGGGGCTGTCCCCGTGTCCCTCGTCCCTCCCAGCCTGACGTCTGTCCCTGCAGGTGCCACCAGGCGTGGGGCAGGACAGGGCTGACGTGCTCCAGCCCGACGGCAGGACGGAGCTCGCCACCAAGCACGTGGGGAGCAGAGCTGTGACGCAGACAGGCCGGCCGGTTGCGCTGTCCCTGTCTCGGTGGCGACGTGATTCCTTCGGGGACATCTGCTACCAGAACCAAGCGCCTGCTTCTGCTAACGTGGCTGTCCCCGCGTGCCCTGCTCCCCGGCTCGGGTACGTGTCACGTGCGGGGGTGGCAGCGGTGGCTCTGCTCCTTCAGGGTCTGGAAAAGGAGAGCAGAAAAGAGGGGTTTGAGCAGCTCCAGCCGCTCCCCTCTCTAACTAAGGGTCCGTAACTTGCAGCCGTGCTCCCGGGAGGCAGTCGCCTCCGCAGTGTCCCACCAGTGCTGGCAGGAGGCCACCCCTCGTGTCCGTCAGTCCCGTCACCCACTTGGAAGCAGCCCCCCCCAATTCCCCTGAGTGACGAAACCGTCCCTGACTCGTCCCACGGCCCTGGAAGCTCCCCAGCATCGCTGGGGCCATGGCAGGGGTCACATCCTCCCTCTGGGGCCCGGCAGGTGTTGGAGTCAGTCACGGCCTCAGCCCCCGGCTTCCTAAACTGCTTCCTTCCTGGACGCAGCGGCGAGAAGGTCACTTGGCCGGACACCTGCCTTCGCCGGGGCCGCACCCAGCGGGGTGGTGAGCGGCTGGAAGTGACCCCGCTGCCGGGGAGTCCCCGAGAGAGGCCCAAAGGGAGGCAGTCACAGGGAGGACGCCGTCACCCCAGCTTCCTCTCCGCATGCCCCAACGTCAGGCACAGTGTGCTTTGATGAGGAGGATCAGAGCGAGGGGCCCAGGGCCCTCTCTGTCTCCTCCAGCCCTGGCTTGGTGCCTCGAGTGCTCGCCGCAAGGGGAGGACGGCTGGGACGGCCGCTACCGCAGCTCAGAGGGGCACAGAGGTGCCTGCGTGGTGAGCAGAGGCCGTCCCCGCGGTGCCCCCATCCTGCCCTCCAGCAGGATACGTGAATGCGGTGGTTTGAGGCTGGGTGACCTTCACAGCTCAACAGGTGGACTGCAAACCACCTCGAAATGGCCAGCCCCATATGTAGAAGGGGGCTGCTGCCCCCCGACACATTGTGCACCCACCCTGAGCCCCTCTCCCATCCCCTCGGTCACCGGGCAGGAGGAGCACAGCCCTCTGCTGGCCCCAGCGCCAGGCCCCTGGGATCAGCAGGTGCCTTCGGGGTGCTCTGCTGGGGGAGCCAACAGCTGGAGCAGGCTGGGGATAGCCCGAGCGGGGGAATCCCTCTGCCTCCCCTAAAAATGGCCACAGGCAGCAAAAGAAAGAGGCCAGCCAAGTTCGTTTGATAGCTTTATTGCTTCTGTGATATGACTGAATTGATGTGACATAAGCCGGCTTGGAGGAGCCTGCAAGACTCTTGCCCTCCCTACCTAGAGGGAAAATTAAAAAAAAAAAAACAATGCAGAAACTAAAACTAATTTTAAAAACTCATTGAGTTCTTACATCTCAGCTTGGTACAGCACTGGCGAGCTCCCTGGCCCTTGGAGCAGGTCCACATGCTGTGGAGGAGCTGGGTGGTGTCCCTGTCACCCACACCCAAGGGTGGCAGGGGGTCACCATGCCCGACGCATGCTCAGACTGACCACAGGGACCCCGCTGCTGCCGGTGGAGCTCAGCGTGGTGGCCGCCTCCTTACCAGGCCACCTGGAAGCCCTCGTCTGGTGCTGCCCGTCCCCAGCCTGCCCTGCCACCTTCCCCGTCTCCCTCCCGGCAGAAAGGAGACCCGGGAAGCCCAGAGGTGCTGGTCGGAGGATGCCGGGCTCAGATCCCCCGCAGCCTCACGTTCCCTGGTGGCGCTGCCTCCATTCAGCATGTGCGAGCTCGAGGCCACGGTACGGCCAGCCCTGACCTGGGTGATGCTGATACCAGGGAGCAGTGCTGCGGTGCCCCAGACCCGCTGCCCACACCAGCAGGAGCAAAGCCCCACCGCAGGAGCTGGCTCCCACTGGCACATGGATTTCCCCGGCCCCCACCTCCTCGCGCTCCCCCAGCCCCTCTCCAGGCAGGTTCCCTGCCACCCCGCTGGCCTTTCTGCACGGCGGCGCGGCAGAGGCGTCAGGCAACCCCGCTCTATATTTAGGCCGTGGAGAATTCCCCTGGGCTCTCCCTTCCGAGCTGAAAAGGTGAGTCACGGCGAGGGAGAGGCCAAGACTCGCATCCGTCCCACTGACCCTGCTCTGACCCGCGTGCACCGCTCCGAGCTGGCAGGGCTGCAGCGTCTCGGAGGGCGGGAGGTGGCTGCAGGTGCACGCGAGGAGACAGCCAAGGAGAGGCCTCCAGGAGCCAGTCCCAGCGCCACGTGCTGCCCCGGGGCCGGGGCGCACACCGGCATCACCCGCAGGGCCTGGCCGTGGGATGCTCCGTGGATGAACCTGCCCCGCTGATGTCCTTGCTGAGAGTCCTGGGTCAAGAGGGACAGTGAGACACGGGGGAGCCGTGGTCCCCCAGCACCTCCATCCTTGCTCTCTCCACTTGCAGGTGTCCCGACCCACCGCAGTCACCCTGAGCCACGCAACCTGAGCCTGAGACCCCCCGGTCTGCAGGGACAGCTTCCCATCGGGACCTGACCTCAACGGCGTGGGGAGCTGGGACGACAGGGAAAGCAGAGCAGGGGCCTTGGGCCCGGAGACAGTGAGTTAGAAGGTAACGGTGCCCTGTGAGTTTGTAGTGATAATGGACTAAATCAAATTGATGCTCTGCTGTCTCCATGGGGGTGCTCCCTCCACAGCTCCTCTGGGGGTAGCGAGGAGCCCAGCACTGACCCCGAAGGCTCTTCCCCTCCTCCTCCTGGCTGCAGCTACCTGCTCTCTGGCATCTCCGCTCCCTGTAGTGTATGGATGGGGCCCATCACCCCCCTCAGTGCCCTAGGGCTTCCCCAGCAGCAGCTGAAGACCCAGTTCAAGCACCAAGTAGGTGCCACAACCTGGCCAGGTCCAGCCCAGGCACCCCCACCAGGACCTCCAGTCCCTTGAGCAAAAAAAAAAAAAAACAATAAAAAATTGGGGGAGAACATTCAAATGAGTATCTGCCACTGCAGATGGTCAAAAACTTGCTGAAAACCCCAGCTTTCTGGACTGGAAACCTCACGGAGCATCCTGGGGGCAGGCACGTACCTGGGGGGAGCAGGGATCACCCAGCTGGGAGGCCAGAGGGACAGGGGAAGGGAAATGGAAGGGGAAAGGAAGGGAGCACCTCCCAGATCCCCTCCGCTGACCCCCGCAGTGGCCTCGATGCGCAGGGACGTGGCTCGGGATGGTGCTCTGCGTGGGCGCAGGGTGGCCTGCTCCTGCCTCGAAGCCCATTTCCACCTGATTTCTCCCCGCAATCCCTCTTCTGCCCACGCTCTCCAGGTGGACGAGAGCACCCCGCTGTCCTCGCGCTCAGCCACGTTGCTCAGTTTATTCCAGCTCCTCTGAAATACGTATACAAATCAAATGTGCAAATACTGCATCTTGGGACCAAGAGAGCAAAGGAAGGGACGTGCTCCTGAGAGCAGGAGGAGCAGCAGTGCTCGAGCAGCACAGGAGGAGCTTGGAAATGAAGTGAGCAGGGGCCAAGCAGAAGGCGAGGGTTCCCAGCAGGCCCCCAGCCTTGCCAGCAGGCTCCACCACCACTGAGGTCACGGATCAGGGAACACAGTCGAGTCTGGAACGTAAAACATCTTCGGCAGCCCGCTCTTAAACTGCAAAGCTTCAGATATCCACGCAACATCTGACCTCCTTCCAAACAACGAATCACTCCTCTCCCCCACAGAAGCAAAGCGAGGCGCTGTCCAGGAGCGGTGACACCGATCTGCACCGGCTCGGTGAGGGCCCTGCACAGCAGGCACAACCCAAGAGGCCTGGAAGCCTTGAGCACAGCGAGGTGGGCTCCGCAGCGCCGTGACACGCAGGATGGCGGTGAGGGGCTGCTGCAGGCAGAGGAAGCCACCGGCTCCCTGCTCCACGCCAGGGTGAGGGCAGAGTCGGGGCAGGACAAACGGCTACGGAAAACACAGCCAAGTAAGTGGCTGCTGCTGCCTCTACGCAGGAAGCGAGGAAAAGTGCAGAAAAACAAACCCATGCTCATCTCCAACGCGAAGCTCCAAGTGGAGAACGAGGGAAAGCCATCCTCCTTTTAAATTATAGCAGCACCAACAACACTGAAGTCTTGGACGGATTTGTTTTCCCGGGGAAAGGTCTGAGGCCAGCGACAATGCAGACGGAGCGAGGCGAGGCCGAGCTTTTCGCAGGGCTGTGCACAAGCAGATTTCGCTTTGCACCTTGGTATTTCTAGTATGATTCCAGCAGAGTTTCTTTAAAAAATAATACTTTGTACATTCAGGCACCGCTGCCTTGGGGCAGCGTCACCTCCCATTTGGCACAAGTCGTTTTATTCACAAACCGTCCTTCTCTCTCCTGAGTCTTTCCCGTTTAATTCTGGATACAGAAGATCCGTCTGCAATGCAGAGTTCAAGAACTGCCCGCTCAGCCCCTTGCCCTCCTCCTGCCAGCTCTAGGACTGGAGGCAGCAGATGCTGCCCTCCTGCAGACTGGCAATGCGAGAGGGCCTTCCCAGGGCACCCGGGCATCTCTGTGTGTCTCCAGTGAAGCGGGCTTCTTGCGGGGGGCTGCCAGTGCCTGCTCCCAGAGCTGCAGCGTGCGTCTTCCTCTCCTCCCTTTGAGGCAGCGGCTGCAGCCACTCAGATCCCACTGGTCAGGTCGGTGATGACTCGGGCTTTCACCAGCTTCCTCAGGAACTCCTTCTCCCGTTGGATGTTGTGCGTCCAGGACTGGAAGGAAAGGAGAAAGACAAAGGTCAGCAGCTATCCTTGGCCAAGCATGCTCCTCCACCCCACATCATGGGAGCCTCCAGCTGGCACGGGGTTCTGCCAAGGAGACAGAGCCTGCTGCCGACCAGAAGGGCCCTTGCAGACCAAGGACCTTCTCTTATCTAGATAGAGCCAGCAGAGTTGGAAAACTAGCTCATCCCAAGACCAGCCTCACCAAGGCCAGCTCCTGCCTCCACAAGCCCTACCAAGAGGAAATCAGATGCCAAAGGTCACACTAATACAGTGCGAAGGGTGGGACGGGCACGTCTCCGAGCCAGGCATTTCAGGGCTATGACTGCTATAGCTGCTGTCAGCCCCCCCGATGTGTGCCCTGCTGCAGGCTTCAGCAGTGATCTGCCATCGCCCCGCTGCGCTGGTACTGGTAAAGCACTTAATGGAAGCAGGGAGGAACTTGTCCCCTGGGGTGTCAAAGACAGAGCAGGGCAAAGCGACTTTCCCCAAAATCTCCCAGCGAGACAAGAATCCCAGGACGGGAATCCACATCTTCTGGACAGCGCTCTGGGCAGCAGGTAACCTTGGCTCTAAATAAGATGTGGGCCATGATAAAATACCTCGATGGGAACATCCCAGAGATGGCTTCAAGCAGCGGAGTACAGAGCCCTCGGCCAGACCGTGGCACCTCCCTGCAGAGCCCTGGCTGCGTCCCGCACACACAACATGCACGTGGCTGTCCTGTCACCTGCGGGTGTCCTGTCTGGTGCCAAGAGGTGCCAGGGACCGACGGTCCCTCGCTAGATCTCCAGCACATTTTGGAAATGCCTCTCCTCCTGCTGCTCTGCACTCATCCTGCTGTCCCCTCAGCGCATAGGATTTATGACAGTTAAAGCTGCTGAGAGATCAGGCAGGTCTTATCTTGCAGCCTGTGTTCAAAAGAAGCTTTTCACTTCTGGTTACTCGAATGCTGCGAGGGTGCACCAGCACAGGTAACCGCACGGCCACGCGTGAGACTGAAAATGCAGAAGACCCTGCCTGTAAACTGCAGGGACAATGTCAAGAAACAGCTCAGCGTTTGCCTTCTGCTAGCATGAAAGCAGAAACTGAAAACTGGCACTGGGAAGAAAGCTGCGTCATAAGAGAAAAAAAAACAAACATGAATTTTAAGAAGCAGCACTGAGAGCCGCACGCGCCTGTCCCTCGGAGCAGGAGAGTCGGGATCCCCGCGCGCTGGAGGCACTCGCACGTGTGGCACATCACCTGGGGGTCCTGTGCATGGTCCCTGCCTCGCAGCAGTGCCTCTCCCGACAGCACAGCCCCTTGCTACGAGCACACAGCGCCGGCAGAGGCAGCCAAGGGCGCGTGTGCTGCTGCCAGCAGGCAGTGAGCGGTGTCTGCTGGCACCGGGGCTGCGCTAGGAGCTCCGCGCCTTGCAGCACCCTTGCAGCTTGTATCTGGCTGGCTTGCTGCTCAAAGCCTACCTGGAGCACGAGGGAGCCTGGCCGTGCCCGAGACGTCGCAGCACAAGCTGATCCCTCCTCCGTGCCCTTCTGCCTCAGCACACAGCAAAGGTCAACTGGTTTCACTCATACGAGCTGCTTGTGCCCCTCGGTACGTACAGAAAGTGGGGAGCAGCCACTTCTAGGAAAACTCAAACCACCTAAAAGATCGGCTCAGGCCACATGCAAGCACCTTGTCTGACGGCAGGAGGAAATCTGCCTGCAGGAAAGGTACAAGGGAGAAGGAATTTAAGTACAGGAGGTGGATGGTAAACCTGGGTGCTACAACTGCGCTCTCCTGCACCACACGCCAGGCTGCTGGCAAGAGGTGTAAACCTCGGTTATTCAGCACGAAGGCTGCTCTCAGCTCTGGTCACTGCCACAAATTCCTCTTTCCAAGCAGAAAGCCACATGTAAGGGAAACTGAGCCTCCCACTTGATCCCTGTATCTTGCTGCTGGCTGTGGCTGTACCCTCAAAGGCTTTGCGGTCGGGTGTGAGACCACAGAGGGAGGGGAACAGGCTTTCGTCCCCCCGCAAGGAGCACCAGCAGGGCGCTCGGTGCGGTGCTGCTCCACCCGACAGGAGGCATGAGGCATGTCTTCAGCACTAGCTCGGGTTACTGATTGCAGGAGAGGGACTCGCCCCACTGACAGACAGAGCTAATCAGGCGAAGGAGACTGCATTCCTGCGCCGGCGGCCGCAGCGGGGAGAAGATCCGGAGCAAATTTTTCAAAACTGCCAAGGAGAGGCAGGCACCTCGCTCCCATCACCGCCGACAGGGGAAAGGCACCAGAACACACCGCAAAACCTGCCTGGGATCCTGAGCCTTGCAGGCTCCACACTGCTCGCTGCAAAGAACCCGGCGCGTGGTGCTGCCGGCTGCGGGCACAGGGTTTGTGGTGGTCTCATAAAAAGCCAGCCTTTAGCAGGCCCCTGACTATGGGGCCAGGACCCCGCTGTACCTGCTGTAAAGGAAGCTCTCTGCATCGCAGCAAGCATTTGTCACCGCTTGTTGGGTAAGCCGAGGAGCTCTGTGTCACCGTGCTCCTGGGCGAGGTGTCCCGGCCATCTCTGTCAGCTGGTGCAGTGTCCTGAGCTGCAACAAGTGGTAAGGGACAGGCGATGCTTTGGCACCCGCAACCCCACGGACAGGGCTGTGCTGGCAGAGTGCTAATTCTGACATTTTATGCATTGTCGTTAGCAAAACCCACACCTGGAGGAGGTTTACATGAAGCAGCCACAATACCAGTGATTTACTCCTGATAGTACTGTAGCAAAGAAGCCTTTTTTCTGCCCTTGGATACTGGATGTGCTTTAGCTGCCCTGGCAAGATGCACTCTGTCCCTTCTGACTGCTTTGACTCTCTTCCCATGCACACTGAGCCGTTACTGCCTCATTTCTTAATCCTCCAGGGAGGATTGCTTACGTTCACAAAGCTCCTGCCCTAAGCCCTGAAGCTACACCTCAGCATCACAAGCAGCAAAGTCCAGCTATTTCCCTGTGAACCTGCAGCTCCAGCCAGGGGCAGAGCAGCCTGGATCACTCACGGCCACCTCCAGCTTTGTGTCACCACGCGTCACACCACTGCTGCTCCTGTGACCTGGCAGAGGGGCTCTGCCCTCGCTGCTCTGCTGCTGGCATCGAGCAGGCGCTCGGTCCAGCTCCTGCTTGTGCGAACAAACGGGCAGCTTGTCTGAGCCATGGCCGGATTAATGAACGTCCCAGGAGGCTCCAGAGCCCTTCTTGTTGTTTGGGGTGCGGCTGGGATTTCCTTTGCTTCGGGTCTTTCCCTGCTTGCTCTTTCCAGTGGCGGCAGCAGCAGAGCCGCTCTGCCAGCACACACTGTTAGAGCTGTCCATCCCAGGGGGTGGCAGTGGGCCTGATGTATGAGCGTTTGGTCACAGTTATTAGACCAAAATTTATCATCGGTTAAAGCTACCTTTCAGGACTATGCAAATGCAGCAGCCCCAGAACCACCTCTCCTTTCTTCTTGATTGCACAAGGAAGCACAAAACATCCTCTGTCCCTTCACGAGAAGCCAAGTGGAGTATTTTAAGACTGAGAAAATGTTTCAGAGGCCAACCCACAAGGAAGGTAAGCTCACCATCTGCAGTCAATTACAAGTGGGGCAATGGCTCAGCTTCAGAGCATGCTAGTCTTATCAAGTCTGTTGCAGTGCCATAAAATACAGGGAAATTAAATGAGAGAGAGTGAAGTCAACAAAGAACGCATTCAAGGAAAAGAGCAGGTTGCAAAGTCAGAGGTTTCTCAGTTCTGTTACATCCTCCACATTTCTGCAAGTCAGCAGCATTTCTCCCCGAAAACCCGCACAGAAACCACGGCGGCAGCAAGAAGCGGTGCTTCACTGGCAACATCCCTTGCCCAGAGCTCCTTTTCCAGCCTCCACTGCTGCTAATTCTCTTAATTCTCTTGTTTCATGGTTAAGAAAGAATCGCTCCCAGTTCCTCTATGCCCAGTCATTCTTACAGCAACTTGAAATTTCAAACAGCTCTTTTAGCTCTTGCTTGTTCTTAATACGTATATAGGGAGCTGTTGTTTCTCTTCTCAACCTTCATTCTACCAAGCTAAGAAGCCATGCTTTCTTTTTCTCCTACCAAAACAGGCTCTCCATCTCCCCTAGGAAAACTGGGAGATTTCTCAGAAGTGCAGTTGTTCCCTCTGTCCTTATTTACTCTGAGTTCACTTGTGGTGAAGCAGGAAAAGGGCTCACCGTTGCCTTGTGCAGTTCTCTCTCTACCAGGAGTCCTTTCCCTGAGTCTTCCCAGAGTTACATTTGCCTTTTTTTTCTCACAGTAATAGCCTCGCATCCTGAATTATTCCGTGATTTATTAGTACACATCGAAGCACTTCCCTCCTCTGTCATTGTCAAATAATGCTTTCCCAGCTTATAATAAAAATTTCTGTTATTGTCCCAACTGAATGACTTTCCATTCATCCATTAGGTTCCATCCCATCCAGTTCACTCCTGTTCTGAGGGTGATCGTGGTCTTCCTGGATGGTCTTTTGATCTTCCTTTGTATTGACCACACCTGGCTTTGTGTCATCACAAATTCAACTTGCACACCACCGCCTCCTGTGCCAGAAATCATTAATGCAAATACTGAACATGACCTCCTCTGGGGGAACTCCCAGCCCTCCATTCAGTGCTGCTCTTTGTTTTCCTCTTCAGAGCCTGTTCACATACAGGTGTTGCACCAAACCGTAGCTTCTGAAGCTTAACTAATAATACCTTGCATGGCACAGTTTCACACGCTTAACTGAACTTCAGACGACTGATCTACTACACTTCCTCTGTCCCTGGAACGATTTAAAAAAAAAATCAAATAAAGATATTAAATTAGTTTTTGTAACCTGCCTTTGGTAAATCCATGTTGTGTTTGCTTTCAGGATTTAATTATTCTTTCATTTAAACTTTGCTCTAAAGTTCTGAATAGTTCTTGAATAGTACCTCTGAGGTCAGATTAGGAGCTCCGAATTTGACAGGATTATTTTCCTTGCCTCGATACCATCCCCCCCTTTTGGGGAAGAAAAAGAAAGGAAATAAAGGTATTATATCCACTATAATTTAATCCCACGGAACCACATGTAACCTGATAGATTTATTGAAGACCTTTTCCTCTGGACTTGCAGCTTAGCTGGCTCAACACCGTGGTGTTAGGGACAGGGATCTTTCAGGCGTTCATACCGAGTGCATTAACTCGAACAGCTCCTGCCTTTCACTACTGACCCAGTCATTTTCTGTTTCTATGAATTTACCACCGTAAGTTGCCCTTTCCCTCATGTTCACCCCATCTCCCCTGTAGAGGTAACGTGTTCATTCACACAATTCCCACTTGGACTCTTTAATCCCTATGCCTTCCACATCCTTCACCTCCTTGGATGCTACAGCCCTCATAAGTCTTTCCCTGTTTCGATGTTATTTGCTTGCAGCGGGACCGTGTAGTATTTGTTTTATTTTCCTTTGTGAGATCTAATTCAGCCTGACTTTTGCTGGTTTTTGCTTTATCTCTGTCTTTTCCAACCAACAGGCTGAAGTCTCCTCTGCCTGATGCTTTCTCCTGCTCCTCCAGCATCACTCTGAAGAAGTTATTTACGAAGCTTCATCTCAAACCTCTTCCTGTCTGTTCTCCCCTTACTACAAACATGAATCGCAGACAATTTTTGCATTTTTGAGGAAAAAAAAAATTAAGTTCCCCTCTATAATGAGTCCATGAGCAATTCTGTGCATCTGTTTTTGGTAGCCAGTTCTCCTAGGCTAAGCCTAAATAGACTTGCATGTGCACACGTGTCCCAGCTCCACCAAGCACCCCCCGTGAGTGCTGCCCCAGCACTCAGCTTATCAAACTCTCCTCTTACCAAACTCCCTTTTGGAAACAAAATCTGAGTTACAGAGCACCTCCTGTTGCCTTTCCGTTTAATTTAACAACAAAGGCACTTGACCAAAGGCTATTTCTAATGGCCCTCTGCAAGGTCTTCATGCCTGCTAAAATCAGCTCTGGAAGGCCACCAGCTCTCCTCGTCCCCTGGAGGTTGGTGAGAAGAGCTGTGCTAGCTGTGACACCTGGCAATACCTGGCCCCCCCCCCGACAGCAATGCTGGCTTCTGATGGATGTCTGCGACTGACTTCTGACAGCACCCAGCACCGTTACACAGGATTGTGTACAACGTTGGGGTCAGCAGCTGGGCTCTACGCACCTCTGAAGATCTTTGAACGCTTTCTCATACAGAGATCCTCACCAAACCTTAATTCTGTTTTTATCCATGCTGCTATTAGGGCTCAGTGGTACCCCGAAAGTGTTACCGTATTTCTGTCCTACCGAACAATGCAATACCTGTGCTGCAGTCGTGACTGCTAGTCCATCAATCTTTCCTAGATTTGTATTACACAGACACACAGTCCTTACGCACAGGAACAGCATGTGAGGCCTTCGTTCCGCCAAAACGCTGTCAAACAGGTGGCTTTTAAACAAAGACAAAAATGTATAAACCTCATCAGTCATCACTGCGGGCCCCAAGAAAAAGCACTGCCCTTTCAGAGGTCCCCCTGCCCCAGCCCCTAACCTCCCCCTCCAAAGCTGACCTCCATTTCAGTCCGCACCATTCCTTGTACTCCGATGGCAATTCATCAGCCAGGCTCGAATAGCTGTGTTTTCAGCCTATAAATCACCAGGCCAGACATCTGCCCTGCTTTCAAAGGAGTTTTGTTCTTCTTGCTGGCTACCGCGAACTTTTAGGTACTTGGAGGCCTGAAGCAGCCCCGTCACCCCCTCCCAAGCAACTTTCCTTGATTTAAAATGCAAAGGGCGGCTTCACAGAGAGAGTCCAGATGATGATAAAGCACTATTGTTTGTGCCTTTATGGGCCGAGACTCCGAACTGGATGTTTGCGGATTATTGCGAGAGGTGGCTGCTGGCAGGGAGAGACAGAGACAAAGCTGTGTGTCACGGCATGCTGCAGCCCACCTCCCCGGCCCTTGTGACAGCCCTTACACACCCTGAATGAGAAGCATTAGGAGCCGGTGTCCTCCAGCATCCCACAAAGACCTGCAGAGGAAGCGGAGCCAGGGATCAGAAAGAAGCCATCAAAGGCAGGCTCCCCCTCGGGTCAGGCAGCGAGTCCCTGAGGTGCCGGGCACAGCTGTATCAAAGGAGCTGACACCTCCGACAGCAGCGGCGCTGCTGCTTGATCTGCTGCTGCAGAGAACAGGAGAGCAGTCAGCAGCACCGCCGGCACAGCCACAGATGGGATCCGGACCGATAAGGGTGGCTTTTAAGCACGCGTTCCCCATTTGTACCAGCCGTGAGTGCGGGGAAGGCTGTGTGTGGTGCCAGTCGCAGGGCAGAGCACGCAGAGGAAGGATGCTGGGAGCTGGTGCTGTGCTTCGTTCTCATGATTTAACACAGCCTCCTGCTCTCGGTTATGTTTTTACTACTCTAAACACTGTCACTTTCCCATCCTGCAGTAATTTCTGCCTGAAACACTAACCTGCTTTGCCATTAGCAGTGAAGTTGTATTGTAACACAGGCAGGTTCATTCATTTTCTTTTAATCCTGAAAAACTTTCGCTCCCTTTTAAAACGATTCCTTTTTTCCTCACCCCCATTTCCATGTTTCCTTCTTTACGTTCCCAGTGGATCTGACACTTCTCCTACATTAACAGGAGACAGTGACCTGTGACAAAAATACGCTTTTATGGAGTACTTGGGCAGGAAGCACTACAGGACATAGGCAAGAAATAAAAATATAATAAACTATAAAAAAATCAGCTTGATGGCTCATCACCATGAAACCAGAAACAAGTGAGCATACACCTTGGCAAGGATTCATTCATTTTCTGTACAGCGCTCAGGGAAGCAGCCAAGGGTCGAAAGCTGTTACAAGTTACTGGAAATAGGGAAAATAGTAACTGAAGGGAGATGACAGGCTTAGACCTTCTGCGTTTTGTAAGTTATAACAAGAAGGATTAGAGCTAAAAAATGACTTGTGAGAATTCACATGATGGCATGAGGTCTATCGAGCAGCAGTCCCCCAGTAACGGACCAGAGAGCAGCAAGGTCACAGCGCCCAGAAAACCCTCATGGAAATGCATGCCAGGACTTTGCACCTCCAGCCGCAATGGGGAGAAGATCAGACCAAGGGAGAAGGCGCTGGGCAGCGGAGCTGTGATGCAGTTTTGCACTGCAAGTGCTGATTTTCCAGCTCGCAGCCTGAAAGCATCACGCCAGTGTGCTCCCAGCTCTGCAGAGCATGTTAATGAGCAGAAAAGGGTCTCCTCTACAAGGCCTGCCAGGACAGAAACCAGCTGGAGCACACTGTGCTGCCCCCAGGACAGGGGGTAAGGAAACCACCCAGCTATAAACCGGAGAAATTTATTCCCATGGGCACTCACAAGAGCAGGAGAATCCACGTGCCTTTTGCAGCCACGCTAGGGCCCTAAGGGATTAATCACTGCATCCACTCCCCTGAACGGTAACACAGATAAAGCTCCAGAGCATCTGCCTCCTCGTGGAGCCTTTTCCTTTGGAGCAGGAAATGTCTGTCCAGCCCCTGGGAGTCTGGGATGCTGGAAGAAGCAGTGCAGGCAGCTGCCTCCTGCGGCAGCAATAACAGCACAGTTTGGGACCTTGAGGGCTTCTACCCCGTCGGGGAAAGCAAAGACTAAGCAAAACTGTACACCCAGGCTGCCCGATCGCCTCTTGGAAATTCAGCCATCGGTCCCACAGAGCAACAGGAAAAATCACATGCATTTCCACAGAGATTTTATCACCTCAGTCTTGGCATGGGAGAGGCATCTCCGCCCAGATGTGAGCAAGCAAGTGTATTTTGCTGGCTTTTTTTTTTTTTTTTTATGTAATCAGAACAAATTCCTCAGAGATGAGTCACAGGGTTTCAAGGGTGTCCAGGGAGATGTCAAGCAGGCCTCAAGTGTAAATCAGTGACACACCTTGCTGAGAGGGTGCACGCTCCTCGCAGACCCTTTCCCCTTGCAGACAGAAGACAAGGGAACGGGATGGATGGATGTCTCCGGGAGGATCCCATATGCCACACACACACACGTGGCACCTCCAGACCCAGGACGTCAATGTTTACATTTCCTCTGTAAAGACAGGGATGGTTTCAGGGTGGAGCTGGAGTGCTTCCCTGCAGCTGCTCTCGAGGCTTAAACACTGAAGATTTGTCAGTCATTCAGGCTGGAGGAGCCTGGCAGTCGGATTATGGGATGGGGTCGTGTTTAGGGAGCCAGCCAGGGCCATGCCTCGCATGCCGCTTGCTCTCTTCTTATAGCCACAAGAATGAAGCTGTAGGTGTTGGGACCATCACAGAGCCCCCAGATCCCTGCTGGTGCAGTTTCAGTTAGGCTCACTTTCCACCCCTACCAACAGTTCACCGTTATTTAACACTCTCAGCTTCCTGAAGGACCAGGAAGAATTAGATGAAGACACAAACCTGGAGGTCCAAAGGTAACACCGAGGAAGATGCCCCAGTGGGCCTTCAGGTATCAGAGCAGATGGAAGAGGTGAAAACCTTTTTGAGTTTGGCTCTGGGTCAGTCTCATTTCACCAATACAATGGCAAGGTTTGCCCCAAGGTGCCAACAAAGGTCAGCCTCTAGATTTGCAAACCACGTGCAGGTCTCTGAGTGAGTGTGCAGAGTGCTTCCAGTCCAGAGTGGGGCAAATCTTTGTTCGTGAGTTACCTGAGGACAATTGCAGAAGACAGAATCCACCTATCATGCCCTTCGCCTTTCAGCTTCACCCTCAGGTGACTAACAATTACCAGCTACCATTAATATTAAATGGGAGAGAAAGAAATGCAATCCTCTTTCTGCTCTTCACATTCCACAATATCACAAACAATTTGTCATACAGGGAGGGGCAGTGGCAGGAGGGGCATTAATTATTGATACTCGGGAACAGATGGCTTTTCTTGTACCAGGGCAGAGAAATGTAAGAGGAGCCTGCGGGTGAGCACGTGAGGATTAGACGGGCAGACGCCGATCATATAACCAGCCTTCAGATGGAACAGGAACCTTCCTCCCAGCACCAGCTCAGCAGAGCTCTCATCAGCAGCCCCGGCTGCGGAAACAAACCTACTGACATCTAAATTAGTGAGGCTCCACCAGACCTTTCAACGCTCCCTCACCTCCATACAGAAGAGCCTGGACATGCCGACTGACAGCTCCCAGACAACAGAGGCCTGTCAAACCACGCACAGACTCTCTCAGAGACCCAGCTGGTTGCATTTCACATGTTCATCCCCATCTACTGCCCTGTGCCTTGCCAGCTTTATCCCTCAGACCTCATACGAACAGTGCCCAAGAGCGACTCCCTCCTGTCTCCCTTCTGCAGCTCGCTCAGGGTGCTGACCTCAAGAATCAAAAATCCAAGCAATCTGCACTGGCAGCTTCAGATGTGTCTGCTGGCTAGCTCCAGAAGCCAAAAGATGGGGTAGCAGGCCTGGAAAAATAGGACTAAGTGCATGCAGGTGTGATAAGGCCCAGGGTGCCATGCACAGCCCGCTGGCAGAAATAAAGAACACGGCAGAAGGTGGCCAAGAATGGAGGAGGAACAGGAAGCTCACTCATGGCAGAGCTCGTACTTCACTGCACACCCCTCTCCGTGGTGCTTCCTGACTTTTTCCTCTGAACTCCTCTTTCAAAAAGAGTTGTTCATAAGAGCTTTTCTGCTCCCTGCTGATGTTTGGCAGCTTTTGGCACAAGGGGGTGGGTGGGTGCAAGAGTAACACCGACTGCCAGGGCCCAGCCATTCCCTCTAACGTACTGCAGGCTGCGTTACTTGCATCCGTGGTGAGGCCTTGGAGCATTTTAATTCCTCTCCTGCAGCAGAGGGCCACAGCCTGTCATCCAGTGCCTTTTGCCAACTCCTTCCTTCAACCCATGCAAGGAGCAAGAGGAAGATAACTTCATTCTTGTCAGCTCCAGCGTGGGTGTCCTTGATGTCAGAGACATCTTCTAGGTTGCAAACCAGGCTCGGCACAGGACACGTGCTGTGAGTATCCCCATGTCCAAGAGCAAACAGTCTTGGAAGAGACAGACTTTCCTGCTACCTCCACAGGCCCAGAAGGTACCTCAGGATCACAATGATGTATCATGAGGTACTTTCCTTGACATATTTAGGGACCTCCTCACAGTCTTTTCCCAATCTCAGTTTCTTCTCTTGGTCTCTACTGAGAGGTTGTTCCAACGCCTCATTGCTATGATAATTAGAAATGCTCTTCCCATTTCTCAAGCTGACCGGTACCGATTGCTAATTCCTCTCAGTCAGTCTAAGGCTGTGCAGCCTGCAGCCTGAGTCCTAAGACATGTATGATCTTATGATTTGGAAAAACACCACCTCCGGGCTTCCCTCCTGACCTGGATCAATGGCACAGTGGTTGAGGTGACAAATGTAAGCGCCAGCAGACAGCAGCTGTCCATGAACAACACAACAAGTGTTCTCTCCCTCTGAACATCACTCTGTTTTCACAATGCAGAGTAGGACAGAGAAAGTTCCTCTATCCAGTGAAGCAGAGGAGCAATTTTAGAAAGATCTGGGCCACATCTGTGCCAGAAAAAACTGGGCTCTACCAAAAAATTCAGCAGCTTTTCCCATTACAGAAGGTGCTGAGGCCAGTGACAAAGCTTACTCTAATTCAGCACAGAAAATGGCCAGACCTGAAATACTGCTGCATTATACCACCATGAGAGCTTTTGTTCCTCTAAAAGGGCTGTTTGTCTCACTGGGATAGCACCGGCAAATGTTTCTAAGGTAGATGTGGCTTTGAAGAGCAGCTTCCATGTGTTTACACTAGCTAACTGCTGCTTCGGTCAGCCTGCACAGGCTAATCTCACCTCCCCCACGTTTCACAGGGGCTGAGCAGGGGATCATCTAGCAGAAGAAGCACATGGATTAGAGAGCAATACAACAGACCACAAAGCTGTAGCAGGCCACATCTTTTCAGCCCCTGAACATATTTGTTCCCTTTCACCCGGCTCAACATTTACACAAAACTTTTCTCTGCCGCTCTGAGAATAAGGAATCACATTATATGCACATTCCAGAGAACTTTTCCCAGCAGAAATAACTGTTTTTAACACACATTGCGCTTGGGGGAATGTCTGGAGTTTTATGGGCAAATGCCTGGGTGGAGCTGTTGTTTGACCCACGCAGGAAAGATGGGAGTCGATCACCGTCCCAGGCAGGCTCTGCGGTCGGGGTGGTCGGTGGGCTTGGGAAGAAGACGTGCTCAGCAGGAGCTCCCTACCTCTTTGATGGCGGACATCTTGATGTTCTCATAGTAGTGCAGCGGTGCATTGGGGGAATTCATGTCATAGCCAAACCCAGCTACCGCCACCTCATCACAGTTGTGGAGCGCCATGGTTATTGCTACACTTCCCAAGGTGGGGATGTTCTGAGAGGAAAGAAAGCAGGAATGGAAGTCATTAGCAAGTTGCCATTTCTATTGTCAAAGATTTCCTCTTATTGTCTCTGCTAAAAAGAAAAACTATTACTACTAAGCACAAAATCCAGAACAAGGTATTTGGCTACATCTGCACATCAGATGCCCAGTGCCAGTTTGCAGGATCAACAGCTTTCCAACTTGTAAAGAAAATCCTGTTAGCCTGCTTCCTGCAAAGCACCTGGCACATAAGCAATGGCTCTGGTTTGAGACTCCATGACCCAGCTCTTCAGGGGAGTATTGCAGGGCAGAAGGACTAGTGCAAATAGTCAGACTCCTGTCCCACAGCTTTGCTTTCCTGAGAATAGGTCAGCAGACGAGCTGGAAGATGAGTCACAGTGGACACGTTAGTTTTCTGAAACTAATAAACACGTAAAGGCTGGATTCCAGGTCTACACATATTACTGACCTCCAGCTAGGAGCTAGGCTAATGAGGTATACTTGTCCCAAATGAGCCACCACACCGGAGCGGAAGTGAGGAATGGTACAAACGCTTTATTTTAGTGCTTTAACAAAAGCAGTTAAAGGAGGCGCTTAAACAGCTCTAGGAGATGGAGAGGAGACCAAGCAGACCCACTGTGCACTGAGACTCCCTCCCGTGCTCGGGGGCAGCCCCACAGGCAAAGGGCACTGTCCTGTGCCACACTCCTAGCCCAGCATACTGGGAAGCCATTCAAAAACTGCCACTAGTCCTCTGAGCCGGGACACCCCTGATTGTCCTCTCCCTGCTGTTGACTTGCCATTTGCACCAAAGTCCAGCCTCAGCCCTTCCCATTTCATCTGGCTTCTACGGTGCTGCTGTACGGTGCTCTTGCAAGTCCAGATGAACATGACTGCTGTGATGGACGAGTGTTTTCAGTGTAAAAACCCAGCTCACAGACATTTCTAACTCCCCTTTAACCAGATCAATCTGCTAAGGTAGCTTTACCCCAGGGGCTAGGGAGAGGCTGAGAAATCCACCCACATATCTTATCATTATTTGTAAGACATCCAACACCGCCATATCAAAGGTATCATGAATTCAGAGGGCATGCTCAGACAGTCACTGAGGGTGACAGCCTCTCAGCTGAGATGTAGAAACCAAATGTGCGCTTACATCTTGCGTGTAAGAGGGGTTACCCTGTACCAGTGAGCAATGCTATTGCATTTCACCCCGTGTTCACAACAGACTGGGAACGCACATGTTTTGAGTTTCTGCCTCTCATTCAAAGGAACCTGCTTTTGGCAACACACTCCTGTGCTCACTTCTGATTGCCTGACCATGTCCCAGGACTGATGTTTTCCAAGGGAAGAACTCCACCCATACCTAGCTGAGATGAGCAGAGCTGGGAGCACTACCCACGTGCTATGGAGAACTCAACGCGCTCTGCATAACAACGCACTGATGTTACACTAATATGCAGATGAACGTACAAAAACGCAAAAACTGCTCACGTCTAAATAAATGATCATTAAATTCAAACATCTGCAACGCAACTGTAACAGTGCGCATTTGAAATGAAAAGACCTTACTACATCCTCCTGTGCCAGCTCTAGATGTTAGGAAAAGAAAGACAGAGTCATTTCGGTTTTGCTGTTTAACTTCATTTTATACTGACCACGTCTGCCACAAACAATATTGGTTTTATTCTGGTTACTTTAGTTAATTGTTAATTCACCAGTCGTCATAAAATCTCAAGGATGGGTTTAAAAAAAAACAGAAAAAGTTTACTCAGCAAGGATAAGAAAATTCCACTGAATTTCAAAGTACACAAGAATATCCTGTCTTCCCATGCGTGGCAATTCAAATTCAGATATTCTCAGCTTTATGTTTTACATAGGAAATAACACTCAGATGTCGCTCGAATTGCATCAGCAGATACGTGGACGTGCCACAAAACCGTTTCCCTTAGCTGAGCTATAGTTACAGTGTCCAAAACACAGCGAGTAAATGGTTACGTTTTTGAGAACATGTCATTGTTGGAGAATACGATGGCGTTGACACCACCCACACTTACATGGGGCCCATTCCCACGGTACAGCTCGAGGGAGACACGGGGTCTTTGCCTAGAGGGAATTTTACTGGCTAAGTTAACTTTCAAGAGCTAACTTTCTAATGCGAGTCTTGCAAAACCACAGAGAATTAATCATACTACCCAACCTTAATGGGAGAACTGCCAAACCACCATAACTTTCTTTCAAGTATATTCTTATTTCTGTCTGGAGAGTAACTGATAACAGAAATCAAAAGTGAACTTTCCTTTGCTCACCAAATACCTGCTTCACTTTACTCTATGTATAAATCCTGCAATAGCCTTTATGGAAAAATAGGGGATAATTTTCTAATCTACTTCTGTCCTTTAGTAGTTCCTGGCATCCCAGTATCTCAGTACTGCCTGCTCCTCTGTAAAATGATTAAAATATCAAAGATCTCCTAACATCCAGATTTATGGCAAACAATCTGTTTAAGACCCAGTAATATCAAAAGTTCAAATTGTACCCTTAGCAAAATAATTTTGTGTTGACCTAAAATCATGTTCAGAAACAGATGATCTGATGACAGTTTTTAATTAAGCGATGCCTTATTTATATTCATGCCCATGGTGGCTACAGCCTATTACATTTGTCCCCCTTGACGACCCAGATTTGTATCCACTTTTACTGCTGAAATGAAGCTTCACATCCTGCTGCTGCAGTCAGATCCACGAGGAATAGAAAGGACCACTTAGAAAATTCTTGCAGAAATTATCATCCCTGCTACTCACCGAGTGCAGTGGATGCACCAAGGCAGAGCCCACCCTTAGTAATGGCATGGTTTACAGAACCACGAAGAAGAAGAACACGAGTACAAACTCTGCGTGCCCACAGATGCACGTGGATCAAATGCACAAAACAGGGGGTTTGCCCCAGACCGCTTCTGTTGAAGAGGAATCAACCATCAGACAGATTAAACAGGAACTGGGGAATCTGAGAGACTTCTGGGAGGGAAAAAAATGGAGCCAGTATGAACAGAAGTATAAAAGCAGCATGACTGATGGTTAAGCACATGTCATTTTTAAGTCAATAGAATTCTTTGGTCCTGATTTGGTGTAAACCATAGAAACTGAGCAGTTTTCTCCTGTGACAGCCTGCATGAGTTTCTGCTCCTCCTTATCTCTGCTGAAAATGAAGCACTGCCTCTTGTCCACCTGGCTCAAGAAAGAGAAGGACCTGTAGGATCTAGGGACAGATCCTGGGCTTTAACTGCAGAGAAGCCAACCCAGCAGTGTTCTCCAGATCCAGAGGAAAGGGATCTCCTCTTTTCTCAGCAGAGAATTGGCAAATGAGAGGGAACACATATCAGAGAGAGGGAATAGTTATAATTATTCTCTGGCTGCATCTACACAGCTTCCAAGCTCTCCTGATTGTTTGGTGGCATTTAAACTGGTTTGCTGCTAAACTCTAATCTGGACCTAATGAGCCAGTACAGCCTACGGGGCAAGCTGGGGGACAGGTCACTCCAAAAGAAGCTAGGCATCCTGGACACGGTGTGCCAAACCTGGCTTGCTATGCCCTGCATAGTGCGTCAGTGCTATCTCAGCACACACACCCTTGTGCCGTGCCCCAAAGACATACCAAAGCAACCACCACACCTCTTGTGTTGAGTTATGAAAATAAAAATCTCTCAAACAACTGAGCAGGCCTCTTGTTATTTTAGGCCACTACTAGGGAAAAAAAAATCCCAAAATTTCCCCTCAGGGTTCATAATCCTGTCTTCCTGCTCATGGCACTGTATGTGCCTGGGTACTCCTGTACCACCAAGCAGTGCTGCTTTCAACCAGATGGCTCGGCAGTAACCGAGAAGTGTACCTGAAAACCTCTTAATGCCTAAAAATGTTTGGCCTACACGTCCCCAGTGTGTGGAGCTGTGCCAGCCTTCTGCATGTCAGCAACCCAAAGCACCTGGTGGCCCATGATCCACTAGGCCTAGCCTAGACTTCCACTTCTGCTGGGACGGTGGATATTCCAACTAGGCCAATGAGGTCCTTGTTTTGGAGAGAAGGGTTAATACACCTATGATAAGGCCTCTTGCACAACCCTTCTCTTCTTCAGCCCTGGTCACAACAGGGCCGGACAGGCACCAGGACAGGACCGCTACACCAGAGGAGGCTGGTGAAGGATGTGGCTCTGAGCAGAGGCATGCCTCTGAGAGGCACCCGGGCCCTGTCACACACTGGTATACTGCTTTCCATGAAAGCAGAAGGCAAACTAACAGCAAACACAGTAGCGGTGAGCACCATGTCACCATGGCGGAGCTGCACAAAGGTGGCCTGTGCATACAGGGCATGGCTCCTTCCAGGAGCTGCTGGCATGATGCCTTCCATAAGTGAGGTGAGCACATGCATGGTGGGTCCTGAGTAAGAATAGCATAAAGGGAAGAGATGCAAAGATCTATACAAAGGTCTTGTGTAGAGTCAGGGAGCACTGCAAGCTCCATATGGTGCAAACACAGCCAGGCTGCAACACCAGGTCAGGGAACCAGAAATATCTTTAGCAATACAGACATACGACAGGTTCTCCTAAATCCTCCTCTGTTGTTCTCTGCTGCAAGAGGAAAAATGAAAGGATTGTCTTCAAGACATTGCTGTTTCATCTTCCATTGGACCCTCTGAAGAGACCTTCTGCTCATAGTAAAAAATAAGACATTCAACAAGATGAACACCAACCCTTCTTTGGACTTAATGGAGGCTAAGCATCACCTCCGGACCTGTGCCGGAGATCCAGTGCTGGCAACTCAACCAGGGGACTGTAACTGATTTTTGCTTGGTGCATGTGAAAATCTCTTAGTGCTTTTCATTCCATGCCCGGGTCACTCCTGTGTCACTGCCTTCTGGACTGGAAGGAAATGACTGCTGTAAATCTGTTTTTAGAAATATCTGACTCCCTTAATATGCTAAATGAATTCCAGTTATTTATGGGATTTCACTTAGCTCAGGGTAAAGCATATTGGATTGTTCAGACTATTTCAATTGTTACCTTTTTAAATAAAAGGGTGAATGCTGCTAAATAATAATTCCCCCAAAACAATACCGCAACTAGATACTCAAATTGGTTTGACTATTACATTAATTAATTTGAGGGAAAACTTGAAAAATCACTTACCCGAGAAAAATTGCTACCATAGTTTTATCAGTTGCAGACCTGATCACTTAATAGCAATAAAGCTTTAAAAACAAATGAAATACAAAATAAAACTATAAAGAGCCATCATATGCTATACAGAACAGCCACTGCATTTTCTTTTTGTTCATTTACGTTTGCACAGGAACAATGTGAAAAATACTTTTTGCTTCCCTTAGCTGGCAAGTTTGGAAATATGTCATAAAAGGGAATCTAGCATCACTTGTTGTGAACAGATAAGTGCCTGTCATTCTGCGAAGTGGTCCCGGTCACAGGAGATTCCATGGCTACCTCCATCCATGCACAGAATCAGCTACAATATTGGGCTTCAAAAGACAAAACAGAACATCTCCAACACTTCCTTCACATCCCATAGTTGTCCCTTGCTGTAAGCATAAGGGAGCCTCCAGAACTGGCAGAGTTTGCAGTAGAGCAAAACGGAAAGGCCAGGGACCTGAGCCTGCAGACACGACAAGGTGCCCAGCAGCTTCAGTTTAGCCATTTCACTGCTGAGCTCCTACACAACCTAGCCTAAGTCTAACACCTTTGATGGCATCTAACCTGATGCACAAGCTCTGATCCACCATTTGTAATAGAGCACATTCCCGTTCAACGCAAAGAGTGTTTCTTAAGGACTGAAAAAGGCATGACTTCACTACATAAGCTGCTCCGTGGTAACCATGTATGTGCTTTACCAGGGTCATCAGTGGCATCTCCAGAAAGACTGCCTGCCCACACTATGTAATAGCAAAGAGAAGCCCTGGGGCACAAAGTGCTAACGCTCCAGCATCAGAGGTTAATCCCCAAGTGCATGCGGGCTGTCTGCACCCTGCAGAGGTGCTAATCCATGGTGGGGTGCCTGATAACACTCCTGCACATGGCCTGATAGTAGTCCTGCACATGGCTCCTCCTTCAGCAAGCTGGTGCTGAGGCTGGGTGAAGTCCAGAGGTGGATGTTTTACCTTCCTAACAAGGTCTGTATATCCAGACATTTCCAGGACAGGAACAAACCAAAGGCTTTCAATTCTGGGCAGCAGAATTTAGTCTCAGAAGAAGCTCAGTCATAAGCAGTTCCATGGATGCACTGTACCAGCAGCGAGAAATACAAGCGCCACTCTGCGCTGGAGTTCCTGATCAGAGACCTGACAACTTTTGTCATCTGAAATGCCCTCCCAGCCACCTCATACCATGGCTCACCAGCCAGAAAGTCACGGATCAAATGGCTCTGAGCACTACTGAGTGGATAGGACTATTCACTATAGAGTAAAAAGCATCACAGCAATAACCATCACATTGTTCTACATGCAACAGGCAATGCCACCTCTGAACTGATGTTCGTGCTTGTCCTCCAGTAACTTGTCTACAATGCAAGGTAGGTTATTGCATGCCTGAATTACCAGCTGCAATGCCACTGCTGTTGGGATTCAAGCCCAAAAGACCTATATACACAGAACTTCCACCAAAACACAAACCACAGGCATACACCATTGTCTAGTTAGTCAGCCAGGCCTGTGCCCGCTCATTAAGAGGACTCTCTAATCAATGACATTAGCTCATTTCTCTTGTGTTAAACCAGCTTCAGGCATTCACGTCTTTATTTATTTTCACGTCAGACACTGCTAGGATCCTACACTGAAGTTCTTCTTTATTATCATTTTATCCCAAGAAAAGAGAAGTCTCTATGTAGTAGGAAAGAGCTCTCCCTTTTCTGAAGACTTAAGTAAATGGGCTGACAAAACTGAAAAGCTTTACTTGTCCCAGAGAGAAGTCACTGCTCACTGTGGGTGATCAGTTTTGCTCCTTGGTCAGACTGCCAGCCACCAATACTACAAGCTCAATCTAAATACATCTGAGTTGCACCCCCCTGCTATCCTCCAGAACCATCTGGCCCAAATTATATTATCAAAGCAGAGGCTGTTACTACATTCAGCCTTTATTGAATCCTGGGAAAAAAACGCTTTGAGATCAGCCCTGAACTATTTTACTAGCTCTCCTCAACCTTGCTGAAAAAGCCACCAAATTACAAAGTTAATTGGCAGCACATTGTTACCATATGTGGTGTGCAGGAGGCACACTGAAGTTTATTTAGGCATCAGGACCAAAGAGGAGTGGAATATTACTGCCCTTTGTGAGGATTTCATGTTGGCCTCGATTACTGAGGCATCCCTAGCCCTGATCCTCCTGTGTGTAGGTTGCCCATCACACCACCCTGCATTTCAGCACGGAGGCACCAACCTGCCCCATACAGGTTGCTTTTTTCTTGAATAAAGTTTCCCAAACCGTCTTGCAGCCCTACAGCATGACCGAACCCAAGCAGCTATGCTCTGCAGCTGCTGTGTGAGCTATGTTCGCATAGCTTTCCTGTGGAGCAATGCTCCTTGCTCTAGCTTGCCTCACAGGGCCAACTCATCTTGCTGGATCCCTCTCAAATCATTAATCAGTGTTGGATTCTTGGCCTGCATGGCTCTGATTTCCATTCATCCCATTTAAATTCTCAGAGAAACAAAGTCAAATCTGTATCACCAGGGTTCTCCTCAGCCTCTTTACACTGGCAGCAGTGGCTTCCTTTGAAGCATTCACACTGATGCAGCAGTGTTCACTAGCGTGAAGTCCAATCAGGTCTGTAACAGCAGTCTATACTTGATGCCTGCAGTAAAAGTTGTACCAACAGGCTACAGGTACTCTCCTCGTTTTTAATCTCTGACAGAATCACTATATTAAATCTTCCTTGCCCAGACACAGAGGGTATACTAACATCCCGGCCCCACACACGTACCTGCACCTCCAGAGCTCTTTTTGCCCTATCTCAAGGAACAACCTACAATTTACACAACCTAGCAGGGGTCATGGGCAGAGATTGCTTTCCTTAAAGCTCCATAAACTATTTTTTAATGCACTTTCATGAAGTGAAACATGAGGTTTCAATTTAGTTGCCTTCATTTCCCAATCTGATCTGTGTTAAACAACCTATCAAAACCTCATAAACTTCAGTTCACAGCATTTTCATTTCCGGATTCTCTCCTCTCCTCTCAGCTTAAGTAATATCTTGTGTACTAAAATAACGTGTTTAAAAATAAAAACAAATCTGAAAAAAATAAAGGCAAAGTCCTGATGATTTCTGTCCCTCATTGGGGCATCAGTCCTTATTTTCTGGAAGACAAATCAAGACCACATCCTTCTAAGGATAAGTCACAGAGAATGCAGAGAGGTGAAGTACATTAGATCCTAGCTGAAGAGAATATTTGGGTAGGATACCCTCAGTGCTTGGAGTGAAAACCCAGTGTTTCCAGAACCACATGACAACTTCTGTACGTATATGTGCAGCAATGCCAAAAGCTCTCATTTCGAAAAGAATGATTCTCTGTGGCTGAATCTGTCTGCACATCTTGCACACCGCATTTTAAGTAGTCAATTTCTTACCTCCAGGCACCCACCACCTACTTGATCTTCAGGAAACAAATTTCTCTAATATTGTAAAAAGAATTCACTACATAATTAGAGCATGGAAAATAATGGAAAATAAGGCACTATTCTGTCTAGTCCAAATCCATGCTGTGACATTGCAAATATCCTATAATGACAGATACTAGAATGATCACTAAGGTGTTTTGTTAATAACTATGACCTAAAACTATATTTACATTGTTTTCTTCTGTAAGCTTTTACATCTAAAACATGCCACTGTAAGATCAGAATTTCTTAGGTTTCATAGGTTTCATAATCAAACCTTTACACTCTTTTACAATAAACTTGGGATACAGGATGAGCAGAGCGATATCAGTGATTTTAGGTTGCGGTCTCCTTGAGGACAGCAAATTATAAAATTGTGGCATGACCTGCACCACGTCCAGATGCACTGAGGATACAAAGAGCAGGGTTCCTTGTTCCTTTTGGGAAAGAGCCACACAGAGAAGTGCTCTTCTAGCAGGCTGTGGATGGCAAGAAATCACCCAGATGGTGCTGGAAGCCTCAGAGCTGCCTCCAGAAAAGGGGCTTTGGAACAGCCATTTCCTGGTACCAAAAAGGAAGGATCTTGCCTTCCTTTAAGTAGGCTGAGCGCTGCCCCCACAACAGAGCCGAAGTCCCTTCCCTTCAATGTCCGACTGTGGAGGCCAAGCGGAAAAAGTAAGAACAGTGAAATCCTACTGCTCTGCTGCTTGTTCTTGCCCTTCCCCTTGGTTCTGCCTGCTCTGTTTTATACCTACCCCTCGGCCCATGAGGCCGTTGTTGAAAGGCAATCCAATGAAGCTGAAAGCTGCCTCCTGGATGAAGTAGGGATTCAGGATACGTATCTCATGAGGCTCTCTCGGGACACGGGTTGCGACTGACTTCCAAAAGCCATCAGAGGCACTCTGGTAACAAAAAGGAAAAAAAAAAAAGGGCAAATAATTATACACAAAAAATAGCAGATTGCTATTATTCTACTAAAATACACTACTGGCAGCAGTTCCCGCTGTCACTGCTCACTGCCACAAGGCACTGTATAAGCTGATGGTGGGAGGCTACACCCTGGAGGGGTGATGGCATCATCTTCAGATCCACGTGAGCTAGGCTGGATGACGAGTGTAAGGAAAACAGAGAGGTCAGGGCTTCAGCATGAATAACCCCCTCCCTGGTGCCACGTTTTCACTCTTATTGGCACTTCAGCTGGTCTGATTAATGCCTTAAGCATTCCAGCACACGCTGTGATCTCTCCCACCTGCCTGCAAGGGGATGCACTCTTGGATAGCAAATGTTTTAAAGAACATTCAGAGAACTAAAAATGACCGCGCAGCTCTACTCTCAGTGTGTAAGCTGCATACTTCCTAAGTTATCCTAGATTTATTACCTTCTGTCAGGTTTTAGGTGAATTCAGTCATAAGCTTATAAAGGTGCCATACAGTCTTGTGAAGGGCCAGGCATGTTCATAGCACAAGGAAAAAAAAACATTATTTTTCCCAGTGTATATTTATTTAAAGTCTTCACCCTGCAAAGTGAGGTGGGAGAACATTGGCCTGGAATTGTTGCCCTGCTCGGCAGTCCTGCCTAGAGAGGGGGTTTTGCGTCTCTCTGCCACATTACTGCATATCTGTGCTCCCCCTGGTCCAGCCACCGTGGGACGGGCACAGCACCGCCCTCAGAGCTGCCGGGGGCTCCTTGTTCACGGACTTCCAGCCCCATTACATCCTAATGTTTCAGTGCTGTTTGGGTTAAAAACGCAGAGCGAGGCAGAGGGAGGATAGCAGGAATGTTAATCTGCTGACAGCTCTGGCAGGGTAATCCAGTTCAATACCTCTTTCTCACATCTTCCCTGCGATCTCCAAGGTGAGCAACAGACAGACATTAAACTCCACATAAAAACCACATGCTAGGTAAACAGTAAGCCATCATTTACACCAGTTTGGGGTTGCTTGCAGCATAACAGTGATTTTACAGTTGCTTTCAAGGCACTTTAAAAAATGTTGATGTTCTCCCACAAAATCTTTGGGAGCCTCCTATGTCCAGTAGCAACCACCCCTGTAATTACTGAGGGTAATTACGCCACAGCCAGTGCCGACTGCTGCTCTCACACTGCTTGTACTGTGCACGGCTTGTGTGCACTCTCACAACACCTTACAGGGGCTTCCCATGTAGACCACTCTCACGTTTCACGTTTAATATTTAATGTTTATATTTAATACTGAATTTCAGATTCTGAAGAATGAAACTTTGGTAGATGGTTCTTACCTTACAAAAGGCATTAATACAGCAAATTCAATGAAGAAATAAGGATGCACGTTATCCAAACCAATAGTCTTAAGACAGACAAATGCCACTGATACCTGTTTTGATCCCACCTCAAGGCTGCTCAAACACAATACACTTTTGCTGACCAGAACAAGGATCCTGAGAGTTAAAGTTCACATGCTGACAATGGTAAAGTGCTCTCAGGACCCTAAATGGAAAAAAAAAAAAAATCTAACACTCGTGTTCTTTCATCACAGTTGAATTAGCAAGAATGCCTGCAGTCAAAGTGATCTAACACTCTCCATTACAACACCACATTTTCAACCACTGAGTGTTCCTACCATTTTCAAACCAAAAGTATTGGGAAAAAAAAATCCCACTTTACAAATGTTAATAAAGTACTACATCCATCTGACCAACAGATTTGAGGGATTTGGTATGTCAGTTGAGTTTTGTACCCTTGTGAATATTCATTTAAAAATTTATAAATATTAAACCTTCAGAATTTCCTAAAAGCACATGTAAAGCAAAGGTCTTTCAGTGCCAGGGGAAAAAAAATAACAGATTCAGCTTGTATTAAGCATGCTCCAGGTCTCACAGAAATGAAGATGATAAACAAAAATCTTGAACAGCTACTCATTCGATGAAACCATCTTACCATGGTTTTAAGCAGACACTTCCTGGAAAAACACCGTGTGATCCGGAAACTAAAATAAATTTATAAGTTGAATTAAGGTTTCACGTGCAGCTCTAAATAAGGCATCACTTAAATTTTGTAAACAAATCGAAGGTCTGCCAGCTAATTAAAACAAAACTGCCTTTTGTTTGGATTCAAACTTCACAGAAGATTCTACAGAAGTTCTGGTCATTAAGGAGCTTTTACTTTTTTTTTTTTTTTTTAACACTACACATATATAATGTTAAAGAGAAAAAAATAACAAAGCATAAAAAGTCTCAAGACTTTGTTGTTGTTTGAGCAATTTGGGAAAATGTAATTACACATATCACAGTTGCTCGTTTTTCCAGCGCTGTGTGAACCACTAGGACCAAACCTGTGCTCCTAACCATCAGTTCAGTGCAAGCGCAACCCAAACATGGATGCAATCCATAGCTGGGAATACAACCTGTCCATTTTGGTCCTTTTGTTGTGGCTGTTTCTATTGTCATTTATCCAGAGTATTTAGCTCGCTACTTTCCTTGGCTGTCACACAGTTCTGAAATTGTTCTGGTTTGTCCTTTTAGTCTTACTTCTGCTTGCTCAGTGCTGTTCCCTGAAACTTTTCTGTGCAATTCCGCTTAGTTTAATGAGGGACATCTCAGGTCATCTTTCATTTTGGTATGTTTTCCATTTGTAATTTCTAAAATAATTCCAGTGAGAGATGGGGAGTCTCAGCAGATGGCTCTCATATTTCTACCTACACAGTAGGCAAAGCCCTGGGATTTTCCTTACTCACAAAGAACTAAAAACTGTTTTCCTGGCTTATAATTACTGAAATTCTCAGCCTTGTGGTTTGGCTCCACAAACCCTGTAATTTCGAGCTGCATCTCGAGCTTTGTGGTTTTGTTCTGCAGCTTGTCACTGGCAGGCTACGAAACAAAGCACCACCACGACTGCAAGCCCCGGGAGGCTGCTCCCCTGACGCAACCCCCTTCGGAGCCGCACGGTCGGAAGCGCAGCCCGTGCCAAGGCTCCTCGCTACCGCTGATGCTCGGCTACAGGGCCGCTGTTCTGCCTCGTGGAGATGTTTGGTCTGATTGGACACAGATGTTCGGCGAGGTTTCCAAAGCAATCCCTTCCCGTCGGGGAACTCTGTCCCTTCTTTAGGCTATTAGGAGAGACGGAGCTAGAGCGGCAGGCGCTCGGGGGGAAGGCAGGAGCTCCCTGCCAGATTCAGCAGCTCAGAGTCGTGGTTTGAGCTGGGGGCATCCCCTGCTCCGGCAGCTAAGTCTGCTTCCTTGCAGCGCCTGAAGACGGGTCTCTGAGGACACGGTATCTCTCTTCCTGATAACCATTAGGATAATGAGTCAGAAAGCAAGTCTGAAAACTGCTTAGGCAATGTTCCCACAGTACCTCATCACCTCCCGGCACTGACACGGAGACCTCGGGGTTTAGGCTGAAAAAAACATCCCCACTTTAAATTCCCACCCTTATTATCTGTTGGTATTACTGAGCACCTGGAACCTTAGTCACTGATCAACACGCGTGGTGCCAAGTGCTGCCTAAAAGAGCTTACAGTATAAGCATAAAGAAACAAGCAACACGGCGAGAGAGGAGACAGGAGAGCGTGGCTGAAGTACGAGTATCTGTGGCCCACAGCACTTCTAAGCAATCCTGGAGCATTTTCAAAACTGTATAATTGGAAAGGACAGTGCAAAAGGTTTTAAAGGAGACTAAAAAGTAGCAAAAATCTAGATGGGCCAGAGCTTTCAAGCCAATCTCTTGTACAGTTCTCATCTAGGGAGAGGAGCAGCAATATCCCCTCTACAGATGCAGCTCCGGGACCTCAAAGAGGAGCAGCACGCGAAATGTCAGAGATGGCAAGTTATAAGGAAGGGATAAAACACGGCACACCTCACCGAACAGCTCCTGGCGCAGGGCAGTCCTGCTATAATCCCTCATTCTGTCTACTCACAGAAGTACTGAACAGTAACGGGGACAGATGGTTTGTTGCAGGCTGGTTTTGTCTCCATTCAGTTTTCCATCTCCTATTCCCAGATTTACCAAGGTGGACCACATCATACACTAAAATAAAATACGGAAACTCAGACCTTTAGTCAAGAAGTACACCTTAAAGGAAGTTACAAACAGCTAGGGGCTGTCTCACAGAATAACTGCATTTCTAATATTTATGCAAAATGAGGGGTAATGTTACGGCACCCTGATGACACAGATGATCCCTCTTCTGTACCTCTGTGGTACTACTAGGTTTAGGAGTACAAGAAGCATTGCTCAGGAAGACTTCTGAGTCTGATGGGAAGGGGACAGAGAGGCTCTAAAGGTCAACTATGTGCCACACAAAGTTGAATTAGGTCCAGGTATGCAATACTGTGCTGCAGAGCAACAAGAAAGATGACAAGACTGGAGAGAGAACCTGTGGCAAATGGAGATCACTGCTCTTTCAAACCTTGATAACACGAGAAACGGCGAGGAAGGGCAAGATGGAAAGCAAAAGCCAGAGAATGACATGCCAGTCACGAGACCTCAGAGTGCCTCGGAGCACTTGGTTCACTGAGTTTGCTGCCCTCACCTAGGCTGGAATGTGGTTATTCTATACCCATCACCCATGAGCACTCACTGCCACGCAAACACAGGGTACAGCAGCAATCCATCCACAGAGGTTTCTGAAAGGTTTCTGCTCAGGCATAACTGGATTAAACGTGGAAGGTGTGCTTTTGCTAGAAAATAACCATCTTATCAGCCAACGCTGCACTTCTCAGAGGTCAAGTAGACATGGAGGCCTATAAAATGTTTTTCTACAAGTGGTAATATAAATGAAGTTTCACCATTTCCACTGATTATCAAAGCAACGAGGAATTTTTAGCAATGAGAACAGAGGTGCTGAGAGCCTGCAATCCAGGTTGATGGTCAACTGCCAGACCCACTAGCCCACACTGGATATATATTTACCCAGCTTTCTCAAAGCAATGGAGAACCCCTCACCACCCTCTGTACACAGCTCCAATGGCCAGCACTCAGCTCTGTATTTTGTATTTATAATTGTTGTTTCTTCTCTCTGAATACCCTCCCACTGACTAAGTCTAAAATCAAATGGTTGTAATTTCCCAGGCCGTTCCCCTGTCAGTACGTCCCATCTCCCAACAGCCTCACAGCACTATCAGCTAACATACCGGCCAAGAGGACTCCCGATAGGTTGTAAACCCCTCAAATTTAGTTTTTACCAATGTTTCTCAGTGTGAAACCCAAAGAGATTTTCTACCCAGAGAGTTTTCAGAGTTTTCTACCCAGAGTTTTCAGTGGCAAAGATAGCAGCAAAGCAGGATTAAGACAAAAGCACCTTTCAACACAGTACTTTTTAAAGACAAAAAAAAACCACACCATAAAACAAAAAATAAAATAAAAATCTAACTATGCTTCTTCATTAGTTGAGCTAATAATAACTACTTCACTACATTGGCTTAGAAATTAGTTTCTGAAGGCTTCATAGCCAGGTCAAGATCTCTGTATGAAAACCACAAGAGAAGGGAAGCTTAGCTCCAAGTGGGAGTTGCAGACTTCAAACTCTGCGCTGGACACGTGGACTACACAGAACAGGGAGCTGCCGCGTCCAGAGATACTGGCTCTGAAAGCAGCAACTGCAGCAGTGACAAAAGCCATCTGGGAAGTAAGCATTGATGCATTATATATCAGTTCAGTCTTCTACACTACAGCATTCCCATGGCTGCTAGTAGCAAGTTTCTGCCCTGTTGGCGTGCAAGCAGCTATTATGAATAAATAGCAAAGTATATACAAACAGCCCTGCTGCACTTCATTTGAACCATATAACTTTGGGTGTGATACAGTTCACCTATAGACACAGACCTCCTGCACTGCTCATCTGCTGCCTGACCGTTCCCAGGACTAGGTAGCATGAGGCCAAGACCAGCTCTAAAGAGTCAGGAGAGCAAATTTATTTTCGGACATTGCATGTTGCAAATCCAATGTAGTTCCTTTCTTTTTAATGTACTTCTACATTTAAAATATAATTCACAGTCGTAAGATAAAATGTTGTAGCAAAAGAGGTTGTCCTCTGAAGAAAATGGAACTTGGAACATATCAGATTGGCTGCAAAGAAAACTAAAGATTAATCTGATGAATACTGCATTTCACAAGTCAAAGCATACATGATAGCTCACATACGGCGTATCAGAAGATGTGCTTGCGCTATGTGCAGATAGGGTGATGGATAGACTGCACTACAGACTCTTTCGTTCAAAACATAAGCTGGATTTTGAGCCAAAGCTTGGAGAAATATTCCTGTTTTGAAATATCTTAGGAAAGACGGAAGTTTTTAGTAAAAGCAATGGATTTAGACAATTTATGTTTGTGTTGTGGTTTTTCGTCCATTAATAATAACCCTTCAATGAAAAGATATCTAAAGGAGTACAGTTCCAGAAAACTCCCAACGAAGAACAGACCCTATACTATTATTACTATTTAGGGGATATTTTATAACCATAGGGGACCAGTCCCTTTAATTCACTATTATTTTTATTGCATAGTTTATGAAATGTCATACTCACATAACATCTATTAAAAGAATACCATGTCTGAAAGGCCAAATCCACATGTTAGTAAGCGCTGAGGCAGGACAGCCCTGAAACTTCAGAAATTCAGTATTTCTGTTGTGAACACTGACTTTCTAATTTTCCCACACGAGTTTTCTAATATTGCCATACATCTAAGTGCTTTACAAGCAATACTTTGATATTTACAGCATCTCTACAGTATTTGGCATCTATCACAACATTTTACAGAGGAGAAAACACACTGATGAACGCCCAGTTTCCACTGCCTTCTGATGTTCAACTTCAGATACCTTATCCTCAATTTTCAGAACATTTTCAGAACAGTACAACTTCATTTAGCTTTTCCTGCTGCTGAACACACACCTTTCCTGCACATCTGCCTCGTGGGACTCGAATAGTGTTTGGGAACTTCTGATCTAACTTGCTCAGCATCACAACGGTCATTCAAAGGCTGAATGGAGGAGGCCGTTCTTTCTGCTCTGCTCTCTCCTCTCCACAACACGTTCCATGGCTTCTGCAGATGCTCATACCAAGGCTGAACTTCTTCCATGACAGAAATCAGACTAAGTCTCAGTGTCCACCTCCACCAGATAGACAGCAGTACTCCAAGAGTGAGGACAACATTATTACATCCATATTACGAATAACATCTGCACAGGAGAACTGAATTAATGTTGAAAACACAATGTTAAATTATTTGCTTTTCTTAGCTTCTGATGGCTTGCTTTACAACCATAAAGCTCTTTAAAAAGTTTTACAGTGTAACTCAATACAATAAAAAAAAATCAACTCAAGCAAAAAAAGCTACATCAAATGGAGTAATTAAACTTACAGCACAGTCCTCTAAGTGCAACTACAAGCCCTGGTAGGCTATTGCATTCTAGATCAGCCATTAGGGAAGGAGAATGCATCCTCTTACCAGGCTCCTGAAGTATTCAATCCTGACAAAACTGCACACTTGGAGGAGTTCCCTGCTGGTGCTAAACCCTTCCTTTCCCTGCCATCCCAGGACTCATCACCCTCAGCTTCCGAGGCTCTGCTTTGTTCTCTTGCCAAGCACCAGCCCAGGCTGCAGGGAAGGGGGCTCCCGAGGACACCCCCTGCTCTCTCTGCTGCCTTGTGCCCCCATCTCGCTGCGGAGAAGCAACTGGAAGGAAAATCCCATTTTGTTCCTAAATCCTGGAGATGCCACGTTCCAACTAAGGGTACAGAAAGGGCACCTGAGCAAGGCAGGCAGTGCTCAGGAAGCCTGGTAGCATGGACCATGCTTGGTGCACTCAGAACTGAGTTGCCAGCATCTAACAGTCCCTGTGGAACAAAGCAAGCCGTGGGATTTTACAGGATTTGCAAGGGTCCCAGCAGGCTGCCATGGGACACAGCCTGGCCGGTTCCCAGCCGCTGCCCTGAAGAATTAGTGTCTCATCAAAATGGGGTGGGAGAGTTTGTATTTTTTCGTTTGTTTGTTTCTAGCAGGTAGAAAACCTGCATTTTTGTTAGCCTCAACCCGAGAGACAGCTAAATTACTTCAGCTGAACTTTCCAGCTGAGCCAAACCTGTGGCATGGAAAACATCAGCTCGAAGGTGAAAGTATAATAAAGTGACAGAGTCATTTTCCTAGTGGCTTACAAAAGAAAACCTAAGGTGAGCCAAACTGTAAGCACAGCTACCTGCTCTACTTACAACAGTATGCTGGAACCAAAGAAGGAAAAAAAAAAAAGAAAAAGGAAAAGAAAGAAAGAAAGAGCGCTGTCTTTGCAGGTTTTGGTGGCAAAACACGAGGGTATCCCAGGGCGCTTGAGGACAAGCCATCAGCAAAGTCTTTTTAGGGAGCTGAACTGGTTCGTGAGTTTGAATACAAACAAGATCTCATCTCATTAAACAACACATATTTAGACTAAACTCTTGGCACATTACAACAAAAAAAGCTAAAGAATCACCACAGTAGAAATTATGGCCTAGAAACCCTCATCACTTTCTGAAGTTATCTTAAAGCGAGTCTCCAGGGAAATTTTCACATTGTTTTTACAGCAAGAGTACACAAAAAAGCTGTCTTCTCCTATTTTGGCATCTCTGCTGAAACGAGAAGCCAAATAATTTCTATGTTCACTGAGTGTTCATATAGAACATATACAAATTATCCAGCATCCTTTAGAAGGGGAAAGCAGAAAGGTCAAAATAACAAGAGTCTGGGAAGATGCCAGGAAGCTCCTGCCCTGCTTTATTGTCTCGACTTGCATTAATAATAGGTGTTTTACAAAAGATGAGTTTTTTAGTAACATTATTTAATACTCTCAAAAGACGATAATTTAAATAAACTGTCATCTAAACAGAACATTTACATTGGAGAGTTTTTCCAAACAAAGCACTGATTGCCTGGGCCAGACCCACTATTTGCCATACTTGTCAGTTGTGGGCAAAATTAATTTCACGGAAAATGGCCAGAACACAACCAGTCAACCGGCTGAGAAAACCTCCTGAGTTGACCTAGCAAAAGCCTCGTGCACCCAACAGCTTGGCCGTTTTCCTCCAAATGTATGCTTCCTATTTAAAGAAAATAATATAAAGAAGATATTAACGCTTCCATAAACCTGGCCCTAAGAAGAAAAGAAACACCCTTTGACATATTCCATAAACTCACAACTGTAAGAATCTAAATACTGTCAAAAAAAAGTGCAAGGTTTTCCCAGAGTCTCCCTCTTGCTTAGTACCTCCAGTGGTTTGGTTTATTTTCAATCCAGTTGTTGAGTGTTTGCATTAAATAACTGTGTGCTGCGGCAGGAGAGAAGCTGAATCTAGAGATGAGCTCCAGGGGAGGAGGTGAGGGATTTGCACCCCGTGCACATCTTCCTCTGCTGCTGGAAGAAACTGCTTTCTTCTAAAGAAGAACCAGAAGCACCGTGCACAGCTGTAGCACAGGGGGAGAGATAAATTTGGGAAGATAAAAGCAGGCAGGGAGTTTAGTTACCTCGGTGTTTATTATAGCTAACTGGAGATATAGATCAACCCCCTGTCCTGGAGCCCTCGGTGCTTCGAGGCAGAGACAACATTACAAATTGCTCAGACAGCACTAACTATGCAAGTAATCCATGTAGGCCGCCAAGGAACACATGTGTTTTGGGCATAAATTGTCCAATCTATTCCTTTCTGAATTAACATCTGTCATCATGACACCATTCAAAATGACTGAAGACTGGATCATATTAACAACCACACATCTTGGATAAATATTTACTGTTCGAACTTTTTTTTTTTCAGTTTAAAGAAAAAAATGCAGATAGCAAAGTTCCTGGAGTTGTGAAAGGGAGCGTCTTTTCAGCCACTGATAGAAAGCATGTGATTTTATTTACAAAATCAAATCAATGTTTCTCCCCCCTCTGTGAGTCTTCACACTGCACATGGGTGAACTCACAGCATCCTGCGGTGTTGCAATGCTTTCCGAAGGGCTCTTCTGGGGGATTTTGTTATGCTGGAGGTTGCTCACCTCAGATTCCATGAAGCCTTCTCCCTCAGGACACAGAAACAGAGCTGGCTGAGCATGCACCGGGAAGAGAAAAAATTGCAGTGAACCCTACACACGACTGAATGAAGCAACTAACATCAACAAAAAGCTGCCAAGGGTACTACTGGCTTGCTATCCTGCTCCTCAGAGTCAACAAATGGGTCACAGAGAGTGAAGACAGGGGTTCCCATAGGTCACAGAAAAGGATGGCCAGAAGGCCACACAAGAGTGCAGCTCGATCCTGGGTACACCCATGCAAAACAATCTTCCCAGACACTGGATTAAATCTGTATTTCAGAAGTTGTCAGAAGCCACTGTTTGCCTCCACAGGTGTGTCATTTGAGTATTAAAAGTTCATATCTCTAGGAAATTACATCTGTCCAGGCTGATTTTCTCTAGCTTCAGCTCCTAGCCACCACATTCTGCTGTTTCGTAACTGTACAGCTCAAAATGCCAAGGGAGATCCTGCTGACGTCCTCCTGGATGTCCTGCGTAGCAGGGAGCGGTGCACCCTCCTTCAGGGATTTCTACCAGTCCTTCGCTCTCCCACAACTTGAGCAGAACTTTTACCAAGACATCCAGTCTCAATTTTAAGACTTCAAATAGCAGCAAATTCATCAAGCCTGTAGGGCAGACGTAGCACAAATAATTATACTGATATAAATGTGCTGCCTTTTTTGGTTGTTTGCCTCGCTTCAGATATTCTTCTTCCAACTAAATTAGAGAGTCTTTTGAGGAAAAAAACAGTTTCTTCTATGTAGATTCAGAGAGACTATAAGTAAATCTCCCCAAAATCTCATGCATAAACTAAATAATTGAACCCAAATCTCTTAGGCTAAGGGAGGCTTTGCAGACTTCAAATGACTCGTGTAGTTCTTTCCTCAAGTGTTAACACAGAACATCTTTATTCCACTAACACTTGCACGAACGGCTGATACCCCTCTGGGCGACGTCTCCATTTCGCTGTTGTCGATGTCCTCTGACTTTTTCCATGTGCTGGATTCACACAGCTCTGCTCCGGTACGGCTGAACATCTGCTGCACATGTGGGCAGCGCAAGATCCTCAGCAAGCAGGGGCTGCACTGGTGGTAAAGTCATGCACGGCTGGGTGGAAGAGACCCCACGCAGCTGCGCGGGAGGCCAGGTGGAGGCGATGCCGTGTGAACTCAGCACTTACCTGCTCATTACGTCTGCCAGGTGCCCGATCACATACGTATGGCCCAGTGAACATGCATGTCTTGGCCAGCAGGGAAGCACGCAGTAGTCAGGGATGAAACAGAAGGCAGGGGGTATTTATGAGGTGGAGGAAACCTGAGAGAGTTGTGGTGCAAGAGGGAGGAGGACATAAATCACAGGCGAGCGGGCGATTTTGTTAGCTCTGCTGTTTATGGAATGGTGTCTTTCATTAGAATCAGCCCCAGATTTGGAATGAAATCCTCTATATCGCTTCAGATACTCCAAGTCTGTGTTTGATCGCGGCAGCTACCAGTCTAACCTGAGTTTACATGCACTATGACCTTGAAATGCACCTACGCAGATTTGCATAATATTGATGTCTAAATACAGCCAGTGCCTGCCAAAGAGGGAGAGTGCAACATGAGCACCCTCTTGATGCTTTTTCAAGACAGCTGCATTAGCTCTTCATTTGGCCCTTGCTCACATTAGCTTTTCAAAAGAAGGAAATGTGGAAAAAAAAGCAACTCTTTAAATTCTCCATTTTTTTTTTTAAATTTGTCTGAATCACGGATGGATGGAGAAGGTAGGAGTGTCAAATACCCAGAAAAGGCAACTATCAGCTGGATGGCAGCAGACATCAGAAGAGATTAATTAGAAGATGACAATTTTAGGAAGAAGTTGTCTCAGGATAAAGCAGGATGGTGAGGCAATCCCAGAAAGGGTGCCTAGTAGGGCTATGATTCAGCCTTTTCAGGCAGTAATTCTGCTTCGGTCTCTTCATTTAAGAATGATGTGAAGGAAGAGGAACTAGAGAAGAGTAAAAATCTAACTGAATCTCTCTGATTTTCATGTCACAGCTAGGATTATTGAACCAGAAACGAAGATGATGCTGTCTTGGCAGATATAGGATAAAGGTTCTTTAAGGACTACTGAAGCCTAGCACGAATAAATGCTTTTTATCTTCTAGTGGGAAGAATAGTGCAAGGAAGACTGAATTTTGTTAACGGCAAGCAAAGCAAGGGACAAAAAAGGAGAAAAGCTATGCATACTGTGGAAATGCAAGCATACCAACTGAATCTTGGTTTGAAGTTTTAAGGAGATTCTGTCTAAAACTGGGGTCATCTATGATGTTACTCCTGCAAATACAAACTCTTCTCAAAGGTTTGATACCTGAAATTTTTTCACAATAATGTACTTATGCATATTTTTTAGTTTTCTTCATCTGCCTCAGAAGCTTAGGTGAACGTTGCTACAGACTTCGGGATGTAATGGCCATCAAATCCAGGTGGACAACTTATTGTGCAGCATGCATCCACCTGATAATATCGAGTGCTATGCAGGCACACTGCAACGGCATCAGAGCAGCCCCTGTCACCAGCTGATGGCTGACGGTGTACCTACAGCCACCCTAAGTATGCCTGGGTGGGAACAGCTCTCAGCTATGCAGTGACCTGCCTAATCTTATTACGCCGTTGCATGCAGGTATGTATGAAGGACAAGCTCCAGCCTGCACTTTCCATACCAACAACCTTCCTCTGGGAATCTGGCCAGGAAGTCTCCCCCAAGGCCCATGTTGCAAACTGGGTCATTTGTCTGCCGAGGTTCCTGCATGGTCGTCACCACGGCGCTATCTGAAAGCTTGCTGAAAGCTACACGGGACAGAACTAAGATCTTCTCCCTCTTCTGGTCAGCAGGGGCAAGATTTTTTATAGTGTACCCACATATTTTTCAGCCTCTCTTCTCACCAAGATTGGAAAAAAACTGGCTCACCTTCTCTAACATGGCACCTTACATCTTCTGGAAACCACTCTAGACTCCTTTATCATGTGCAAGTCTCCCTTGGTTCCCTTGGGCCATTCCTATCACTGCACTGGGTCCTGACCATGGGGGCACAACCCCTCAAGCAGCACAGGCTAGCAAGAAAGAGATCAAAATGTGAAAAGAAGAAAAAAAAAAAAAAAGAATACAGAATATTTTACACAGAATATTCTCCACGGAATAAGTCTTGCAGACTCTCTCACTTTTTCCTCAGCCACAGACTTGGTAGCAGCCAGAAGAGCCTACTTCTAACTTTATTCTCTTTATTCTTTGCTTCAACATTTAGTACCGGTTCAGCTGCCCCGACCCAGGCACTGACCCATCCTCACGATGCAGTAATGTATGTCTGCTATCAGCTGCTCCTAAAATCCCCCATCCTCTGAGAGTAGCAGTGGTCTTTTGCACTGTGTGCTTGGACCACAGGACAGTGAAGAGGCTTTCTCGCCTCTCCCCTGGCACAAGCCTCATCATGTCCTTCATGCATGTTGGCTGCCTTACTCACCAGCCATGCCTTCCTACGTTATACTTCTGGGGGATTATTAATAATGGCTATTTAGAGAAAAAGTCAAATTCATAGGATAGGACAATCCTTAAGACGACTTCCCAAATCAAAAGCTTCCTCTTATTAATGATGGAACAAAAGCCCAGCTTCTGTCCCCTTCCACCAGAGGCCAAGGAGGGCAGGAGGACACGAGGCAATGCTTACACAGGACCAGGCAGCATAACTCTGTAACCAAGCTTCACGTCCATAATGCATTAAGGCAATGCAAAACAAAATATTTTAGAACAACTGTTTGGGAGAAGAAAAGAGAAAGAAAATATTTGCAGTCTAGAAGGAGACTCTGGAGTGAAACTGTTACTGGACACTCCATTTGTCACCAAGGGCAAGTGACAGCGTCAGAAAAAGCAGGTTCTGCCTCCTCAGCTGGACCCAGAGAAACCGCCTGCTCAGCGGCTCTAAGCTCACTGTTAATGCGTGCATGTGGGTGACGTTTTACTAGGTTTGGACAGCAAGAAGAGACTCCCAGCCTCTCTATTGTCCTCAGGCTGTTAGGAGGAGCATCCTGGCTCCTCAGATGTTCAGGGATGCAGAGCAGCCCCCTTGCAAGGCTATTTTGGATTCCAAGGAATCCCCAGCGTACTACGAGGCCGTGACGTTCGCCAACTGCCTTGGCAAACACGTAGCATGACAAGGCCATTAAGGGAATTGTGACAAGGCCATGAATGGAAGAAGAGAATCTCTAAATAAAGGCTGAGCAGACGGCGAGAGCCCTGGCAGCGGTCAGGCCTTGGCTCCAGCACGGGCAGGCTGATCGGGGTGGGAAGGTGGCGTAACACACTGCAGCAGGACTAGAAGCAACCTGCTGACTTAAAGCAGAAACGTAGCTCCAAACAAAAGGTTAACAATAAATAAATCTTCACTGCCGCCACCTCTGCAACATCTCCACGAGTGACAGGCACGTGCTGGGACGAGGAAGGAGGGGTTATCTCCTGCCTGGCGTTATCGCTGGAGCCTCAGCAGCACCGGAGGATGGCTGCTTTTCAGATGGCATCGTGCGAGCTGTCAGAGGCATGCCCCTGCAAGGGACAGACAGACAGCCGCGCCTGGCCTCGCTGGCAGGCAGGTGCTCACTCGCTCCTATGACTTTCACTATCAAAGAGAGCCTCGAGGTGCCGCGGGCACTTACTGCACAAGTGACTCCTTCTGGCAGCAGCTGCAGAGATCCCTGCTGGAAGTGTCCGCGGGCTCATTACCGCACGAGAAGGAAGCATGCGAGCTGCCAATTTCTAGTGAAACCTTTGCCCTCACTTGGCTGCATTGCTGCCATGTGCCAGATGTTCAGGGAACTGAGCCCTAAGCAAACAAGAGAGTTCCTTCTGATTCACTAATGATAGGCGAAAAAAACACCCTGGAATCAGCCTCGGTGCCAGCTTGTGATGGCTGGTTTGCATAATTGCTGCTTGTAAATTCTTCTGTTTCAAAAGCAACTACCCGGAACGCAGTGAAGAAACTTTCAGCTTTTGACTATTATTTTAATCCTTCCCCAGGAGAATAGAGAAGGGAAGTATACAGCAAAAAAACCTCGCTCTGTAATTCCCCTGTTACTTTAGATGTTCAGGAAGAGCTCCTGTGACTGACAAAACCCAGGTGATGCAAGATGGTACAGCTGTGGGAAGGAGCAAGGTGGATCACGAGATGGGTGGGTAATGCCTCTTGGCACAATAAACAGTCCAGGAAAGAGCACAACTGTTCAGAGTGACTGTCCGTGAGTAACCACCGCTGGGGATGCACTACCAGAAGCTGTTTGATCCGAGCAGGGGTGCCTGGCACTGCCAGCAGCCTCTTGCAGCAACAACTGCAAGTCAGCACTGCCAGGCCAGTCACCAAAGACGCACGAACAACTCACATCCGTGACCTTTCTGCAATAAGTCTGGCTTCCTGCAATTGCAAGCTGTGGGGCTCCAATCCAGTTCCTTTCCCCTTGTCCATCTAAATACTGGGTCAGAGTGGTGCAATCCTTCCCCCTCTGCTACACGTCACCTTTCTCCATCCCACACACCTTTCTCCCCATTTACCTGCAACACGTGCAATGATTTGCTCCTTGAGTTTAATGCTTGTCAAAGGACTGAAATCAGATTAACAGGGTCTTACTTGCCCAGATTCACCCACCTTTCCCCTACTAACGTACAGGTCTATACTCTCCAGTGATGCCGTACTGCCCTAACTTGCTACAGCCTTGCAATTCTGAGTGCCAGCTCACCAGAGCTCTGATGCCTCTGATGCAAGTTACCTTTGCTCTGCTGATGACACAGTATGAACATTTAGCCAAGCCTGTCCTTTTTTCATATCAACCTTTTCTCAAGTTTTTTATCTGCTTCCATACATTTTAGTGAGAAATAAAAAGTGGCTGAGCTTTTACTTTTTCTGCGGTCCGTATTCCATTGCTCCTCTTCATCTACACAGTGGACACTAAATACAGACAGTGCGTACTGCTGCATCATGCAGGTCTCTGAAAGGTTTTCACCTTACTGAATGCAACACGTCAAATCCTCTACCTTACTGTTCTGCTGCCATTTCTGCATCACACTGTTTCTTTCCTTAAAACATCTCCCGAAAATCCTCCTCTCTACAGAGTAAAGCACTTATCCCTTTCTCAGTGTGCAAGTGTTGCCAAAAGACTAACATAACACAGAGCAAATCCCTCTCAGCTGCAGGGAGAATAAGCTTATCTGACCACTGACCCTGGTAATAAATAGCCACTCGTCTTTCATTTACTCACTCTCAGATAAACTCCCTTTGATTTCACTTACTTGAAAGAGGACTAAGCAAGGATCCCAGTGCTTGGCCCAGAGCCTCCAGTCATGCAGGTCCAAGCCTCTCCAGGTCTGACAATGTCTGAAGAAAATCAGAAAGTCTCAAATCCCACCCACGACTCTACCATGGAAACATGTAGTTGCCATCAGAATTCAGGGACAAACGAAACAGAGGTCAGAATCTGACCCGTTTTTTGAAGGACTGCGTCCATTCCCACAGCAGTCATGTTATTCAGCAGGATGCTTTCATTTCCCTTATCTCTGTCCTGAGGTCGGACTCCTGCATGAAACCACTCGTTTGCAGTGGGGAGGAAGTCTAGCAGAGGGACAGGCCTAATCTTAGACAAGGAATAAGCAACAGTGGCGTACAGAGCTCCTAGATCAAATTAAGCATCTCGAGATAAATCCAAGAAAGGAAAAATGCCCCTTTTCTCCAGACAATCAGCAGAGAGAGAACCAGAAACTTTCCACAGAGAGCACTGGGCAGGCATTTGTCATTTTGAACTTACCACACACTGATAAAAATACTAGCACTCACTACCAGAACAAACAGACGCCTACGCCTTATTCCCGTAGCACTGTTGGTTCTCCATCGGGTCAGTTCTTCGAGCTAGGAGACAGCACTTTGTGCATCAGTCTCCATTCGAAAAGGCAGCTGTGCTAGCCACCTGCTCGCAGCTACGGCCAGCGACAACAAGATCTCAGCCTCAAACTGGAGGAGATCAGACTAGAGAGGACAAGACAGATGTTTTCCCGTCACCTGGACCTCATCCTAAAGTATTCAATGAACTTGTTCAGCAGCCTCAAAACCAGTGATGATTCCCTTTGGGAACTTATGTGGAGCAGGTAGGGTGTCAAAGGACTGAAAATTGGAGAAAAGTAGTTCCTAGCCCTAGGAAGGCAAAAAAGAGAAGAGACTTGATTTATGATATAAATTCTCAGAACAGAAAGATTAATTATAAAAAATAAAGATAAAAAACCACTGAAGGTAAGTACTAATCCAGGTGGATTTGTCAAGAGCATATCATTACTAAAAAAATAGTATTTTCTACAGGAAAAACAGATTTCTTTTTTTTTTTTTTCTACAGGAAAAACATAGGAAGAAGCAAGACATGGACTGGAATTCAGTAAAGCTTCTGACATATTACTTTCACAAACATGCCAAAGAATGTTACTAATGACACTACTGCGATATGAGTTCTAAAGCGGCCAAAAAAAAACCTAACCAGGAGGAATTCTCAGTGGGCTCATTGTAGAAATGAAGGATGTATTACATTGGGGTCTACCTAGGAACCAATTCTGTTTAGTGCTTTCATTATCAACCTGGACGATGGAATAAAAAGCATGTTTATTAAATTGCAGAGGACATGTATTTAGAAAGAATGGCAGGTATGTGGGAGAGCTCTGCAGAGAGAGACCTGGAGGCAGAGTGAGCTACAAGCTGGACATTCACCTGCAGTCCCATGCCACCGTGGCAAAGGCAGACACAACAGTGGATGTATGAAGTGTGAGGACTGCAAGGCCAGTGGTTTGTTCCTCTCTATTTCATGTTCTCTGTACATTTGTGACAGCGCTCTTTAAGAAAAATGTGAATCAACTGCAAGCTTTCAGAAGAGCAACAGAAATTAGAGATCTGGAAAACATCACCTACGAGAACTGAAAAAAAAAAAAAAGTAGCGTTTATTCCAAAGAAATGAAGGATAAGGAGCCAACCACAAGAGCATTCAAATAACCTGCAATGCAAGAAGCTCAAGCTCTTCCTGCTCTCTGCCAAGCTGGGCACGGAAGCGTTCAGCTAAGGTGACTGCAATCGCTCTTCCCAGACTTCTACCAAGTTTTAGCAAACTGCTCACCATATCTTTCTGGGACCAGAGGACACTGCATTACAACCAATGCTGCATGACTGCAAACATCAGGTAAGAAATTCAATTTGTTTTGAAGCAAACCAATCTGTCCTTTGAACTTCTAGCTAAAGGCTACGAGTCCCTACAATAGCATTCAGGTAGCAGGGCACTGATACCATCAGGATATTAAATGCAGACCCTTCCTTTGCCTAGAATGAAGAACAGAACCAGGACAGAAACCACGAAGAAAACTTTTGACTCAATTATTCATGTTACCAAAGGCCACTTGTGCGTGCCCAGAGGCTGACAGGTAACAACAACTGCCCTGTAACAGAAAAATAAACGCAAGTTGGTGCCAGTGTGAGACACAAGCGAGGTACAAGCCCTAAGGCCACCTATATCACAGCTGTATACAATTACATTCCCAGACTCTTTCCATTTTGTATATGAAGTACCAGCCTCCTATCTTTGTCCCCAAACACATAAGCTAACATCCCACCCTCTAAATATTGATCCATTTGTCTCGTTATTTGTTGAAAAATCATTAAAGAACATCTGAAAACAGAGATATAGGATTTGTAAAACAAGGATCATAGCTAAGTAGAGGTCATGTATTCTGGTCTTCAAGGCAACAAACCATCCACTGAATGGGAAGTCAGTCATCACAACCTGATTCTGAGTAGGATGGGTGAATTACAGAAAACAAACCTGTAACAGGTCCACGGTACTAAAGAAGAGCACTAATACAACTGACCAGGACAAAATACTTACATGGGGGAAACAGCAGCTTAACCATTTCAGTCATTTTAAATTAGATTTGATACTGTTCTTCCAGATGATATTTTAGCCAATCCCAAATTATGAATCTCAGTACAGCAATAACTGAGCAATGTATAATGACTTGTGCTATCCAGGAGGTCCCAAACACCCATTTCCTTCCCTTATCATTGTTCTTTTCCTTCCTCTGCTCTTAAACCCTAGGAGTCTAAAAAACCCATGCAAAACCTGGTCCTTTCATGTACTCTTTAAAATGAAAGTTAAATTCACTATTCACAGCACATGCTACATATTCTTCAATAGAAAGCCTCATCTGTGATGCAAGGTCAGGTTACAGGGAGCAGATGTATTTGTAAAACATATTTAATTAAAACTGAAGTCCACGGACGTAAAAAAAAAAAGCCTTCACTTAAATGCAGCAGGGCACACAAAGGAACTCTCCTCAGACCAAAACGTGGCAAATATGCCTGTGATATCACGTCTGTACACCACGCCTAATTAGGTGACCTTCACAATGCCAGCTAACAGGGCTCTTACCACTTTCTCCTTGTAAACAATGTACTTCAGCCACTTGAAATCCTGCCATTTGAATCCCGCCAGAACAAACAGGGAATCCTTCTCATACTGTTCCATTTTCTGGATTGCACCTTCAGGATATGTGATCCGGAGAGTTGTCTTGCCACCCACATCTTTTTCAAAGCCCTTCACCGGAGCAGAGTTCAGCCTGTAGGGCAATGAGAGAAGACGCTGTCATGGGTTCCCGTTTACACTCACGCACAATGATGCAGCACCGCTGCCAGTCCCGATCTCTCTGTACACAGCTGCTATGGCAGCAAACATAACCCTTGCAATTCTTCATTGTAAACATTTACAAAGCTTTATTCCAAGTGGCAACAGTTTAATTAAAAGCTATTTAAATTACTTGATTTAATATAACGCAAGCAACTTCTGCACATTCACTCTTGTGATTTAAATTGAGTTGGAAGCTTTGGGAAAAAAAAAAAAAAAGAAAAATATTGTCCTTGCAAATTTAGACTTACAAACTAAGCATTAATATTTTAGTGTTCAGTCACTCCTGGGATATCTTGCAGAAGCAAGACCGTACTGGAACAGAGGATGCAGTTCCATGGCAGTTTAAGTAGACTGAAACTGGTCTCGTGCTCCTACACCAGTCCAGAGCTTGCACTGCTCATCCTACCTGCAGTGAGACTGTTCAGTGAACTAAGACAGCTAATGTTTTTTGGAAAAAAAAAAAAAGAATAAAAAGGAACAGCCTGCACCTGGTTTAGTTCCCCAGACCGACCCATCCAGGAGGTGAGCTGCCCTGCAGTGCCCGCACAAGAGAGGTTGGACTGCACACTGGGGTAAGGCTCAGCAGCACTGCAGTCCCACTGACACAGAGGAGATGCTGCCATGGAAGTGCATTCGGAGGGAATGCTGTGTGTTTAGACGTGCTTTTGTTAAAACTCCCCTCAGGAAGTTTTTTTTCCCCTTCAGAAAGCAAGCTGCTCTGGTGTTAACAGCGATGATGACTTTCGTGACATTATTCAGAACTTCTTTGTGTACGTAGGACAGACTATTCAACACCAGAAACACAAAGCTGAGGAAATTTCAAATAAATTGGAATACAAATCCTGCTGACATCAAACAGCAGCCCCTGATGGAACAGCACTGCCTGCTTGAATTATTGCAGCCTTCTTGACTTGCGGTAGTTCAATACACTGGAAAGTGCTTATGGACTGCAAATTTTCTCATGTGGGAATGTTAACGAGGATCTGGATTTGTCTTTTTCAGCTCGTGTAAGCATTTTAGGTGGGAAACCTTTCAGTAGAAGAAAATCCCTCTACAGAATCTGAAATTCAATTCAGAATTAAGGAGAATGAATTCCTGTATACATTTAGTAAAAATACTTTAACACTGGTAATAAAATATTAAATGGAAAGCACCTTAAGAATCAGCACCAGCAAAATTTAAACAGGAGCTGAAGCCTTTTTTCAGGGCTTATATCCCCCTCACTCATACAAAAACAGTGCTCCCGGCCAGCCTGATCCCTTGTCTTTTCTTCTCAGGCTGACTGAGCGTTCACACGTCCGTCACCTTTACTACGAACATAATTTAACCTTCAAGGCACCGTGTGTGGGCTGGATGACCTTTCATACTGTAAGAGCAAACGGCCCTAAAGGCAACAGATAAATAGTTAAGCACAACATAAAAAAAGCTTGTCAGGCGTATTTTCATCTGTCTTCTTGAACTTGAGGGGATGGTTAGTGTCTGTGATCCTTTCAGATTTCGATGTGCAGCTCTTTGGCAGGGGTCTCCCTGCTCCCAGCTGCTGGGTTAGCTGTTTCGCTGCTTACCTTGCTAAAGCTCCCCAAACCTGGGATCCCTACTTCGTATCTAGACAGGAAACAAAACAAACCATTTCCCCCAAGTAAAACGAACTCCGGTCTCCAGCAAAGGGCCAGAACGTGAGCTGCTGACGGAGTCATAGCACTGGGGTCCTGCTAATGAGCCAGCACCAGCAGCCTGCACCCCTGGGGCAGTGCGGGCAATCGAGCAGGGAGAGTTCTGGCAGCTGCAACCTGCACTCACAAAGGTACACGTTAGGCAGCTTGAGCTTCTTCTCAGGTAGGGCACACCGGTGGCTATGAACACAGCTACATCTTGTACAACTTCTAGGAAGCCAGACCTCCTCATACAGCCCATGGACAGACAGTTTTCTCCATAGGTGAACCCCTATCTCAGTCAGGCATTGCTGATATACACCTGTTTTCCCCTTTACAATCTATTCTAAAGAGGCATTTTTACACATTAGAGCACTGATAACTGCTGCAAGAAGCTCCTGCCAGGTAAACAGTGTGACAGCTGGGAATAACATCTGCACTGAAATCTGATAACACCCTGTTAAAGAAAAACCAGCAACAAACTCACTCCACTGTTTTAGAACTGTCAAAGCTGATCTGACTCTCTTTATCACAAGATAAAAAATTTCTTGCTGCAATTAATGGCCCTCACACAGTAAGACATGATGCATAAAAAAAAGCTCCTTATCCTGCTGGATCACTTCTTTGTCTGCAAAGATGTTTCATTTTTTCCCTTAAAACTCATCTCCAAAGTCCCAAATCTGACCCTTCAAAGGAGTTTTGCAACCTATAAAAAAGGATGCTATGCACAAAGGGCTTCCCAAGCTTCCACAGGAGAAAAAGGAAGCAAGTGGATGCAGTTAAGAAGTAGTTTGCTCTCACCTCCTCTTTTCCCACATCCAGCCACCTGGCTTCATTTAACCTTTGCAGTTGACTTTTCTCTCCTTTATCCAACCTGCAGCCAGCACAGGTGCTTAGCTGCCCTCTTATCCTCTCAGCTTGCAAAACGACTTAGATTTATGGATGTGGGGAGAAAGAGTTGAACTTTTCATTTGGAAATTAAATAGTAAACCTTCTGATGTAAATTTTAGTGGGTGGCCTAACACAGATGGATTGAAACTGTTCGGTTGCTACTTTGTGAACAGCCTGAGCCCAAGAAGAGGCTACAACTGAATTTTAATAACAGCAGCTGAGATAATTGCAAGCCACCAGACTCTGACAAGCAGTACAAGCTCTTCGCTAGCAAATGATAGTGAGATGAACTGGGAGAAGGGCTGTGAAAGTTTCATCCTGTTCTGAGCAGTCATCCCTGTGTCCAGAGCAATACCGGGGCAGCAGGGAACAGCTCACAGGACCAAAGGACTGAAAAGGATCTTCTTGGTCTTTGTCCAGAGTTGAGAGGGTAGTTGTTATTCTGTGTATGTTCTGTTCTTTTCTCGTGTGCCCATTACTAGCACACAGGAGAGAAGAGAGACCATGCTAAATATCTTCTCTGCACCTTAAATTCTTTTAGTAATCATTTTCTTTGTTCCAAATTATCTAAGAACTTGCCATTTGCCACCACATCTCATGGCTGACTAAAGTTCGGAGGCGTGAGATTGGTTACATTCCCTTTGATATGAAACCAGTTATCTTATGAAGGAAAAAAACAGTAGCTTAGACTCCATTAAAGCAATTTTTACAAATTTACACTGTGGTTTATCCCACTTTTCCTATTTACCATCATAATATTTTGTTACTCACACTTCAGAACCTGCTACAAAACCATGCATTTTTCCAAGTCAGACAAATAGGTTTAGTTCCCCAGAGCGTATCCTCCTCCCTCCTACACACACTCACTCTCCATTAGCACAGGTATTATATTTGTTAATCTCCAGTCACCCAGAACACCTCCCTGACTTGACAGATTTATTGCTAAGAGTTATGACCAGACCTATGATTTCCCATATCAGCATGTTTTTCAAGCATTCTGAGATGGCGATGATCCAGGTCCTCAGCAAAAGCAAAGAGTCCTAACTTCGACTGTGGTCCTTTCCACTCGGAGCCATTCTGCTCCTGCTCCCTTATTAAACATCATCATCCACAGTGAAACAATTGAAATATTCACAGCTTCTAGGGCACACCTACTGCTGTTTAATCATTATGGGGTCCTCACTCAGGGAAGCTTACTGCTTCCTGAGACCCTATGCTGCACAGTTCGTAGTTGTTCCCATCCTAACTGTAAAGTGTGGGTCCTGGGGAACACTACAGATATATGACAAATAATTCTTCCGTAGAATTCCAAGAGGATGTACTTGGGAACAGATCTAACAGTACATTTTACTGATTCACCACCTAAGGGCATTATAGAAGAAGCAGGTTTTAAAAAAGAAGCTCGAAAGAGAAGGTTCAAATAGAATAATAGGAGAGAGAACATTCCCAAACAGCTGTGGAAAATGGAATGCTTGAGGAGTGTCCTTACCCTTTGATGTGATCAGCATTTGTAACTTAAACATTTATATATTCTTGATTTTTTTCCTGCACATTAGTTAATGCTTCCATACTAATGGATGTTGCCACTAGTGTACGTTTAACCTTTGCCTGCAGAGCATGCCAACTGATACTGAAACTCAATAAATGATGAGAAAACTGTGATGCCAAAGACTCACCTGACAACAACATCGTAGTCATCAATTTTTAACCCCAACGACTTATTGGCAAGTACTCCACCATTTCCCACAATGATACATCGTCGGCAGCTGAGACTGTGGAGAAAACACAGGGAAGAGGTGATTTTTGTAACATGACTTCAAACACAGAGCTGCACCTATTCAGTTTGCATCCATCCAAGAACTCCAGGAAACCTTTGGGAATATTAAGAATCAAGGGGAGGACAGAGAAACACTTGGATCCCCAGCTCACCCCATCATGCCCAGGCATCGCCTGTGATAAACTGCTTTCAACACTTCACTCCATGTGTGGCCTGGTGAGACGGGCTGTCAGGACAAGCAAGTCTTCTCCCCCCACACCCCTTGTAATGATGGGCTTGAATCAAACCCACCTGTTTAGTTAAACCTTTTCATTACTCATTTAGCACTGAAATAGCAATAAGGCAAAGGCTCAGTAAGGAAATCCTCTCTCCGAGCAATTTTCTGAGTGCAGGCAGACCTTGTCAGGTTATCTGGGGTATGCTCACCTTGCTGAGTGCAAAATTGTTGCTGTTCTCATGAGACTTCAAGAGATAGAAAAACACTAAATGGACAGAAAAAGGACCCTACCCCCCCCTCCAGGAGGAAACACATACATAGACGTAACGGGTGAGGAATAGGAAGGAAAAATAACCTTAATTAACAGAGAAACAGAAAAGAAAAGGAAGAGAATGGCTTCTCGTGGAGCCATGAGTCACGAGAACTCTTTGCAGCAGATGTTAAAAAGTGATTTTGTTTCGAAGACGGAGAGAGGACTTCTTTCCAGCCATCTAATCCCAAACGCAGCTGGCTCTTCTGGCAGCGTGCCCCCAGCTCTGGTAGTTCACTGCAGGAATACGTGTCTGCAGAGCCTTCTTCGGAAAGGGTCCAAGGCAATCAGCCGCTTGGAGCCGATCTCTGGGCTAGGCGGCCTGCTTAGTCCCAGGCACAGCTGCCCGGGCTCTTCTGTGCTGCGCTCTCCAGCCCTGCTGCGATCGGCCTGAGGAGCCAGCGCGGGGAAAGCTCTGCTTATGTGGGGTCCATCTTTGCAGAGCAGGGCTGGAGCACACTTGAAAGAATCAGCTAAACCACCGAGGGTTACCCTGCTGACAGAGCCATCAGCCGGACATGCGCGCGCAATTAACAGTGCAGCACCCAAAAAACCACTCAGAACAGCTTCCCAAGCCCAGACAGAGCTGCACTGGAGTCCCCAGCCTTTCCAGAAGGAAAACTTTCAAAAACAAGGCAGACACACGCCTGCATCCTTAAAGACCAAAGAAGTGTGGATGCTTGTGATAATTAAATCAAGCAATAGAAGAAGACTTTTATAAATAATGGCACAAGGAAAAAATATACAGTTCTGGTGACAAAGACGCAAGATCTGCTTCAGCAGTATATTGTGGCAAAGAAGGAAGGGAGTCAGTCCCAAATGGCATTCGAGTGACAAAGATGGCAATGGCTTTGTCAAAACCTTTAAGGGAAAGGTGCTGCAGGAGGCAAACTGACAGAGACCGTTTGGTTCTGGCCAGGTGAACTTTCCGATGAAAACATACACATTTTGGATGATTACGATAAGAAAGTTTGATCTCCTAAACAACTGAGCACTGGGTGAAATACTGTAATTTCTCTCCCCATTTGTCTCTGAGCCGTGACTTTTCTTACTCTTAGTTTTTGATGAAAATACTGTGCTGACATCCAAAAGCTCCAAGTTACAGACACTGCTCTACCCACTTACTGTCAGGGTTTGAGCTTTTACCGATTTCGAATGCAGATGTGTTTGTTTCGGCCTCAAACCACTTAAGCACATTCTTCCCTTTTCTGCTAAATTAAAGCACCATCTACTGTCAGCAGTCCCTTCCACATCCGCATGTGACCCTCTCACTGACAAACCACTGCATGTAAACATCTGCCTCGAGGTGGATCGTCAGTCCCAGGGCAGACTGGTGAGCACGAGCTGCTGCACGAGGGAAGAGCCAGTTCCACCAGCCAAAGCCGTTCGAGTGGCCTCTCTTGATGGCCCCGTTCCCACACAGTACTTGCAGACCGATCAAAGCCCATTCTTAACTTTCTGTTGACCATACGAACTGGATCGAGTTCATCGCATGTCTCACGCGATGGCAGCTCTCCTAGATCTTGAGTCACATTTGCAGCACCTCTCTGAACCCTTTTCAACTTCGCCCCAAACCTCTGAAGCACTGCCTCTGGAGCACCAGCATGCGGAGCTAATGCTGCTCAAAAGCAGGGTCCCTTTCATACAGAGATTTTATGTAGATCACCTCAGTGCTCATTTCATAGTCATGGGTTGGCAGAATATAATCCTCACCTTGTAAATGTGATCTGCGCTGTCCCCTCTGAGATGTCTGACTTTTGGGTTGGCTCATTAAAGAAGCAGAGGTCTAAGACTGACCCAAAAATCCTACTCCTTACTGCCCCAGTCTTTGGCTCCAGCAATTTTTAGTGCAATTTTACATTTCCTGCAAATCAGTCTTAGTCACTGAAAATACCTGCCAGCAGGCTGACACCAGAAGTGTCACTAAAGGATTAATTCTCAACCCTGACAGTAGCTTTTTGAAGCTGTCTCATATTCCATTCCTAAAAAGCTGGTATGTCTACAAAGATGTTGCATAGAATCAGAACAAAATGCTGGACTAAGACATAAATAATGCCTATCTTTAAAAGGTTACCTTTATCAAGCTTCTACTTTATCAAGCTTCTACTTTATCTTAAAAAAACAAATCACACCTACATGACAAGATTTTATTTTCACAAAACCCAAGATAACTAACATCTATTATGCTGCCGTCCTAGCTCTGCCCCATATCAAACTTCCCAGTGTTTTTCCTGCAAAAAAGAGCAAATCAACTTACAAAACCAACCTCTCATCTCCTATATTTCCCCATAAATAGCACGTTTGCTGTTCTAGCCAACATTCCAAGAAGGGTTAAAAAGCAAGCAGTAACAATAAAAAGAACTCCTTACTTAACTCTTTAAATACTCTCCAGCGCTTACTGATATAATTGCTATTTAACATCCTGACAGTTTCTAATAAAAATATAGAAAATGTTTCATCATTGCTGTAAAATGGGACACCATCACTCTCTCTTTATCCAAAAAATCAATCTCCTCAAGTCTGCAGATCAAATTTTCATTTCTTTCTGACACTAAGGTCTCATCTTTGATCTTCTAATGGCTTTTTCTTAATTTTTTTTAATAAGTACTTTACATACTGTCACCACCATGCCAAAAGTATGTGCCGCACACCCAGAAAGCAGAAGTCGGGTGCAGATGGCATTCCTCAGGTGCACATGATGAAGGTATGCTGAGTGTTGGACTTTGCCTAGGTTCTGTGTGTTGGGCACTTACGTTAAGTCTGGGCAACCAGGACTGTTTGGCTCAAGAGAGGCAGAAAAGTGAGCTGGCTCAGTCTCACCAGCTTTGGCAATCACACTGTGGGACACAGAAGACTGTAGGGCTACCCTGATGGCGCTGCAAAAGGGAAACATTCAGCAGTGACGTGTCAGGCATCAAATCTGACCAGAAATTTGGACACTCAGCACTGGTGTAGCTGAATCCCTTCACAGCGAGCACCGACTGGTGGTGCCTGAGCGCAGCAAACCCACAAAGACACTGCTGGCTCCAGGCAAGTTTCTGCCGTGCAGGCAGCATCAGTTCCCCAGCTCAATTGTTTCCCCCAAACAGTGTGCAAACACCTTTGGGTTTGTTTACATATCACGTCAACCCTGGATGTCTTTTCCAGAACAGCTCTAATACTGAAACGTCCGACACGGCCCAGGTTCCAGTTTGCTACCAGGGTGGTATGAAGGAGGGTCACAGACTTTCCACGCCAGACTTTCCCAAAAGCCCTAAGCTGGGAACTGGAGCCAGATGTGCAGCCTCTGACACAGATGCTTAGAGGTTGAGTTCATCTACACCAAAACCAGAATTCACACAGACCTTCTTGAACAATACGGTACTGTAAACATGTGTATGCATTGTAGCAATTGCTACTTCCTCTTCCTCCCTTGTCAAAACCCTTTAGGGATTTGTAAGGGAAAAAAAAAACACAAAGCCTTCCATTACGCAAGTTTGGAACCAAAGGCTTTGAGGAAAGATATAACAGAGTAATTAGAAAAAAATACGTCTTTAGGGCAGCTGGTGCTTAGGGAGGTGTAGCACGTTCTGGTTTGGTCTGGCTGCTGCTACTTAAACTGGTCCTACCAACCTGAGATGGGGACACCGACACTTCCTCTCCTGTTCTACCAGGTCCCTTCCTCACTTGTTAGTGTGTACGCTGTGCTAGTAAATATTTAGTTAGAAGCTTAAACTCTTGGTTTCCCTTCATTACTATCCGGAGGCAATACAAAATGGTCAGTTAGATTTTTGGATTTATGTCATTCCTATGAAATTTATAGGCAGTCACCACAGAAATTTAAACCAAAAATCTATTGAAGGCCAGCTAGCAAAAGAGCTGGGCAACTGGAAATCAAGCTCGATTTGCAGAATGAGGGGTAGGCCGCTGGAGGAACCACTAAAACAAACAGCAAAAACATCAAGGATATAAATGGGCTTGGAAAAGCCAGAGGATAAGATAACTCAGAAGTGTCAAAGACAAGGCCCATGAACACCTGTGTTAGGGACAAAGACAGGCCAGCACCGAAGGCAGAGGACACTAATTCCACAGGATGCCCCCTGGATCTCCAGCCTTCTTCAGAAAAGCTCAGTGCTGAGTTGCAACTACCCCACAAAGAGAGCTGCAACGTTACCTACCTCCTGCCCTGGAACAGCAGCATGTTCCCAGAAGCAGTACAACACAAACGTGCCATAATAAAGCTGACATGAAGAACAGCTAAGAAAGCACAGCATCACTTGCACTGTTACAGACTTGAACTGTAGCATTTGTTCACATGCCCTCCAGCTGCTGCTAGTTATTAACACAACTCTGTTCACAATGGAGGGATTAGTTGGAGTGAGTTGACAAAGCTGTTTTGGGATGATGAAAGGTGTACGCATACCCGGAAGGACTGAGTTTGCCTCATTTCAGCACCACGTCGGTACACTGTGTCAGGAAAGGTGCATCAGGATGCCCTTTTGGCACAGGGGTAATCAAACAAACAAGTTCACTTCCAGGGCTAGGACGTAAGCAAAGGTAACATCTCAAAGGGGTAGCTTTGTGAAGGAGCTCAGAAATGGAGAAGCTTAGGTGGGGACAAGACTGAAGGCTTGGTGTAGGTCCCCCCCCCATACAGCCCTAATCTCCTCTTTCCTTCCTATGCTCTCACGCACTGCTCTGACCTCACCTCCCCTGCCTCTCCCTCCCTTCCCCCGGGAAAGCTGCGTTCAGCGTGTGGTTACACGAACACTTGCTTCAATAGACTGAGCAGTGCTCACCCTCCCCACCCATCCCTAGCACTCTGCCTCTCATGCTGCTGCTCCAGCGCTGTGCCAGCGCCACTGCTCAGTGGGAGGAGAGCTCTATAAGTGAGGTCACTGAAACGATCTAGGTTAGGAGAGAAACCTTTAAAATAGGCTCACTTTAAACTCCCTTCAGACAAGATATTAGAAAAGATGTCTTTACCATGAAAGTGGCCAAAGACTGGAACAGGGTTCCTAATGAGGCTGTTGATGCCCCATTCCTGTCAGTGTTCACAAGGTATTTGGATAATGCCTTCAGGAGCATGCTTTAAATTTTGGTTAGCCCTGAGGTAGACCACTTCAACCAAGGCAGTTGGACTTGGTGATCTTTGTACGTCCCTTCCAACTGACCTACTCTATTCTAAACAACACCAGCAGCACGAGGAGAGAGTAGGAAACTACACCCTGAGAGCAGGCAGCAGAAGCAGCAAAGATAGCTTCTTCAGCTGGCATGGCCAACAGAGAAAATGTTGATGCAACTCCATCCTATCGAGAAGGTGAACCTGGAGCATTTTCCCTAATGCTAGAATCAGCTTACTAGGCTTCAGAAAGCCTACAAGTGGAAGGGCTCACAAGATGTCCTAGTCTGCCCCGTTGTACATTGCAGACTTGCTGCATCTCTTACCTAATGCTGTCACAAGGCATTTTTTTCAGCCCGTAAGTTAGGCCATCTCCAGTTGCTGCAAGGAGACGAGCAAAGGGGAGAGAGCTGGACTTTCTCCTTGACTAGCAAGCAGAGAGGGAGTGATCCAAACCTGGAGCTGGAGTCCCTGCTCCCCACACACTGGAGCTGTCACAAAAAGGAACTGTTGGATCTGCTTTGAGCTGGTGCCAAGATCAGAAAGTAGATAGCCTTCCCTCAAAAGCCTGTTCCATCAGCTGTTTTGGAATCCAAAAAAGTGCATGCCCCTTGCTGCCAGCACTGTAATTCATCAATAATCACACCAGAAGAACATTTTCGGAAGTATAACCAAACCCCTTTGTTGCAACTCCATCTACCTACTGCTTTAGGTTCTCACTTTGCAGCTTGTTATCCCAAGCCTTCCTTGCCCCTTTCTGCTACACCAGCTTCAATTTTTATCTCTTCCTTTATAAGACTGGCTCACTTGGAAATGCCACAGGAGGTATTTGATCCCAAAGCATGCACACAGCCGCTGGAATCAAGCACACAAAGGAGTGCTATCTCACCTAGCTGCCATCCCCATCAGAGACTGACTCAGGAAACAGGTGAGAAATGACAAGGAAAATCATGTCCACTTCATTTGAGGAAAGAAGCACCTACTGCCCAGAGATATGGACGCATGAAGCGGCCCATTTGCCCAACTGAACGGGGAAAACAACATCCAGAGATGACCACAGCTAGCAGTAATCCACCTGCTCCCATCAGCTCAGAAGATACGTTATGCCTTCTCCTACGATGCCTGCTTGACTGCAGCAGTGCATTGCAGCACCCTGTACTCAGGGTGCCAACATACACAGTTTGCACAGCCCCAGAAGGGACTATCTCCCTGCAAATGGCTTCTAGGCTGCTAAAAGAAATATGTACTAGACATCCAAAGTCCACTGCTCTGTATTTACCACAGAAGTTCCCAAGTAAACAGTATTTCCCCAATCTATGTATTTACAAGCACACAAACCTAAGTGTTAGGTCTTTCCTATCTCTACAACAAAACCATTATAAAGAAAACAAAATAAAGTGAGCAGCTTGTGCTAGTGTGGCTGTATCTCACAACCTCTTGAGAAATTACTTTAAGAAACGAAACAAAACAAAAAAACAACACCCCAAACCTCAAAAAACAGGTGAGCAGCAAGAGTAGCTACTACATTAACTCTCACGGCATGAATATTTCACCTGCCTCCATGTCATTAACACTTATTTCCCATGAGCAAACTTCTGAAAGAGCCTATATGTAGATTTTTCAACAGATTAAAATCTTAACTCTCCAACCAGAGCTGAGATAAATCCCAGATGGGTGAGACTCAATTGTGTGTAAAATCTCAAAGGTCATTTGTAAAATGATTTTGCCTTCTGGACATCATTTCCCAAATTAATCCATATTCTAAAGGCTAAGTGTATCCGGCATTGCTGTGAGAGAAGACAAACTTCAAAGCAACCTAAATTAGCACATGGATTGCAAAAAAAATAAAAAATAAAAGAATAAACTTTCAACATAGAGATGAACTCCCAACTCTAACTATAGTTGGCAAGCTCTACAATCAACGTGCGAGATGTGGAGAGCTATGGAAAGGCTGGAAAAGCTTCTCAACTTCGTCATGGAAAAGTGGACGGAAAGGGTTTTGGGCCAGGAAATAAAACCAAGGTGTTTAGAAAGCAGGAATTGTGTTGCTAGCCTGCGTTCAAGGAAGCACCACTGCTTGGAAAGGAGTAGTATGAGGACTTTTGAAAGAAATCGCATCCCAGTGAAAAACTCTGACAACTTCTTAAGGAAACCACCTCCAGTCCGGGAGGTGGCACTGAACCAGAACTGCAGGGCAAGGGAAAGGAATGACAGTAAAGCAAGGATAGGAAAGACTAAAGGAGTATCATTGGGAAGTTGCTCATTAACATGTCAGTGAGTCTCAGTAGCAATCTCTACAATAGGACTGAAGAATCAAAGGAGCTTCTTCCAAAGGCATCGGTCCAAATACCTCAGGACCCGAGAGAATTGCTATCGCATCCTGGCACAGGCTGGGACAACACAATCACACATTCCTGCTTTAAGAGTGAGGAATTCACGAAACATTGTTAAAACAAGCCAGCCTCTTCTTTCCCGCTAAGAGGTTCTTGTGATCCTATTTCTTTGTCAGAAAGGCTGAAAAAAAAAATGTGTTTATTGAAAACCACTATTTACTTATTTGAAAAATAGGCAAGAGAGTGTACTGTGATACCACAGGGAACAAAAGACTAGGAAATAGCCAAAAGGTAAAGGCTTTTTTTCCACTTATGCTTGACTTAAAGGCCTCCAGAGTTTACAGATTTACTGGAAAGAAGACTGTTTCCAGCTCCTGATCCACCTCCAAAGCACAGGCAATCTCTGGCAACATTTATTTAGGACAGGGAAAATAATTGCTTCAATTCCTCCTACTCTAAAAGGTCTCATCTTACCTGTCAAGAGCTGGAGTTAGACGGTAATCTTTGGTTGCTGACAGGATGGCTTTGATCAGATTATCTGGGGAGAAAGGAAGAAGACATTAGGAAGAACTCACTTTGAGCGGAAATGAAAAACAAAGGGATGTAAAGCTTGCGAAGCACTTACTTGGAGGGACTGAAATAAGGTTCTCATCACGAATAACTACTTGAACTTGCATATTCCTATTTCATTTGGACAACGACCTTCACACACTGACTGCAAAGACACATGATGTGCCAAATTCTGACAGAGTACACCAGAGACTTGCACAGAGAGGGTGCAAGGAAAAAAATTCCAGTTTAAGGCAGTGGTTTCACACCCACTTCCCTGGGATTGCAGTCCCACGACCACTTCAGACATGAAAAAGCCAATACCACTGCCAGTGCTTGCTTCATGCAAGCTTTTACGCAGCTGAGTGGTGAACTGGATGCAGGAACAGAAACACATTGAAATTAATGCTTTCTATTTTGCTGGGTTACTTTTAGTTTATACATTAAGCTTAGTTAGATTTTGCTTTCATATTTGTATTTACTTTTTGTTTAGTTTTATTTTGCTTAGTTACTTTTAGTTCAGTTCTTCAGTCTGGCTTTCTTCATGGTAGAATCCAATTAAACCATCACAGCTGCTTAAAGAAATGCCCATGGAGCCACAAAGCCTAAACTGATACCCAGAGAACACTGCAGCAACCAGATGGTGTTAGTTATGCAAGCATAGACACATGCCCATATTAAACGTATTAAATTACAGAAGCACAATGATTACACATAAATAAATCTATAAACTCTGGAAGCTGTGCAGTCTGCTTCCCCCTAGATTCGTCCTTCATATCAAGTTTCTCCAACCTCTCTCCCCCGTAAAGATCCAAACTCCATCACGTCCAGTCCAAGGGGCAGCAATGCTCTGGCTAGCCTGGGTTTACGGATGTACCAGTAACTTCAGAATGGCTGCACCAGGTCAGACAAAAAGTCTGTTTGTCTCCAAATCCTGGCTCTAACTGCTGCCTTAAGCAGCTGCCTAAGAGCATAAGAACAAAGCAAACAGACATAGTGCTTCTCTCAAATGCTCCTCTAGCATTTAGTTATTTTCAAATCAGGGATTTTGCACATCAGGTATAGCTTCTATGGATCTGGCAACCTGTGGTGATTTCTGTTCTCTGAGCTCAGAGTCCTCCTGGATCCATATGGACTCTCTGTCACTTCCCTTTCCTGATTCTGAATCTGGCTTCTCCTACCTTCATTTATATTGGAAAAGACTGTGAACAATCAGTCCCTTCCACTTTCCCCAGGAGATTATAGATATCTGTCATATCCTTTCCCTAAATGCATTGGTCAACTGGTTCAAAGGTTCTTAGGAAACAACCAGTCCAAAGGAGCAAATAAGTGTCATTTCTTTATACAAGATTAAAAGTGACACAGCAACATTAAAAAGATTTACATCAATTGATTATTTACAGTGAACTTTAATATTTTTCCTGACACTACTTCGGGCATCTGGCGCAGTTATGGGGTGTCCCTTTCAAACAGGGATTTCTGTTCTTACGTGCTGGTTTTGCTCCATCACTGCAGAAACCGCAGGATGAGGATGTGGGACAAACACAGGCCTGAGGCAGCCCACCTGCCCAATAACCGAGCCTGACAACAAACCAGTGACACATGAGGCAGACATACAAAGGTGATAAACAGAAATGACTAACGGTTACTTTAAATTTGGGATTTTTTGACATGGCATTACTGACAGCCCCTGCCAACTGCTGCAAGCTGGGAACTGCGATTACTTTCAGAAGATCTTATTTTTGGAGTAGAGTACGGAAAAAAAGCAATTTGTAGAGTAAAAGCAACATATTTTGCTAACAAAATAGTGTTGCTTTTTAAATTTTTCCTTCATTTGAAGAATTTTTTCTGACACATTGATAGCAGACTCCCTCTCCAACAGGAATGCTATTTCCCTAAGTCTTCTGCAACAGCAGTAGGTTGCTGTGACCTCTCATGGCACCATGCCACAGTCCTCTCCTTGGCCTGTCTCTTCCGTGGATGGTATACCTTACTGTGGTTGTTTTCCCATACTCTCAGAAAAATGAGATCAAAGGATCACATGTCAAGGGCTGCAGCCTCCCATCTACCAAGCTTTTGTTATGCCAGGTTTGCTCTACCACCCACAGATTAACACCCTGCACTTCTTGGAGGCCATCCGTTACATTATATTAAAAAGCACATGGGATAGGGTTGACTAATGCACTCAAACAATTCTGTTTTTCACATCTTGCCAGCTAATTAGTAATGCCTTCATAGTGAACATTCAGGAATGAAATATGACTACTTTAGGACTGGATATGGCAGTGTTTGGGGTTGGGATGCTCCCCATTCCCATCATCCAGAGAGAACACACAAACAAAACAAACAACAATATAGGATATTCAGTAAAGTTTATGAATAGTGAAACGGGAAACAATTTTTTAGCAACCCCCACAATCTAACACATTGCACCTGAGAGGTTTGGAAGTTGCACAAATCACAGCGTTATCATTCAAACCTGCTGACTGAATCTCAGGAAAAGACAAAGTTCTTCACTGCCAAGCCTTGATGCACGGCAGGAATGAATGTGGCACAGATGCCCTCAGTGCTGGTTTCTCTACTCTAACATCCTCACTGGAAGTCAGGTACAGGAACCACAAGCACTAGCAGGAAAGGCTGAGCAGGAGAGAGGCACTAGATATTTTCAACTGAGCTGAACTCAGCTAGAAGCTGGACACTGCACTGCTGCTGAGGGGGGCATTTGCATTTGGCACCAGTGACCTACTTGCAGTGAACAGAGCAAAAACCAAAGGACTCTGAACAGAGCAGTCCAAGAGCAGTGTTTTGGAAGAGCACATTTTATTTCCGATAACTGTCAGTTTTTCTCAATCTATTTTACTATTTTCTTTAAGGGCACCGATTGTGTATTGCTTTAACATGGAACCATGCTCAAAAGAAAGACTGTTTTATTAGGACAACAGCTATACAAACAACTTGTGGGTTTCTTTTTGGTAGATGGGTCACCCAGGTTGTGAATAAAGCGAGGCATGGATGCAGACACAGTGCCAGCCCAGACACAACTTCTCTCGTGCTTGGCAAATGAGGAGAGCAGACAAAGTGGTGGGTGTGCTCTGCCTCGTACACCAGTGCACCGAGGAGGGGCCGGGAGGGGCCTGAGTATACATGTTCTGAGTACTACAAAAGATAAAAATCCTTCCTGTTACAAGCAACAGGTATGCGTGCACTCACCTCTCGCTTCCAGGGCCCAGGCACGCAGCCAGCTCAGGTGTAACAGAACTCATTAGCTCAGACACATCCCCATTCAGGCAGGTCTCATTCTTTGCGAACCATTTCCTAGCTGGAAAAGTTTCAGCTACTTTTGTTCGGTGCAGAACCCCAGCGAACCAGCCCTGCAGACATGTCTTGGCACCACACGCCTAGAAACACGAACCCTGGAGGGCACGGTGCAGAGACTGCAGGGCCGCACGGCAGGTCAGCTCCGACCAGGCAGAACTTGCCACCTGCCTTCACTGCGGGCACAAAGCGGGCTCGAGGAGACACAGATCATCCAACAGCCATGCAGTGGCCACAGTTTTGGGAACTGCTTGGAGGCTTAGGAAAGCCAACAGCAGTAACACTTGCTGTGCACTGTTCTTCCTGTTCATACTGTAAGATTCAAGGCAGGTATTACCAATACTAAATCCTTTCTTCAGACCATAGGAAAACACTGATGTTTAAATGTCAGTGCAGTCATCCTGCAGATGTTGGCTGTCTTGGGAAAGGAAAGCATCTCAGCACGGCTTTTCTTAGGATCAAAATCACACGAATGAGAACAAACTAGTTCCTACAAGTGACAGGGACACAAATACCTTAATTATTCGTATTTGTGTTTTATTTCCTAGACAACACACATTTTAAATTAATTTTTGTGTGAAAAGCTAAGTTAAAATAATACAAGCTTTCCCCATATCTAACAGCCTGTGATTCATCCCTCAAAGTCAGAGTAATGCATTCCTCCCTTCTGCCCTGGGAGGCAGAGCACGCTGCCCAAGAAGAAAGGAGGACAAAACACAAGAGCAACCCTTTGTCCTTCCCACCGATCAGCTTAAGAAGCAGTGAGGATAAAGACGGGTCTCCCACCAGCACTGAGCTGGATGGCAATCATTTTGTCTCCCTTGCAAACAAGTCAATGATGCATGAGCTACATCTCTGCAGCTCTTTGGAGGGCACAGTCACCAAAGCCCCCACTTTCTCCCACTATTAAATAACAAGCACATCACCAGGGCAAGCGATCTATGACAGCTTTCCACAGCTAAAGTTTCTGTTTATTATACTTTTTCTCTTGTCACAGAGAATTTAGGTTACTGGGGAGCAAGGGAGATTGTTTAACCCATTTGTCTATCAACCACTATGCGCACTCTATTACTATACAAACAGAGCAATAAGCCTCTGCACATTTTCCTCCTACCTAGAGGAGGAGTTGACTAAATTTATCTAAGAATCCCAAGTTATCATGACACATTCTATCGGTTTTCCTTATAACATCAGAAGATTCAAAAGCATCTCAGGACTGCACAATTTCTCTGAACTCAAGTACATCTTGACTTCAGGTTGACCCTGAAATTTTCAGACATTTGGAAAAACTATAAGTAAATAGTTCGAAATTAGGCGGGCAGTGACCACACAGTGAGAACCAGCCCGAGTCTGAATTCTAGCATTTTTATCTGTTATTTATGTGGAAGAGTGGAGACCTTCACTGTAAATGTCAACAACACTTAACACTGTTGTTTCTAATGCATAAGCTTCTTGCTAGTATCATAAAAAAGTGGAGACCTTTTCACTCCACAGGCCGTACTGCAGCCATCTCACAGGACTCACCTTCTGCCTGCCTTACAAGCAAACACATTGAGCTGCTCACGCACTCTCAAATGGCCGAGAGAAGAGGCTATTTTTCAAATATTCCACACCAGCCATCTTCCTCTCAAATCAGGAAAGTCTACATGCCCTTACTGCCACCAAAAAGAACTTGAATAGCATGTCCCAGGGTCAGGGAACTGTGTTCTTCTGTGGTGCTCTGCAAGCCCTGGTCGGTGCCCACCTCCACGTGTGGTCACCCAGCCTCCTCACCTCCAGCCACCACTTGTACAGGATGCTGGGCATGAACTTCAGCTTTTGGGAATCCACTGACTAGAGTTAGGTTGACAGACAACCCTGAGGCATGCCATCTTCTCTGCATATGGTCACTGTCCCCATGATAATGGAATGTCACGTGCCTGTCAGCTTCGTGGGGGGAGCAGGCTAAATGCTATTTAAGCTATGGATGAAACAAATCTCAATATTTGCAAACAAGACATAAGCACAAACCCAATCCATATTTTATTTTATTTTTTTACGCTACCCCATAAAACCCAAGTTTATCCCCATATAAAGTCCTTCTTTGGCATTTTTGTCCTTAGCATCTCACTCTGTATGGGATCTGAGGAGTAATGTTATAGATAGTCAAAAGCCATCTGGACACAATCCTGGGTAATGTGCTCCAGGGGACCCTGCTTGAGCAAGGGGGTTGGACTAGGTGACCTCCAGAGGTCCCTTCCAACCTCAGCCATTCTGTAATTCACCACCCTGGTGCTCAGCACGAGGCCATGGCCTCAGCTCCCACCACATACTGTCTTCCAGCTCCCTCCAGAAACACCACATCCAGCTGTAGCCACACAACATCATTTGTATTTTAGAGAAGCTAAGAACGCAGCGAGTAAAACAGATATCAAAGCGAGTCTGAAATTCCTCGCAGCACTTCTTGTTATTGATCAGCTAACTTTATGACGTCTGTGCAGGAGAAAGCAGCTACAAAGACTTCCAGAACTTCGAAGCATATTGCTAACATGTGAACTGGCTCTTCGAGGCAGCTCACAACAGACTGCAGGGGTCTGTCCCCACATCAGCTCGTGTGTAAAAACAAGACAGTGCTTTCTTAAGGTCATTGCTGTGCCAGATTTAGGTTGGCTACTTGAGATACACTTTAACAAAAGCACTTCAAGCCATCACTACTTCCAATACCACAATACTTCGACTGATGATTTTTAATCATATTAATAAACATGTATTTACTGTTGCATAGATACAAAATACAAATCAAGAGACAGAAAAAAAAAAAAGCCTGAAGAAGCAATAACAATTTTAGGAAAACCTGGCATGTATTAAATGTAAGCTCAGGAAAGCCCTTAAGGTGTTTTTTTTTTTTTAATAAGATATAAATAAAATACAAAACATTTGGACTCTTGATTTACATCGTAGTTTTAGAGCCTTTAGGGATTTTTTTTCAAGCTTTTCTTCACAACCAAGAGTTTGTTTTTTCAGAATACAAGTTTAGTTCCCAACATAATCCCAGGGCTTGGAAAGTTGGAGCATTAATTTGAAAAACAATTATGCCAGAAAATGGGCAGCATTTTGCAATAGCCATGCATTAACCATTTTGATCCAAACTCAAGTCTGATGCTCAGGAAGCAATAAAGGCTGTAGAAACAGGCTAATTCACGGCAAATGAAAGTGAACCTTGAAGGATTCATAACATGCTGTCCTAAGACAAGAGGGAAAATAAATACAGTTTTTAAGAGGGCTGTTCTTCCTTTTGTTGCTGCATTTCTGATGCCCCTTCACAGTGACCAGGCAATGTCTTCAAGGACAAAAACCTCATCAACAACTACCACAGTGATTTCTAATTCTCCTGAGCCTTGCAGAACCATTACAATATGGCACTTAGGACAGCTAGAGAACACCTGCTCTTCCCTCTAAGAGGTAAAAGATAGGGATAACATCCATGTCTCAATTGCGTTTCAACACTCCTAGGAAGAACCTTAATTTGGAGTCACTCAATTAACTGGGAACTTGGGGTTCGAGATCTCCCTCAGGCACATTTTGCTTCTCAACGGGTTAGGAGAAGAACTATTCTTTAAGTACATTCAACAGCAACACATTAATTTTAATTGAAATAAGGGATTCCACTGGAGGCTTGTACTTTCATCAAGAGAGCTCAAGAGTGAGGGATGATTTAACTTCAAAATTGATGACACAACTTCCCTTTGGAGGCAGTAATGAAATGTTGATCCTCTACCTCTTCTGAAACTTGAACCTTTCCCCCTGCCTCAAACCCCTCATTTAATTTCTTGAGGTTATAAAATCAGCTAGATTCCCTGGGGAAAATAGCAACATTTTTATAGATATATTCCCATGTGATAATGGCAACTATTACCAATTTTGGTCAAGTGTAAAATTCCAGTGGAAAATAGTTCAGCAATCTGCCTCAATCAAACTCACAAAGAAACACTCATGTTAATACCTATGCTGAACAGAATTAACATCTATATGTGTTTGTGCTTCTTGTTTAGTTAAGAACACATGAAGAACAAAAAAAAACGCTCACAGTAGGAAAATCATCCATATAACAGTGTGCAGCTAACTAAAAACAAAGTTGGAAAATTAAAGCAGAAAACAGACACCCCATTATCAAGTAGAACGAGTCAAAAGGTAGGGAAGGTGTTTGCATGTAGTACTCCAGTCTCTGTAAAGAGCTGGAAGGGTAGGTTGGGAAAGACCTACTTTTCTGATGGTGCTTTTTTTGGGTCAGTTGTAAATTTTAATTGTGATGACCAAGTGAATATGTTTTCTCATAGATAAAATATTGTTCATGCCAAGAAAGTTGATGTGGAAGAAAAAAAAAACACTATGCAAGAAAAGAACATGCATGAAAAGAGATTTTTTTTTCCTGATAACATTTTGCTATACCAACTTTTGCACGCCCGAAAACTCAACATTTTCACTGAAGATGCATGACCTCTCCCCCATGAGACTAATGAAAACACTGCTAAGCAGCACTGAACCATGGTTCTTCCCAGCAGCATTCACACAAAGAAAAACATCCAAATAAAACCAAATATGAGAACAATTAACCATTGCACAATATATTAGTATTGGTGCTCTGGGCAATGTCTGTCTTGTATCAGATGAAAATACAAAGTCTCCTGGCCAGTACTACTACTTATTACATTCAATAAAACTGTAGCATTTCAAATATGTTCTTAATATTCTCATACTACGGTGGGGGTGAAATGGCTTTGCAGATTGGTGGTGAGAGCAAATTCTGAGATGGCGGCATGACAGTCAGAAATAAGTATCACCTTCAAAGACAAACTGATCCTGGGCCAACAAAACAGCCTCTCTGCTTAAAGCGATCTAGCAGGAACAAAGGTAGAAGTGAGGACACATAATTACTGCTATGCAGTGACACAACCACTAAATGCATGAAGGAGATATTACATGTATCATAGTTGTTTAGGTTTTTAGCATATGCTATGCCATATGTTTTTGCTTAAGTTCAAAATAAAAACTCCAGCAACTCCTGTCCTTATTAGATACAGATGATGCCAGATACTAGCTACTATTTCTTATGAAAGCCTTTTATATTATTTAAGCCACATGTACTGAGAAATTCTATTAATAGTCAGGTATTTCTCCAGTCTTGTTTGTTGCCCTTCTCCAAATAACTCTTTCCTTTTGCTTTAGCTAGAGAGGTAAATTTGGGGAGGAGGCCCTCTGGGATTAATAATCCCACTAACACTATAAACTATTTTTCCATTGCTTATTCATTGACAAATTTAACCCTGAAAGCAGTGCACTTGCCAGAGGATCTCTGCAACAATATGGACAACACGTGCGTATGCATATCTCCCTAAGCCACGCTGATAGAAGCACTGCTAGAAAAGAGTGCAAATACATGAGAAGAAATTTCACTTTAAACTAAAACCAAACCAATCTCCTTGTTCTTCACAGAAAAAACTATAAGAGCAGGCTTGGTGAGTGCTGGGAAAGAAGCATTCCTAAGAGCAAATTAGACCCCTGCAAATGATGAAACGTGGGAGGCACTCCAGCATGCAAGTCAGTGCTGAAACAATAGCCTGGGACACAGGAGGGTGCTCAGCGGTTTGAGATGTCCCCCACAGGACATCTTGACATCTGTAGCTTTTACAGTTCCAGCTTCTTGTTAACAGTTTGATCTTCTTGACAACTCTCAAAGCTGACTAATTTCATCGTGTTCCTGAAGGATAACCCTCACTTTGGCTGCATACACGCTAATAAACAAACAGGCAGCAGGGCAAGGGCCCATGCTGTCCCACAAGTGCCCTATTAAATTGCTAGCACAGTCCCTGCAGCTCTTCACCAGGACATTTGTATTATTCTAATTTATTCACAGGTTCAGAGGCTAATATAGGTGAGTGACCTTTCTTGATAGGAAGCCTAAATATAACCACCCTCTCTTTTTTTGTAGGGGGGTAAGGATGGGCATGGGGAGTTAACCTGTTTGAACAATGAGCTCAACTGCCTTCAGTTCCAGAGGACAACCATTTTATTTATTAATAGAGATGCAATCATCATTTCCAAGCACTCACAGAGGCACATCCCATTTCTAGGTTTCTGTCAAGTCACGTAGTAAGAGACAACAAAGCTCAACATGGCACTAACAATCTTATTTCCTGAAGTAAGCACAGTCAAATGTGACAGTGTCCTGTTCACCAATTTGGTCATTCTTCATCATTTAGAAAGTTTTGACTTAAATTCTGAAAAATAGTCTCATAGCTGCAGAAGTCACTGGGTGAAACCTAGAGCCACCGTTACACAAATGGCCAGATACTTGCAGAGACCCTTTGTGGTGTTAAAACCTATGAGCAAATACACTCACGCTTCTTCAAAAAGGGATGACATACCTATTAATTTCCTTATATGCACACTGAGAGAGCAATAGACGTGTGATGAATGCAATGACACCTTCAGTCTGCTATATCAGCTCCAGCACTCCTGACAGTTCTCAGCTCTGCTTCTGTCCCAAGTAGTTGGGGATGGGGTTCAGGTAATTAGGATCAATTCTCGCTCCAAATCTTCGGTGAACAGAGGCATCAGAGTCAACATGCACAAGAACTCTCTGCCTATTTAAGACAGTTTAAGAAACAAGTACAACTGCATCTCAAAAAACCCTCTTCATCTATTTCTTATTTGTGTATAGGACACTCACGGACCACTGTTTAAAAAGAGTTTGCACAAGACTTCCTACTGCCCACCTCATTTCAGAAACTCCTGTTAATAAAGAAGCAGGGAAACCACCTGCTTATACCTGTGCTTTTTAATTTAGCAGACTGAGGCAGTTAACTAATGATAGCAGCAGTTTCCAATCTGACATGAAATGCAATAGTTCATTTCAGAATTAAAACTTAGCTATGAGTTTGAAAACCTTTTAGCTAAAAGTCTGAAGAACAGGAGGAAACTTTAATAAAAGAAAGCAGAAATGGTGCTGTTATCTTCCAAGCTGCTCAGAATCTCTTGATTTCCTAACTTTGGTACTTTCAAGCTACCACTGAGAAGTTCCTATGAGTTTCTTGGAATATGCAGCATTACTGAAAGTGAGCTCATCCTGTAACTGTATTTCACACAAAAAGTTTTTGCTCTTGGACTAGGTCACAGTAACTCGAAAACATTGGGGAATATTCACCGAGGTTCTCAGCAAAATCTTCCCATTACCACGCCAGTTACAATCGGTGTCTGTAAACACCAGCCACCTTTCACAGCGCGATTCACGTCGGAAATCCCAGCTGTTAGCGTCACTGGGCTTCCTATATGCACAGAGCAAAACTCCTGCCCCATCTGTTTCAACACAGGCACGTCTCTCCACACTTTCTCAGTCACTCTGACTACGCTTTTTCCCATGCACATCCCACTCCGATAGACTTCATCTCGCACCAGCACGTGACTTATCTCCCCGCTGCCTGCCTGGGTCGGTTGTTTGGATATCGTTAAGATTGCCCTGAGTGAAAGCCCTAATGAGGTGCTGATCCCATCATCCAATCACTCAGCTGAGCCCGAACGCGTCCCGCGGGACCGGCCAGAAAAGACTGATGCAAGAATTCCAAGTGATGTGGAACATGAAAGGGCGCCATTCGCATCGCTAGGACTCGCAGCCTGTCAGCACAGCCATTAGAAATCCTGCCTTACAGAGATTTATAATTCAACCCTCCCACACACAGAACTTGCTCCAGACTGAAACTTGGCACAAAATCCAGTCCCGGGAGGGCATTAAAAAAATAACCCATTCAACTGTTTCCGTCCCATGGCTTCGGCTCTCAGCCATTTAAATAATGGCAATTTCTCATTTCTCTTTTTAACTGAGGAAATCCAATATAAAACACCAGATTTACATAACATTGCGGTGGTGATACAAGCTGGCAACAAACCCAGGAAAAAGGCTGCCAGAGCCATTCCGTCATCCCCTTTTGGTGAATTTCTCCATTTGGATTCAGTTTAACGGAATGATTTTTATTAAGTCTGGCTGACATCATGTGTAATCTGCAAATCCCACCTCCACGTTGGTCAGGCAGCCTGCCCTAGCTTTGCACACCTTGTGCACCCATTAGCAGGGGACTAGCCCTCCTGTGGTCAATGCAGGCTTCCACTTGTGCTGCCAATGTTATTTCTTACGGCCTTTACAGGAACCTTTGCTTGTTGATTTAGAGGACAGCAATTAGTTGCCTATTGAGTTGCAAAAGACTGACTGGACAAGAAATGGACGTATGCAAAACAAATAAGGGAATTAATGTGAGCCAGAAGAAATTTGTCAGTCGAGTCCTTGTTTTGATCAGAGATTGTTCTGATAGACAACTACGACATCTGCTTCTAGGGCCAAGGAGAGAGACAGTCAGACTCAAGCCTTGTGTGGCTGCAGTCCTTCCTGCCCCAGGTATTTTGATCCCTAGGGGCGAGACGCCAGCCAACTGTAATCTTGAGTTTGTCAGGGGACAAAAAATCATGGGAACTGATGCAATGCCGCAAACACTTCTTAAACACATCAGGATTCAGGATGGCTGCAGCAAATCACTGCTATGAGCACATCCCTTCTGCTCCACCACCACTTGCCGAGAGAGGCCTTTGGTGGCACATATGGGACAGGAGGGAGTTTGTGTCACCCACAAAATACACCATCAGCTGGATGGGCTACTGACTCCCACCTCATCCCCAGCAGTACCACTCCTGCTGTCCCACAGCACACCTGAAATGCAACTCCTTCTGCCATACTCCAGCTGGAGGACAGGATATATTGCAAATCACCAAGGCATCTGAATAGATTGCTCCTATTTGCTATACAAGTGCACAAGTAGCACAATTTTAAAATAGTTATGACCAAACACTATGAGAAGATTTGTATCAGTGGTCAACCCCAAGGATCCAAAACTTCAGAAAGATGAGTCTTACCTGTTCTTTAGCAAATTACCAATTAAAAAAAAAATACTTGAAATCAGTTTGGACTCTCTCTGCTGCTGTCAGCCAAGATGCTACAAACTATGGCAGTCAATGTCAAAACGCTTCTTCCAGAATGTGGTGATAGGTCAAAACTGCCACTGCTGCACTGACTCTCTCTGTGTACTAACCCATCCTCCATAATCCCAGCCTCTGAGGTCCACATTCCAGCTGTGAAAATCCTAGTATCTGAGAGCTGCATGTACAATATTTTTCTATAACACAGGAAAAAAAAGCAGAGCCCTAGGGACCAACTGAACTTTCAAAATGGACAAACAAGATGGCAGGGTATGCACCTGCAGAGCCCCCTTCTTTTTCAACAGCTGTATAATTCCCTCATACCTTGTCCTTTAATTCCAAAGGGGGGTACGAAGTCCCTGATACGAGCCCATCTCCTGAAGGAATCATCCAAGAACATTGGTGCCGGCTTCGAGAACCTGAGGAAATCAAAAAGAGAGAGAAATTAATTCCTTACATAGGAAGGATAAATTTTGGTAGGGAGCTTGAGAGAATCAATACCTAAGTGCTGACTTTACATTTTCACTGGTAATACTGCAACACAAGATTTTACTTTTAACCAAAGGTGCCTGCAGTAAAACAAATACATCATAATCTGTGCCATGAGGACACCCCAAACACTTAAGTCCTGAGCCTCACGATCACTTCTATTCAACGATTTAGGACATGCTGAACTTCCCCACTATTGTCCGGCTGTTAATTTAGTTACAATGAGTTATAAATTGCAACCAGAGTTTACGTGATTTTGCTCCAAGCTTTGTAGCCACAAACCAATTTATGGAATCTCCATGCCAGTGTGTGAAAGCATGTGAGGAAGTGGGGCAGAGCTGCCTTTACATTGTTCATTACATATAGGCGTGCTACTAGCACTGTACTGCGCAGGTGTGAATGCACTTGGCAGAAGTGTGTGGAAAACAAAGAAAGGGTTATTTGCTCTCAAGGCTGCTTCTACCTCATTCATGTTCACATATACAGCAGCTATCATAACAAACGCAAGAAGGGAAGCAGTTCAGGAGATCATAAAGTAGCACTCAGTTTACAGAGAATGGAAATTCAGTACAGATGTAGGTGTTTTCTTCTGCATTCATTAACATATAAATGATTCAAGAGATGTCCTTGCCAAACCAAACAGTTGTGATCTATCCAAAATCACTTACAAAAGAGGGAACTAGTCCTTCTTAACCGTGTCAGTATGGGAATACATTATCCTAATTATACCCTCAACAGAAAAACCCAGCAGCTACCAAAACTTGTCCCTTCTAGAAACAATTAGTAAAGTGGCCAGAGAGAAGGAAACAATTAGCACTTGACAAAAAACACTACAGAAATACTAACTTCCATATTAGACCACTTCTGAATGTACCGATCACTGCTAGCAAATGTGTTAATACCATCAGAAATCTGTTCATTCAATCATACCAGAACAGTAGCAGGGATGTTCTGGATCAGTATCAAGTATGCTGTGCTACAGAGATGAAGAAAGGAATGTACTCCACGTTCAGAGTCACTGAGTACATCTCCACTACAGCCACAACACAAGATGTACACTTACCTGAAAGAGGCACAGCCTGGCTGATCTAGAACCTGGCAGTGAGCTTGATGTACCCATCGATGTGTATGGTTTCACCCTGCCCCCTCGGGTTGTATATCAGGTAACTTCTTAGACCTGAGCTACCTGATTTAAGATAAACTCATCTACACTATGCCACTACCATGTACACACAATTTCAGACAGCAGCACAGTGAAGAAATGATGGAATTAACTCTGAATTATAAACTGCAATATTGTCTGTCCAATCACAGACACACAGTAAACCTGAGGTTTCAGAAGTCTTTAGGAATGGGGAAGAGAGAGACCAAGAGTATTTAACAAATCAAGAACAGAAGACTCAAACTCACGCATGCATACTGTTTCACATCCACTCATGCAATCTTTAATAAGATAATCAATCTATAACCATAAAAACAGGATGCACAGATTACATGGCTGTTCTAGAAAGAAAGGAATGTTTTTCCAGAGCCCAAAGAAGAGTGAGGATATGAAAGGATCTATATAACTTTATATAGGAAAAAGTAGGGAAAATGTGTTAGATACATTAGAGCTTCTGAAGGTCTTAAGTAAAAAACAAACAAAAAAACCCCAACCCACAGGACTATTAAAACCAACTACAACAGGCAAAGAGGATACAATAAAACCCCGAAAACATCCTAAGAACTTCAATAACTTGACAAATTAGCTTTATGTTTGTACTGGTGACTTTTCAAGCATCTTGGTGCACTGAAATGTAAGTATTGTGTTACACTGCCGGGTCTCTCCCAGGAGCCATGTCCACCTCCTTCCAATATCAACAGGAGGAACCTTTGCAAGATTCTTACACAATTCAAGAGCTTTTAGAACCCAAATGGCTACAGCACAGATGCTTGCAGCTCCTCCTTTACAGCTACCGCTTGAAATAATGGCAGCAGGCAGGTGCCATGGAATGGCTCCCCATTTTCCCCAAGCAGCAGCCTCAGCAAAGGACGATGGCACTGCCTGAGGGTCACCATCAGCTTTGGGCTGGTTTGTTAGGTCACCAAGCTACTCTGGTTACAGCTGTGATATGCAATCTTCAGGAAAAACCCCGGTGCTTCAGAATGTGCACGTAGGAGCAGGTTTTATTCTCGTCTCAAGAATCAAGAGAATTCCCTACAATAATTCTTCAAAGTAGCACAGTGTAATAAAAAATGTATAAAAAACAAACAAACAAATTAGCCACTTCAGTTCACCTATTCAAAAGTACATCACAAGAAAAAAAGGTGCAGGCTGTAACGTCAGACCTGACTCAGAAGTTAGCATTATTTTCAGATGGAATTAACTGGGCTATTTGCAAGTCATACACCAGGGAAAGGCAATTTACAGTAGTATGAGGTGCAGTAGTGTCTCTCACGAACACAGATCCCCCCTTACAAGGTGCCTGGTAAAGCCAGGAGGAAGGCCAGATCCTACTGGGACTCCCCAGGGAAGTCCTCAAAAGCTAGTGAAGCACTAGCAGGCCCGCTCTGATGCCTCTCTGGTGTCCCTTCTGTACGTGACGATCAGTAGACAGAAGAGGTGCCTAAAGAGAAGGGTGAAGTAACCAATGGCCTTATTATTGCATTTTCTACAAGTAAAAAACAAAATTTTATAGAAAAAAATGCAACAGCCTCAGGACACCAACTGTTACTTAGTAATATTTAACACTCTTGTACAAGGAGCCAGGGAAACAGACTTTTAATTCACACTTCTGCTTCCTTTAAGAAGGGAAAGGAACAGTTTTGAGGAAAATATTATATCCACTCGGGGCAAAAAAAAGCAAATTAAATGATATTCAGTTCCCATAAATCTTAAAGGTAATTCCGTTCTGGAAATATTAAGAGATCATGACTGCCATAAAGCCCGTGATCTATGAAAAGCACGCTGCCACCTCAATAAATCATCACAGGCCAGAACCGATGCCCAGCAGTGACAGGGAAATGCTGTCTGCCAAACCTCTCCAGGAGCATGGCTGCTCTGTCTCAGCTCTGGAGCGCGTCTGGCATATTCTAGGACCCCTCAGGAAATATCAGGATATGCCTCAAACAGTCCCTGGGAATGCTCTCTGCAAAGCACCTAAAATACATTCCAAGGAATGCGTGGGAGTTTGTCAAACAGAAAAAGTAAACGTCTCTGAACGATGTTAAATTTTCCTATCTGCTGAGCAGCTTACACATGGGATGCTGAATTTTACCCGAGTCACCCACATTGCTATCTAAAAGGCAGGTTAGCTTCACCAGTCACAGCTTCAGAACTGATGCAGGCTTGTGCCCCAAAGGCAAACAGCACGTAAAGCAAGAGTTTCCATTTTTCAAGTTCAAATTTTAAGCCCTTGCTCTCTACACCACCCCAAATCCCAGAAAAGACATAGTACAATCTCACAGCATGGCAGCCATGAAAAGATGAGGAATTTGGGTGCTTGTGGCACACAGCTCTGAGCTGCATGATTTGGGAGGCAAATGCCAAGCATCTTAAATCTCTACTTTGAGTGACATACACCAGTAAAACAGCAAAGGACATCTGAATAGATATGATAATTACTGGGTACAACTCAAATCCCTCCCAGCTCTGAACTTTGCATTCCTTGTAGAAAGACATTGGAACAATCTCTGTTTGTCACAGCGTACTGCAAAAGGAAGTGTACTGCCAGGAAACTATTCTTAAATAGGAACCTATATACACAAGAAAGCGTGATATGTATTTGCACCTAGGGGATTCCAGCTTCGGCGAAAAAAAAAATATGTTTCCAATTGTTTTCTTCCTGACAAGAAGAGCTGTGGCCCCAAAACACTTCTAGCTTGAGGGATGAACTAGTCTGTCTGATCCATCCTGCAAATTCTACACAGGTGATGATAATCCAGCACCCACCATGTTCCTCTTCGATGTGCACAGAAGTATTCAACATTGGGCTAACTTCCCAAGGTATCAGGCAAATCCCAGACTAGCACCTTCTCTACCAAAATAGCTATTGAACAATTTCAGACATTTAATCTCAGCTATAATCTGTTCCCAACTCTCAGAGCTGTTTTCGGAGCAATTAAAGACATGAATGTGTAAAAGGGAATAAGCTAGACCAGAGAAAGTAAAATAAATACAACCACTGATAGTCTTTGGCTATAACATGGAGGAAGGAAGACGTGGCTAAGTCCCTGAAAAATCAGAAAGGATGGTGCCATGTTTCTAGAAATCACGAAAGTAGGAAAAAGCAGGTGGGCAGCCACTAAGCTCCACTGTGGATTTATTTTTCAACTGTTTCCTTCCATACAATAGGAGGTGTTCAGATATTTCATTTCCAGCAGGTCTAGGGAGGTGATTGTCCCCCTGTACTCGGCTCTGGTGAGGCCGCACCTCGAGTACTGTGTTCAGTTTTGGGCCCCTCGCTACAAGAAGGACATGGAGGTGCTCGAGAGAGTCCAGAGAAGGGCGACAAGGCTGGTGTGGGGTCTGGAGAACAAGTCTTACGAGGAGCAGCTGAGGGAGCTGGGATTGTTTAGCCTGGAGAAGAGGAGGCTCAGGGGAGACCTCATTGCTCTCTATAGGTACCTTAAAGGAGGCTGTAGAGAGGTGGGGGTTGGTCTATTCTCCCACGTGCCTGGTGACAGGACGAGGGGGAATGGGCTCAAGTTGCGCCAGGGGAGGTTTAGGTTGGATATTAGGAAGAACTTCTTTACTGAAAGGGTTGTTAGGCATTGGAATGGGCTGCCCAGGGAAGTGGTTGAGTCGCCATCCCTGGAGGTCTTTAAAAGACTTTTAGATGTAGTCCTTAGTGATATGGTTTAGTGGAGGTTTTGTTAGTGTTAGGACAGAGGTTGGACTAGATGATCTTGGAGGTCTCTTCCAACCTAGACGATTCTGTGATTCTGTGATTCATATATTTTTTTCTCTCCTCCTTTAAACATCCTTGCCTTTTGTTTCTTCTTTAGTTAGGGATCATCAGCACAGGGAAACTGCAAGATGAAGGAAAAAAAACCCTGCACTACAACCTAATATTGTATATAACATGCACATTACATTTGTAAAAGGACATGGACAGCCTTCAACATGAGGTTTGTGTTTTGTTTTGGTTTTAAAGACAAAAAAAAATTATTTGTTCCGGCAGGATTTCTACACTCTTTTGTTTGCTTATGCTTAAAAGCATCCATGGTTAAACAGAAGGTACAAAATCTACTAACTTTATTAATAAAATGGCTGAAATACAAACCAAAGCACTCTAGCACTGAATAATTAGCTCTGAGAGATTTATAGAAGTACAGAGATAAAATCTAAACTAACCTTTTCCTTTTTCCCTACTGAGACCTAGGTGTATGTTCTCTCTCTTTTCTCCCTTCTCTGGGGAGCAGCTTGGTTTGATAGTCTAGGGAACGAGGAGGCTTGTGATGTCCTGATTTCACATTTCTTATTGACATTAATCCTCTGTCAGAGATCCAAGCAGCTCAAAGATTCCTCAAGCAGCTGAAAAATTTAAGAAACCGCATTAATAAGGATTAACCCCATCCTACAACCAACACACTTCTTTTCCTAAACCAGCAAATAAACGAGCCAAAAATGGATGATTACAAGAAGAAGTCTTCAGCAGTAGAGACCAGGCTAAAAATTAAGTTGATCTTAAACTGTAGAAACAGTCTAAAATAAATTAGACAATATGGAAAAGACAACTGAGTCCTGAAGAATAGCCACAGTGTCACCTACCACTGTCACTTGAGACCCCTAGTACTTTTTTTCCACAAGAGACTGAGCCAGCAATCCCCACCCATCTTCTCCTATGCCACTAATGACTAAGATCCTGAGTGTACCTACTGTTGTCTCTTTCAAGCTGAAAAGTCCTAAACTGCAATTCTCCCTTGGGATGGCACTGAATTATCCCGTGGAGTAACACTGCGTTGCTTTGTTCTGTCCTAGCAACTCTGCCAAGTGGGTTTGTCCATCATGGGGCTGGTGTAATCACTCACCCCTTTGCAGCTCTGCAAGAAAGATCATGGAGCATAAGCCTTGGTCTTTCCCCATGACAAGAAGGGACAGTAAATGCCACAGCGGCTGGAGCAGGTTAAATCCACTGAACAAAACTCTCCTCCCAGCAGCAGGCTGTGGAGCAGCGCCCTGTTATCCCTGCCTCCTCCTAGGGACGGCTACTCTGTACCTTTTCAGGCACTCTGGAGCATCAGTCATCTTGCCCTCGTTGCTCCCCATCACCTAGTAGGTTATTTAAACCCATCAGTGCAGGCGTTTTCCCATTGCCTGTTTGCAGCTCTATTTAGAGCAAGACCAGCTGCTCCAGCGTATCTTAAAGGGCCTCCATCCTCCGTGCTGTGGTTCGTACAGAGAACATTGCCATACTACTGCAGAAAGATAAACATCCTATCATGGCTGAAAAATGTAACTATCACAGCTGTAAAACCCGTTAAGTATTCCACTATATTCAGGATCAGAAAGCATCAGCTCAAGGACTGTGCCCAGTTCTGGGCCTCATTCAAAAAAACATGAACAAACTGGAAACAGGCTGTAGGAGAGCTCTGAAAAAGATCTAAGGTCTAGAAAACATGATCCCTGAGGAAAACTAGAAAGAAATGAATTTGTTTAGTCTAGAGAAGAGAAAATTGAAAGAGGACATGATAAGCCCTTAAATATTACAAGGCTGCTGCAAAAGAGAAAGGTAGTATCTCCAGATCCCTGGTAAATAGAAGTAGGAGCCCTGGGCTTAAAATGTGGTAAAGGAAACAAATTAAACATTAGAAAAAGGTTTCTTATGCTTGGGATTATCACACGTTGAAATCTATTGCCTGGACATGAGTTACAGAACCCACCCAGCTACATTAGATTCTTATTTTATTGTTTTATTTGCATCTGTTAAGAATGGGTCAGTCCTAACTGTGCCTACTCATAAGAGCAAAAATTAAATGATCTTTTGGAGCTCTGAACAGGTCTACTACTTTTGAAATTGTTTCTACACTGGGCTAAATGTTGCTAGGAGGTGTCAAAGCACCCAAGACATAGCCTCCTGTAGCGGGGAATCAAGAACTACCCTTCAGAATCCCTTGGACTCTGAAGTATTTACCTTCATATACGGCAATCAAATTTCAGTACAAACAGCTTTAGATAAGCAGCACATGGATTTTGCAAGCCTGCTGCCTGCCAAGACTGCTTTCTGTTTGTACCCTGTACCTTTGTGATAAACAGGAAGACACGTAAAGTTTAACCTTTCTGCAGTCATTAATATCTTGTGCTTACGCACCACCAAGGCACAAAATCAAAGCCTGATTTAATATCAGCTCAGTCTCCCCTGCTAACGGTCTGTGTCCTGACCAGCTTACCTAGAAGGTCTCTATAGAACAGCAATAATGATTAAGTAGACTGGAAAATTTTGAGATAAACTGTATATATTAAAAAAACAAAAGAAAGCAGTTTGCCCACTCTAACCAAATCCTTGGGCTTTGCTACTGATTCTCCAAACACTTCGGACAAAAACCACATGTACACACAAAAATAACAAGAGGCTTCACTTAAAGTTTGGCTTCCTTTTAGGGAGAAAAAAAAACAACTCTAAAATTGAGACAAGGCAGAAAATTTGTCCTGACCTGCCTCATGGTGCAGCATGTAAGACAACGTGGAAAACTTGTCATTGTTCACAGAACCCTCTAATACCAAGACACAATCAGGTAAGGGGTGAAAAGCTGACTGCTAGACAGGGCAGAATAATGTTAGTTTAAGAACCAGTCTTCTAGCATCATAGTTTGTTTTTCATGTGCTATTGTCAAAGACGCAAGATTGAATTACAGCTAGTTTTGCCTACCAAAAGCCAGGTGGGGTGCTCAAGGCCTCTTAGGGAGCACTGAGCCAAATACAAGAGATTACATGGTATTTGGAAACATGATGAAGGTGAGCAAAAGCAGACTAATTTCTGCTTGAGCTTTCAAAGCCTTCTGTGCAAAGAAAAAAAAAAAAGAGATGAGGAGTGAAGCAGAAAGGATGCAGTTCTTCCCCCTAACAGAAAGACTCAGCTCACACAGAAGATGCCAACCAGCAGCTCTATCAGTTGGCCAAAGTTTAGCACAGTTGTATGATTTGGTGTCCGTGTAGGCAGAGGACCGGACTTGGTAATTCACTTGGTTCCTGAAGGCCTGGTAATCCTTCACCTCTAGCATATTGCTTTTTTCCAGGTCCAAAATCTCCTCGGTGTAAAAATTCCCTGCATAAGTCATACTGGAGTGAGGATGTTGGTAGAAGTTGGTCAATGTTTCAGGCATCATTCTTGAAACAGAAGGGTTGTTGTTCTGAGTTGTTGTTGTTCTGAGTGAGAACAGACTTAATTTTTTAAGGTTTACGTTCTTCCAGAATCATTAATGACACTGAAGAACTTAGACATATCTCCTATTAAGATGATGTGGAAAATATTAATTTGCTGCAAAGTACACACCATGGCGTTAACAGAGGTGTTATCAGCTCTTCTGACTTCATTACTTATACTACAATAGTCTGAAAAGTTTTACAGGACCTAGTTCCTTGTTTAAAAAAAAAAAGGAGTGAGACCTTGATAATTGACAGAGACTCAGAAACTTGAGGAAAAATATGAAATAATAATTATTTCCAAACTGCACGCATTTGCTGTCCTAACTCATCATTAGTGAAAATTTGTAGGTTGCAGTTCTTGTCACTGCAACTCCAATGGTGACTTTAAGGTGGTACAGAGAAAGCCTCCCCGTGAAAACACACACAAAGACCAAGCCTTCTTTCAGACACAAACTAGAAACTAAAGCAAAACAATAAAAGTGGGAAAAAAGTCCATAGAAGCTATTGCACCGTTAGTTGCTCACAGCACAAGACAGTCACATAATTAAATGCAAAGAAGAAAGACAAGAATAAGTAAATTGTTCAGCTTCATTGTACACTACAGAAATTGATGCTCAAAGACCATCACATGGATAGCCCATTGTGATGTTGCGTAGATTATTTTTTTGGCACATTTTATTTTCAAGTTCTGTTTTGTTTTTTTTAATCACCACAATCTGGGTTTGACATAAAAAACTGACACAGCAATGACAATAGCAAATCAAGTCTATGGTTTCATTGAGAAAGCAGGAAGATATGAACTAGAAACAAGGAAGATCTTAAATGAGGTCTGCAGTGAAACCAAGAAGGGACTAAACTCATGGGAGACGCTGGGCAAGCAGTTCTCTCGTAATTTTGAAACTGGACAAGGCTTTGAGGTTAGAATCCACATCATAATTTGCACCGTTCAGAAGACGGACGTCCTAACTAAAAGAACAGCGAGAGGGGGGAAATGATCTCCATTGCACAAATTCCTAACGCCTAAACAATTTACCTTGGCAAGCTCCTTCTTGTATGAAATTGTTCAAGAGATAGTGATTTCCAAGCTTGCTTAGTAGTTAAAGAACTGTAATTCATCTGATCAGAGAACAAGCTTTTTTTTTTTTCTTCTGTCAAGTGAAACAGGGATAATACAGCTTTAGGTGCCAACTACAAGGTACACAGAAAAGAATCCAACACCCAGCTGATGTGAATTTGTACCATGTACATAAAAGATCGCTAATATCAGAGTAATATCACTAAGTGACACACAGCTACAGATAAATTACAAAGCCATTAATGAGATCCATATCAATCCCAGCATGAAAAATTCCAGATGTGTTGCTGTTCCTCTGCTGCACAGCAGACTTCACGTCCTACCGCAGGATGAACTGGTGGCAGAGTTGTTCCTGTTTCAAGTTCAGGCAGAGGTTTTTGCCTCCTCCAACCTCCAAGGACTTTTGCATCTCACAGGCTCTGACTAGGAACCTAAATGAAAAAGACCAAAACGTGCACCCCAAGGGAAAGCAGTGTGTTCAGAGGGGACATGAGGAGCCCCCCAGGTGCCAGTGGCAGCAGGTCCCTCTAGCTGGAGAGGATGATTGATGTGGGAGATGCAGATCCTGCACCCAGCTTCGTGTAATTCTCTGTCTCCTCGCCTTATTAATTCCAGCTCTGAGCCTGAGAGTTATCAGTAAAGCAACATGCATTAAAATCTTCCAGATAATATCAGCACTGCTTAATATAAGCCTCTCTCCTTTGGTCCCATGGTTTTACAAATAAACAAGAATTTTTAACAAAACAAGGCTAAGGCACTGAGCTTGTAAAAAATCTTTCTGAGTACTGCTTCCAGAGATAAGGCACGGGGACTGCACTCTGCAGAAAGTTTCCATGCAAGAGGCCACCTGACAAAAATGGAAGGATTTATTGACTAAAGGAGCAAGTGCAGCGGAGAAAACCGCGAACAGTAGACAGCACAGACAGCTATATCCTCACTTCATCATCCCACAAGGAGTCTGGTTTGAACCAAACACTTGGCAGGGAAGAAGAGGCTGGAGGTGCCACTTGATTACTCTGACAAAGAAAGGAAGTCTGAACCACGCTCACCTCTCCCATCCTACTTGCAACACAGGTGAAAAAAATAAGGATCCTTCCAGCCAGCGTCCTCTCGAGGAGGACCCCATGCTCTGTTGCTGTCCCAACCCAAAATTCAAGGCGCACTGGAACAGACTGCAACGACCACGGCAGTAACTTGTTCACAGGGCTCTGCTCAGAGGCTTGATGCATACCTTAAGCACAAGGTAAGTCCTTTAAAGCCTGCTCTCCCAAAAGCTGTAAATCTTTCAGAAGACCAGATATCCTCCTTGGTTTGCTAATCAAAGCAAAAAGACTCTCCCCATTTTTCTTACTGCACCACCTGAAGAACAGCACAACAGAGCTCCTCATTCCAGGAATGGAGTTTTTCGATGAGATACTCCATTTCAACAAGTTCCCACAAGACAAGCCAGTAGCAAAAAAGGATGCTGCTGGTTTATGCATTTGAGATTTATGAAAGTCACCGAAATAAATACTAAATATTATTAGCTACTAAAGGAAATGGTTATGGTGAAGATGAGGGGATAAAAAAACCATACAAAATGTTTTCTCTTTCAATACCCTTGATAAAGAAAGCACTTTTCCTACAGCTGTGGGAAAGAAAACAAGACATAATGGTGAAAGTTAAAATTACACGTGTTTTGACTGTTATCAAATGGAGCTATAGCACATGGACAAAATGCAGTCTGAGTGATCCCAAGTTCTAAACTGAAAAAATACTGCAGGCATATTCAGAGTAGTCATTTGTATTCACCCCCGAACATTACAAAAAGCAATGAACTTCACCAAACCACTACTTTTTTCCCCAGTAGTAACATTTAATTGTGTGAACTATGGTCAGCCTTTGAAAGCCACAGTGTTCACCGCTATGGTTAATACTCTCCTGGTGACTGCCCCCCAGGCTACCCAACTTCAACAAGTCTCAGTTGGCAGCAGGGCTGGCTGACACAGAAATCCTGCCCCACCCAGGGGATTTCTATAGCCCCCGTGAGTGGGGGAAAGGGAGGGTGGAACAAAGCACAGAGTGACCTCGTAACCCAGCATCTCCATGGATCCATGGTGGAGCCACAAAAGAAGTAACACGCTCTCCGCCTTAGCCTGGAATTCTGCCTATTCACTGTATGTTCTTGGCATCATCCATTTCTGTTTTATTTTCTCATTCTTCTCTTTGCCCACCTATGTTTGTCTAACCACTTTGATGGCCTGCACAACCATTACAGTATTCAAAGGCTCCACAAACAATTACTTACGATTTATATCTGTCAGAGAAGGTTTTCGTGGTTTTATTCCACTTCTTGAAAGTTTTAAAACTAATTCCATAAAGATATTAAAGTTTGCACTCCAGACATTTTGGGATTGGACATGTTCAACATCACACTGCAAGAAATCTCGCCCTTACAATGACAAACTGCAGCCATCTTGTTCTCGTGCAATCTTACTTTTAAGAAAACAATCACCCTTGTAAGAAAAAATGGAAAAAGTAATGAAAATTCGCAGCCTAAAAAGTGAAAGTTTTGGAATGCAATGGCAAACGAAAACAGAGACCATAATATAAATAGTGAGTAATCTCAATCACTAGCTATTTCCAATGTCTTATCATCTTAAGTACTTTTACCCTCCCATAAATCAACCAACGCTTAGTCACCCATTTGAACTTACTGAAGTACAATAGAAGAAATAACAAGAAAGCTATGGTACAAGCTACCAAAAAACAATCCTTAAAAATAATAATTTATCATTCAAAGCTATAATAAAATCCCAGAGCACATTTTGACTGCCTTTCCAAATCCTTCCCAAAAGGTTACTTCTCTAAAATCAATTTCCCCGTATTAGTGGAAGATAGTGTTTAAAAAAAAAAGTTGAAGCAGACAAGCCCATCTAATTCAGGACACTCTTAAATTTCCCTGTCTAAACAGAGAAGTTGAAGGACTACTTTAGCTGAGTAGCCCTTGATCTTAATGACAGGAGAAGAAGCAGATTTTCATTAGGCAGCAAAATAGCAACACTGTGGGCCGAAGAGAAAACTTCCCACAAGTATTTATGGGTGCTCTTTGGGCAAACGTTCAAACAGACTCAAAACAGACAGCCACGGCACAAGCAAACATTACAATATCATCCCACATTATTCACCTCCGTAGCGCTCATGCTTGGCCTGCCTGAATCACGCCGTTCCTTTCTACGGGACATCTCGCTTTTACCCAGCTACAGACGAAGTGTACTTGGCAGCGAAGTTCACGAGCACCCTAATTACAAAACCTGCAGATTCTCACGTCAATGCTATGTAAACATCGCTGTCTCAACCTAAGCATCCAAATGACCGAAGAATTTTTTCAGAGACAATCAGCACTTTGTTGAATTCAACAGAAAGTGCATAGCTACATGTCTTCTGAGCAAATCGGGTCATTCATGTCACCATGCTTATCGTCTACTGATTACTTCTGAATATTCCCAGTGCATGTTATTCCACAGCTACAGCCTGACCTATGCTTTGCAGCAAGGGTTTTCCTTTTAGTATTGTAGCCAGTTGTGAAGCGAATCAAATGGACACCCCTCTGGTGATACCGAGCTTCAGAGGCACCAAAGCAGGTCTGCTCCTGCCAGCTTTTATCAGCCAACTTTCTGAAAAAATGGAGCCCCCAGTGACAGGGATTAGAATCACCTGTACAGAGAACAGGAATTAGGAGGGAAAATACAAGAGCAGCTCTAGCTGAAATAAGAGGAGGCAGATATGCAGTACTATCAACAAAAAGCTTCCAAACATGTCCATTGCTAGCACAGCCTTGGCTAATCCAAAAGAGCTAGTGTGAGCTTTCATTCAACAACTACTTATTTCGCCTTTTGGTATCAAGAGCGTGCTTCATGCTGCAAAACACGAGCCTAAACAAACTTTGCCTGTTTGGCTTACTGTGACACACGCACACCAAGTGATCGCGGGCATTTCCTGGGCTCCGAGATGGCAGCAAGCTCTAGGCGCTAAACTGTGCTAGCATTAACCACCAAAACTGACCCCAGAACAGAGGCTGGGGATCAGAGATGTGTGCTTTGCTGGTAATTATAATTACTGCATCTCTGAAGGAGAGAGGGAAAAAAAAGTGTTGCTTGACTTGTATCTTGGGATTACTTTTGAAGAATTCATTAACTTGTTTGCGCAGCAGTAAGGAAAATCCTACCTTAGGATGCAAGCAAGCCTGCAGAGGGTCAGATCAGAGTTCAAAATCTCTTTTCTAAAAATGGCCACAAATGAATGTCCAAGGTAAAGTAAGAAAAGGGCAAAGAGATAAAATATTTCCTCCCTAACTTTCACACAGCTTTCAAACCTTTTCAGCTCAGCGGATTTCCCGAGCTTGATGTGGTTTGTCTAATCAGCAGCCCCCTTTCCCTCCCAGCCACGGAGCTCTCCTCCAAATATTTGCCCAGACTCCCCCGGAATCCCTGCAGACGCTTTGCAGCCGCCACATTCCTTGGCAAGGAGTTGCCCAGGTATATTACCTGATGCACAAAGAAGTGAACCATGGGTTGGTTTTTTTTGGATGCATGTAAGAAACAGGTTATGCAGAAAGACCGTAGCAGTGTTTTCACCCCCTTCTTTTCCTGTAGTAAATATTAAGGGAGAGTTGAGCTCAGCTCACCCAGAAGACCCAGCACAGAAGATCAGACCTCCCTCTGCTCAATTCCTTCCCCTCAGCCAGCAGCAGGGACACACGGCCTGGCAGAGCACTTGGCAGCTTTTAAGACCTGTCCGTCTCCCATCACATTATAAGAGCCTGCCCTCTCCCTGCATTCACCCAGGACAGTCTTCCATAGATAGCCCTAGGTGCCTTGAAACCTACAGGAGCACCAGAAATTAAGCATTTATAGGGAACTGAAGGGCCATACAAGTACAACGGGGTCCCAGCTGCTTTCTGGGAAACAGTGCACAAGCACAGACAACATGGCACGCCCAGGCAGTGGTCTGGGCTTCCAGTCTGCAGAAAATGAAGCCCACAGACTGCCCTCAGCAAGAAGGGACAGCTATTATGGCAGCTATCAGCTGCTTCAGGGAGATCTTCTCTTGCTCTCTTGAGCCAGCCAATGTTCTCAGCAGCTGCACAAAAGGAGTGAAACACTTTCAAGATGACATATTTCATCGGGAGATGAGGTCCATCCCGCCACAAGTGACAAACAGCCACATTACTCCTCTTTACCCACTAGCTAGCGTGGGAATAGAGCTAGCCACAAGAAAACGGCCTCTGTAGCAGTGTCCTGCAGCTGTCAAAGAGCTGGCACGGGGACAAGTCAGGCACAGGAAGAAGAGCAGTGCTACTGTAACCCTGGCCAGAGTAATTCCAGCCTCAGCACAACAGCACAAGAGGAGGTGACTACACAGATGCATTCCCATTGCATTTTCTGTACAGATTTGCCTTGCACACTCATGCATGTGTTGTCTTTGCCGACCTGCAGGAAGTACAGTAACGTGCACATTTTGATGCAGCAATACTGACTTCAGACCCAGTCTTGTGTGGGAAGTGTTGACAAATTCCCTCTGGTAGACACTGAAATCATTCAACCAATTAACCGAGATTAGATTAGCTAGCAGGTTTTGAAAAATGGTATGAATAAGATGTGTGGAGCCACACATGCTTTTACTCAGTCACGAAACTGAAGGACATGTATTACATCAAGCACCAAGGCTACACCAGATCAGATCAGCAATCCCACCTACAACACAAACCAGCAACATACCTCCTACAAAAGTAAAACAACTCAGTACTAAACCACGGTGGAATAAACTGACCAGAGACGCATTTCCTTCCCCACCCCAATCAGCTTGAAAATCAATGCCTTTAAGCAGAATACATATATTTTTAATGTAACTGTAGTTGTATTGTTACTTGCATTAATATAAGATTATGCATACCTTATTCAAATCCTGTCTCAGTAAAGCCTATAAACTAGAACAGTTTGAAACAGTCTACTGAGAGCTGCGAAGGGTTAATACTACTGGAATTTAGTTTTTCTCTGCCATTCACTAAGTTACATACACCTATCGTATTTCTTCGGCAAACTACACACATCACATTTTTGCTTGTACAGAATCCATCCTTCCTAGAGAGACAGGTTCAGATTTTATTTTGGAGTAGACTGGAAGAAGGTCTGAAGAAGGTGTGCAGACATGCAGGTCTTCTCTGTGGCTCCCTCCTCCTAGCAAGGATTAAAAGAGGAAGAGCAGAGGACCAAAGGCTGAGCTGTGTGGCTCTCTCCTAGAGGAAGCTTGCTGGAGTTGGGTGTAAAAAAGCTTCTGAAGGGCCTGGTGAAGATCTGCTGCCATAAGAGAACAAGAGAGGAGACAAAAGGCTAAACAACAACTTGAGAAGAACCAGGTTGATGCCGCTAAAGGCCGCTGGCTGGAAAAACCTAAAAGACGATCAGTTTTAAGCAACCAGTTATCACATTGCTTCTTCCACCCTTCTGTAAAGCTAGGCATCAGCTCACCTCCAGACACTGCCTGAAGTGCTGCCTACACGCTGCAGTTCCTCTTGATCTGATGATATTCACCAAAGCATTACTGCACCAGCACCGCTCCTGCCGTACCACACCTCAGCAGCACGGACTTCTTGCCAGAATTTGCTCTCCCAGACGAGGAGAAGGCAAGACGCACTTATGAAACAGAGAACAAGGGTCACAGCTGGGAAGAACGGCATGTCCTGGAAAAGCCCAGTGGAGAAGACATGCTTATGGTGCTAAAGGGTGGGGAACTGGGCTGTTAGTCTCACTGCTGGGCAACAAATACCAAAGAGAGCAAGTCACAAATAACAGTGCAGGATTTATCTCTGTGGCCGTGGAGGGTGGTTTGAGCAGTTTCACTAGGAAGAGTACAAAACCGAAGGGAGAATCCACTTGTAACACAAGAGGGGTCAGCCTGGTCCCACATTTCTTGCAGCTGCCAGAACAGGAGCACACTGTGGGGCTAGCAGGGGGCAGATCTGGTGGCAGACAAAAGAAGCAAAGGAGTAAGCGATGAGTAAAAAAGTACCTGTCAATGTAGGAAAAGCAAATATAAAGGAATATAAGGAAAATGTCATGAGTGATGTAACAGGAAGTCGCAGAAAAGAAAGCGGCAATATGTTGTGAAATTTCTGCCCATACTATATACATAGGTTCATACGTTAATCAGTTCACGCTGCATGATCTTCAGTTACAGGAGCTGTGCTGCTTCGTGTCAGACACTGGTCATCTAAATGTTTAGAAGGCAATGTTTAATTTTCCTTTGAAAGAGTTTTCCTGGTAAGCAAGTTTATTGTGTTGCGGTTTCTCAATTTCCCTTTGCAAGTTTAGGTAATACATTTGCTCCTTCTGTTGCTGCAGCTGAAAGTCTGATTTTAATGAGAGATTGCACATTTTGGTTAGCAGCTCAATCATTACATTCTTAAGCCTCTTTAAAATTCCTAGATGTACACAGTTCAGGACGGGTAATTTAGTGCTCATTCGTGTAGCAGTGAGAGAGACCAGAGCCTCTGCTTCACAGAGATTTTACTGTTCTGAAGTCGACTCCTAAGTGTACAGGGCTTGAAAGCGAAAAGACAGGAGGGCAGATTTACAAACCCACAACACAGACAAGAGCTGAGGTTTGAATTAGATACAGTCTGTCCTCCACCTCCTTCCTGTCTGCACAAGGCATCTCTGAGATGGAGCAGAGGCGGTAAGGCAGGCAAAGATGGGGGTGCTGGTGGACAAGCAGGGGAAGGAAGGCGAGGCAGCATCACACCCTTGTGGAAAAGCCAAGAGGGGGGATCCTGCTGGGGATCCCCCGCTACAAGACGCACGGGGACACACTGGAGCGAGTCCAGCGCACTAAGGTGATTAAGGGATTGGAGCATCTGCCATGGGACAGGCTGAGAGCACTGGGGTTGTTCAGCCTTGAGCAGAGGAGGATCAGGGGGCTCTTATCGATGTGCATGAATACCTGGTGGGGGAGTAAAGGCGGCAGAGACAGGCTCTTCTCAGTGGTGACCGATGTGCAGAATAAGAGGCAGCGGGGAAAAGAATTAAATACAAAAAATTCCATTTAAAATGAGAATTTTTTTCCTTGTGAGTGCAGTCAAACACCAGGACAGGCTGCCCAGAGAGGCTGTGGAGTCTTCATCTATGGAGATATTCAAACCCAGCAGAGCGCAGCCCTGAGCACCCTGCTCCAGGTGACACTCCTTTGAGCGGGGCATTGGACTGGGCCATCTCCAGAAGTCCTCACCCACCTCCAGCAGGCCGTGATGCTTCGATCCTTCTCCCCACAGAGCAAGGAACACTCAAATTACAAGAGCTCAAATCCTACCTAGGTCAAGCCTCAAAAACAAGGGTCTGCTAAAACTCCACTTTATACAAATGTCATAATTCTTGCTGACCTCAACCAGCCTAATCAAATGATAAGACTACAAAACGGAAGAACGGCATTTAATTTGATCAATACCAGTTGCTATTCCACTGAGCTAATGCTTGACCAGTGAGAGCTCATGAAAACTGGATTAACACATATAACTACGGGGTTTCATCCTCTGGAAATCACTGCTTTAATTTGCCACTCAACACAACTGGAAACCTCTGAGCATTAATGTCATCCGTTTGCCAACGTGCATATTTACCTGTCTTAAAACACACGGAGGTAAATTGACCAATCAAGGCATGTATTTAAGTGCAAATCCCTAGAGTCTTATTCTGAAATGAAGGTGCCCATACAAATTTGATGCCTCCTGCAGAACAGGTATAGGGAAAGCAGGGGATTGCTCTGTTCAGTTGATGCTGAGGACCAGAAAGAAATAATCTAACACAGGAAACAGTGAGTTTCAGTATTTGTATTCAAAGGTCTCCTAAGGTTATAAATGCTCAATGTCTACCCACACAATTTAATGCCTCCACAGTTTAAGTGAAGAAGTAGAAGAACTGATAAATAAATCACGATCCGAGCACTGCTGCACACCTGGGAACAGTGTCAGGAGACTCAGGATTACAACACAGCCAGCAGGGCTGCTACAGGCAAGGACAAAAGGACAGCAACAGAGCAGAGATTAAAAGAACAAAAAGGCCCAGCACGTCCAACAAGCATTGTTATAAACTGTTAAGTTGGGTTGTAAAGGAAACAGATAGTAAAAATGACAATTTCTCCCTAATGTTTTTTTTTTTTTAAGCTACTCTTCATCAGTCTTCTGACAAACTACAGAAACAGTGCAACTGCACAGGGAACACTAATAATGAGCACAAACAGGAAAGCTGCTTCACTTTTGTCCTCAAGTCAAATTAATAATTCAACAACCTGACAATTCCTCTATAAGTCGTAGCTCCCAACAACCTTACAAAACATCTAGAGAGTGGTAGAGTGTTCAGAAAACTGTAAATGCTGCAGCTCAGACATGTGATCTGGTTTCATAATTTGTGCCCACAAGCCATTTTGGCCAGCAGAGCAGGACATTTCCTGAATGCAGGCACACCGTGGGAACAATACGGACTTCTGTTTATCTGACCTGAGGTTTTGTTTCTACATCATTTCAGCATGGAGCCAGCTGATGTGACAAAACGTATAAAGCAAGAGACTGGAGAAAAGAAGTAGCAGCCAGCACTTGGGTAACATTGGCAGCTAGATGGCAGGTTTTATTCTCTAGAAGTACTATCCAAGCCTGAATCCAAAAATGTCTTTGAGGCCAGAGCCCCCCCAGGCATGAAAGAGCTCATAGACGTCCAAAAAGTGGGTAGCTCCCTTAGGACTGTAACATTCCCAGAGAGAAACCTTGTCACAAAGCCAAGGTTCCTGACAACACAACCACATCTCAATGATTTAACAATAGCTGGCAAGCCCGCAAACTGCTGCTGCTTCTGTAATTTGCGGGACATGGATTTGTCCTTCCTCCAAGTATCTGCCCCTTTCCAGCAGCCACTCCAAGAGCATGTCCCGTTATCTTCTTGAGATTCTTCCTCCCATTATCGTCTTGTGGAAGCACCTTGGTCTGCTTAGTCCTTATTTCATTATCTTTCCCCATCCAAACGAAGGAGGAAGAAAAGATGAAGCTAATCCCTCGCCTGCTTGTGAAGCAGGCACTGTCCCCATAACATTTATTCTTAAGCCCTCTATAACTTTCTTCAACTATTATCTTGAGAGTAGTCCTATGATGAAACTGACTCAGAAAGGATTTTGTGATAAGTTTTATCAGAACAGTTCAACCATTACCATGTTACATTATTCAAAGGGACAGGCAGCATGAAAGATGCTTTTCCATCTCCACATGAAAACTTGGGCGTTAGGAACTTTCCGTGACTGAGGTCAACATTCTCGAAATATTCTTAGAGCTCAGTTTTCTAAGTCAATTTAAGTAAAGTAAGTCTAAAAAACCTTGTCCTAGATTTCAGAGGTATTGAATATGTTCAGCTTTTACGGCTTTATAGCATATATATCTAAAAATCAGGCTTTAAGGAACCTAAACCATGAATGTAGACCAAATTTTGGAAATGCTGGTTTATAGTCAAAGGCTTCAAATTGACTGCAAAAGAAACCAGAGCTCAAACAGTGCAGGTATATTTCAATTTAAAAAATATAGAAGTCTTCTATTATGAGTCATTTGCTTTGAAAATATTTTCTGCTCATTTTTCTTAGTACATTAATGCTAGAGCACTTTAAAGCATCAGGTAGACAGCAAAGAATTACCGAGTCATGGCTTTGCTGGTCACATTCTTCCTTCTCTTCTTAAATAAATTTTTAAAACTAGCATTAATATTGCATTGAAGTTGTGGATCCACACACACAAAACCCAGAATTTTCAACGTTCAACTCTTTAATGAGTTGCTCAGCCCCACTGTATATATATGTGTAAGATTTTTTCATTTGTCTGCTTTTTGAAGTATAAGCCGTAATGGATGCGCTTTTAATAAGCATCTTAGACACTGTGGAACTTTACCGAAGTACCAATGGACTGTTAAATATACTGTTGTCATGTAGTTGTGCTAATGCTTATTTTTTTTTTTTACATAATTCCTAGTGCTTGCAAGAGTGCAACGTGCATTTTGATTACTGCTCTGACACCTCACCTGGCTTCCTTACAACACCTGCAGGAGATATGCTCCTTCAGAAATAAATGAAAAGAAACCTACACTCTTCTGTGGCACAATTCCCCACAGGCAGAGCTCTTACGATTCCAATTGAATTATTCCAACTTCCCCTTTGGTCTTCCAGATACCAAGCTACAGATATAGCTACTGTGTTGGGTGGTGTTGTGGGTTTTTTTGTTGTTTTTTTTGGGGGGTGGTGGTGGTGGTGTTAAATTACCTCTCACTGCAGGTGAAGAAACCAAGACATTAAATTCAGAGCTGCAACAGTTGAACTCATATGGTATTGGAAGGCACTGCAGCAAACGCTGAAAAAACACTCTAAATTAGCACCTTACAATCATTCCCTTTATCAGGTTTTCTGACTAGTTCCAAACTAGAGGACTGAGGACTAGAAGACGTAATCAACACAGGCCAGGAAAAAACCTCTTCTCCTTGCCTGTGGGCAAAATGCTTTGCCAGTTGTCTGTGTACCTAAACACAAGTACTCCTCCTTCCTCATCAGCGGCATAATTCAGAGCATCTGAAAATGAAAACCGTAAAATGAAATAATAAAAGCAGTAAAGGAGTCAACATTTAGAAACTTCACAAGGATAATTCTTAACATTTACAACCTCTGTTCTATTAGTAACATGATCACTTTACAATGACTTCTATCATCATCGTACATTTCTATTATTCGCTAATAAAGTGTGGTTTTACTCTTTCACAATACACTGAGCTGTCTTTCAGGACAGCCACGTGCTAGGTAGACCTCACCTTCCTCCAATTAATGAGCACAACTGAGCAATACGGCATATAAACAATGGGTGTTCTAACTTACCTTGAGGTCAGAGATCTTTCAGCACATCCACATGATATAACACAACATTGTGCAAGGACCTCAGGCTCCTGCCAAGACAACCTTGCAAGCAGGCACTGTGGCACGCCATGTGGAGGTAAAAGCTTCATCCCAAGAGCAGCACAGACATGTCAGAGAGAATAAAATAACCCACAAGGGCTGCTAGCTCTGGCACAACACCCACAGATGAGCTCCTCCTTCCAAAGCCAGGTTCACCTCCACCATTTCTCGCGTTGTGCACGCACTCCATAACATGTCGCTCAAACTTATCCCATTCAAACTCACAGGGTAGTTCGTGGCAACATTTGGCAAACAGACTATGCGATTCAAATCCACTTTCTTTTCCACCTGCCAGACATATGAGCAATATTCTGCCTTATCTTGCTTTTTTCCCCTAGTCTCAGGTACCCAGAGACAAGGATTAAACAATTCTGAATATTTTTACAGGAAAGTATCATCCAATATTTCCTTTGTGCAATTAAATCCACTACAGACTTGCAAACAGCTTGTATGAGCTGTCAGAATGTTCCCAGATTTGCTTGGAAAGAGAAAGAGATTTTGTGTTTAACTAAGCTAACAATTAAGTGGTTGGCAGCAACTGTCAGGCCAACAAGCCTGAATTTAATATAGTGGAAGAGAGTTAGTGAAAGGAGAAAGATCTTGTCACTGGAAGCACAACAAATGAGAAGGGTGAACTTAACAGCAGTTTTACAAGAGACTAAAAGGAGCAACACAAGTGTAAACAAGAGGAGAAAGAAGCACATTACTGTAATAATACTAAAAAGAGAAAGTCCCAGCTCAGGGCTCAGCTATGTGAAGAGGGGGCAGCTTGATGCTGTCCGTACAACAATTCTGGAGCAGAATCCCACGGGTTATGCCTCTACATGGGTATACTATTTGGGTCACATTTAGCAATCGTGTCTTGTTATTTAGCAATGCAGATGCAGGACTTGCTGATTCATACAAGCCAACCAAGAACACGAAGTGTTTGGGTTCTCTTTTCCTGTTAAAGTCTTTGTTATTTACTGCCTGCAAGATTGCACTGAAGTTCCAGCCAAAATTCATTTCTGATGTTTCCAATGTACATTCCAAACCCAAAAAAACATGGCACCACATCAAATGTTAAAGTAAGATCATTATCAGCCAGCTGCCAAAGAGTTCCTACAGGTTCAGAGACAAAGACTAACCGAAATCGTGAACAGCAGTGCACCAAAACGAGCTGACAAGTGTTTGCACCAAAACGGCATGACAGCACAGTGGGAGATGTAGTGACCTACAGGACAGAAAAAAAAGATTTTACCATGGATGGGAAGGGATAGATAAGACAGTGGCTTATAGCCCCGGGGCTACACAGAGTGGGTAGCATGTAGAATTGCAAAACGGGCAGAAACATTCAGTGCAGAAATGGCAGAGCGATCTTTTGCCAGCAGAATAATCCGGTAGCCTCCAGGAATGTTACTAACGATGTCAATCACAACTTTAATCAGACCAAAGCCGAAGTCCAGTTGTGCTAAGCACTGCAGAACGGAGACCACTGACCAGCCCCTGCGCTGAAGAAAACGTCTGTCATTCATCCAGACAGGGGAAAGGCAGCAAATCCCCCGAACAGAGGGAACTACACAATGGCAGCAGCTATTTCAGCCCCATAATTTGAGAAACAGGTGTAGGTCAGAATGAAACGGCACGGTATGAAGAAACTAAGGCACTAATGCAGGCATAACTAATGAACCGCTCTGATTTAAGGAAACCTGGAAAGTTCTAAGGCAGCTGTGGGCAATAAAGCCAGGAAGGCCTTAGAATACAGATGTAAATGAATCAGCTCAGTAATGGGGCAAATTTAAGGAAGTTCAGATTGAAAAGCTGAAAAGAATTCCTCAGTCCAACCACCTTCAGGATTTGTTTGAATTTCTTGTATCTATTTAGCTGTTGCAGCTCTTTAAACTTTCCTAAACCCAAGGTGACCTTTAAAAAAAAAAAACTGAAAAATTTGCCAGCACATACAAACATATTCTAAAACATGCTGTCCGGAACAAACAGTCTTCAGAACAGGGCACCAAATAGTCTCTATAATAAACCAAGAGCAATTAGGCTGCTGGGAAACAAATTAGCTCATTTCATTTCAGCAGAGGAAAGGTGGCTGCAATGCTCCAGGGACAATGTGAACTGTGGGGGTCTTTTACTGAGCGACCCTGACTGCAAGCCCACCAGTTTGTACCTGTCAGGGGGAACTGACACAGCTTCCAGAGCCCAGGAGGCAAAGCTTTGCACTGGCCCATGAAAAATAACGGGCAGGGCTCCCTCCCTGGGACCCATGATCCCTTAAAATGCCCCCAATAGCCAGAACTCTCTGGACCACCAGTACAGAACCTCTTGGTCTTATTTGCTGCCTCCAAGTCCACCAGTTCCATCCCATCTTGCTTCCTAAGCTAGAGAAATTGTAAAGCTAAATTTCTCAGACGTAATATAAAGTCATGGCTTTAGACACAAAGACAGAAATATCCAGAACCATCAGGAGCTCCAAAGCTCAAATGAGCTGAGAGATGTGTCTCTGGTTCTTACCCAGACTGTTACTACACTTCTACTTACAGACAGCTCAGCATTCGGCTTCCATTCACATGCGAATAGGGCGCACACGTTAAATACATTTCCTGACGCAGGATTTATGAAGTGCTGTATAAGGCCTTTTAAGGTCTTATGCTGCAAACAAGAAATGTTACTATTTTATTTATAAAAACAGTAAACAGAGATGCAGCCAAAGAGGGGTAAAGGAGGGCCACTTACTATGCAGCCTGTGCAATCCACCCGCACGAGAAGGCCAACAGAGCTGAGAGGAGAGCTCTGGGGAGGAACCAGAGAGATGGAAGAGATCATCGAGCACGGGAGAGGAAGGCCCAGGGCTGTGGCACTGTGCAAATGCTGAAGGTGAGAAAGGGAACAAGCATCTTCCTCCCTAAGACTGGTGTGAAAAGCAGCTTTATGGAGTCAGAGTTGACACTTTGCTTCTCCACAGCTGATACAAGCCTCCCAACTCTTCAAGCAGCTGATGAAGTTAAGGTAGCGATGTCAGGCATATTCAAAGGCTTGCATTTGGCTAATTTCATGGTTTTGTTTTGCAGCTATTTCCAAGCTACTAATCGAATAACTTAAACTGCGATTTCCTCCAAAAATTATTTATTTTTTTTTAGTGGTCTAACGAAGAGAAGGTGCATTGTAACCTCCAAAAAAAAAAGAAACCCACCCAAACCTACATAAAATGTAGCAAACGCTCAACACCTGTAAACTGAGACAAGCTTGAAAACTTCCACTATTGTGTTTCTAACTCTTAATGCAGGCTGTTTCAGACCAGACTTTGCCAGGTCTTACGTATTAGACAGAAAATTCAGCAGCAGTTCAAGTTCAGTGCCATGGTAAAAAAAACAAAACAAACAAAAAAAAACCCACAAACATAGGGAAATGAGATTCCCACAACTCTAGAAAACCCCACACAACACAGTAGCACATTAAGTACCAGCTTTAAATCAGTTTTCCCACTTAATTTTTTACCCCTTAACAGCCACAGAGTAGTCACTATGAAGAACCTGTTGAGGTCTCTTCCCAAACCAGCCGTCTTGGATATATATGGGTCATCTTCCCCACAAGGCAGAATGCCTTCTCAGAGATGCCTGCTTCATGCTCTCCAAATACAGTGACTCTGATCATTATTCAGTTTATCAACCACATGTAAAAATCCCTCGTGCATTTCTAGAGAGGCAACACAATTTTGTTAAATAAAGATAGCTCTAGTCATCAATAAACCTGGCTGCAGGAACATCTTCTTCCCTTTCCCCTCATGCCTCTCCCCTCTCCACTGCCTTTATTGGGGTTCTTGCATCTTCAGTAAACAAGATTTCTTTAGATTAGCTAAAGACAGGATTATCTCAGAATAAACTGCCCTTCTGGTATCACTTTATTTGAATTACTGGATCTTCTAATTGTTTATCATAAACCAACATTCAAATATTTTGAAATCTTAACTGAATAAAGACAGTTCTGTCAGTGAAAATATTTACAGTAGCCTCACTAATTGAGCCTGATTCCAGCTTCCTGAATCTCATTACAGTAAGCTGGGCACTGCTGCAAAAGTGAAACAAATACGAGATGAATAAAAACAAACATTTAGAAACACAAGCAACTGCTTCGAGTGACATTAATCATTCCAAAAATTCTGTCAAAAACATCCCTCTGACTGGCGTCTGTCAAAATATCTCCGATTCATCATTGTATGGCCATGGCTGAGATGGAGAAAGAAAATACGCACAACAGCCAGCACTGCAAAACTGGTACAGCTCTGAATTTTGAAGTGAATTATTTTGGTATGTTAGAGCACTCCAGCAGTGGCATGTTTCACAGCATTCACCTCCTGTTCCCCCTGGGCAGCCTGATACCGACACCGTTCCCTCCTTCTTGGAGTGCACAATGTCTGGAAGCTAATTATGCAGAATGAAGTGCTGTTTTCCCCGTGTTTTCCGTCCTACAACACACAAGAGATGGTAAAACACTGAAAATCCACGGAGACACAAACAAGGGAAGCAATGCAAGCAGGAGCATGTTCAGTAAGAGTGGTGGTGGTGTATGATTATACACTAGAAAAAACACATAGACAGGCACTACGGCATGGAGTAATGCTCCTCTGTGGAACAAACTTCCCAGCAAGCAGCCTCCTGGGTTTGACCGAGCCTTTCCACACTCATGCACCAGCTGAACCCCTTCATCCCACCCAGGATGGCTCACTTTGTCCAGTGGCTCCCAAGTTAAAGGCAAACCGTCTCACCTGAGAACCTGAAGCTTCTGGGCATGGACTCTGCCTTAGGCTTCCTGCAGCTTTCTGCAACGTGGCAACACGTTGGCCAAATATCTTCACTTGGTGTCGTACTGGGTAGCAATGGCAGGGGGCTGGTAGCTAGGGGCTGCAGTGGTGACCTGTGTCAGGAGGCCAGGGACAGCTGTATGTCCCTTCCAGCCAGCTGGAAGTTCAGATGAGGTAAAGGGGTGGGCAGGTGTCTGACTTAAACTGAGCATGGGGAAGGTGGAAGAAAGGCGATTACTTACATGCTTGCTTGGTTATGTTCTTTTCCCAATACCAAAATCTGTGAACAGAAGTTGGCATCAACCAGCAATAAACTAAGTTAACGTTCTCCGAGTTGGAACTGCATTGTCTGCAACGAGCAATAATTCAAAAACACCCACATTTCACTATCACCAATTTCTTTTTCCAGTTAGATTTCCATTATTTAATTCACAAGTTTTCCATTACCCAGGTCAGCTTACCCTTCTCTTATGTTGAATAAATGAAAGCTTAGGAATGCAGCTATCTGCAAGAGAAGGACTTCAACTCGATAGTCCAGGAGGTGTGTCCTGCTCTTACGGTTTTAGTTCAGTTTCCATCTGAGGAAATTAAAAGCTATTAACATGACAGGAAAACACCACCTGTTAACTCTAGCTTCCTCTCATTTCCTGTCTGGACATGGTTTAGGAGTCCACCAGTTACAGCAAATCCTAATAATGCAACACCAAAGAACAAAGGATGTGTTCCTCAGAGAGGAGGCAGGTACCTCAAACTCCCCCCTGCACACCCAGCGAGGAGCAGACACCAAATACAATTCCATCACACCGCTGACCTGGGAGGAGCGAAGCAGAATAAACCTCCTTTCCTCTTAGGAAATGAGACTACTACTTTCCTGCTAAAACACCTTCCCCACTGAGCCCAGGCGGAACATCTTGCTGGTGGAGCAGGATGGATCTTTTGCCAAGACACCATGGCCAGGACGGGCCAACTGCGTCTCTGCAGATGCATCTACTTGGCCAAGTCTCTTTACGCTTGACAGACGAGGAAACCCCTGTGTGAAACGAGCAGTTACAGAGCAGAAGTAAACAAGCCTAGCATTTATAAACTGTTTGGTATCCTGTTGTTCCATAAATAGTTATTATTACCCAGGAGATCAGAACTGTCCAAAGGAGGAGAAATGCCCAGTACACGTGCTGACTAAAATCCCCAACAAGGGAAAGACAGAGAAAGTTTGTGGTTTTCTTATTTTAGCTTTCTTTGCTTAAACCGGGACCTCTAATGCTTACTCTGCCTCCTTCAAATTTAGGACGTCTTTTCCCAACAGCTCCAAGAGCAGCAGCCACAGGTCCAGCAGTGACGGGCTGCGTGCTAACAGAGCCCTGCGGCCAACATCTTCCTCTGCAGATGCCGAAACTCCACAGACGATGTTTAAGAAACAAATCAAAAGTAAAAAGAGCTGGCCACCACCTGCTCTAAAGAGCTGCCTATTTTGCCAAAGGTTACATTCAGACTGCCTGGAGCTGGATATTGGAGCTTTAAATACCCACCCGACCATCAGGTTACACATTTACAAACAAATGCTTAAAATACAAACAAAATTTGCAGAGCAGATAGGCTGTGCTGCTCATCCCTAACTCACTGCTTGGTGAAGCAGCTGGTGTGGCTTTGAACCTCCCTTGAGGCCAGTCCAAAGTTGGTCCTTTCTGTCCAAAACGGAGCTGGAGACCCTCACACTGCAACAGCTGCTGTCCAGAGCACTTGGACAACCTGGGGCGGACCCAACAGGGACAGGGAGAGCCCTCATGGCCCAAGTACCTTTCCCTTGCCTGTCATGGTCAGGTTTTATAACACAATTCCACCTTTCTTGTAGCATTCCTGGGATTTATATTTGGAACTGTTCATTCACAGGCAGGTCTTTCAGTGTAAACCGTTTCATTCCTAAATAAATTAATTAATTTCTCAGGTATCTTTTTGACACAGAATCACTGTCGACAGTGCAATTCCGCATGTGTCCCAAGGTATGCACTTGTCTAAACACGAACCTAGGCTGGCACTGCTGATAAACAGGTTAGAAACAAGTTAAAATTTGTGCGACATCAATTCATAAAGGGCAAGCCATATAACCCTCTAAAATGACAACCTTTTGGTTTTATTTCTTTTACGAGAACAGTGCAAGACGCATTATATGAAATATCCACAATTCTGAGGCTTTCTTCGGTGTTTTAAGCTTGGAAGAATAACAAATTGGAACGGTAGATGCGATGATTTTCAGGACAGTCGCAAGGAAACACATTTCTCTTCAGAGAGCTGGGTCACAAGTGGGACGTGGGGTAAGCTAGGGCCCTGGCTCTCACAGGAAGTTTCATGGCGTGTAAAACAATGACTCCAAGTACTTCAGGAGAGAAAAAAACAACCATGACAGTTGTTAAAGTGATGACAAATCACACAAAAAGAAAAGCACTTTTTTCTGAATGCATAAATCTTCAGATATTTAGCAAAAAAGAAGCAGAATGAAAAAAAAAAAACCAACATACTGAGTAAAATACAGCATCTCATTGCAGTCAGCTTCACGTCAGTACGTGGTGACACATCTGCCTTGCTTTCCAGCACTGAAAGCGATTTGGGTTGGCTTGAAGCAGTGACCGAGAACCCTTGTGAAACCACAGGAACTCCACCAAGCCACCGTGCTCCCTGACATTACTACAACAGTTAGCGTTACTTCTAAAATATTTAGCAATTCATCCTTGGATTTTGTTTTTGCTGCATAGTTACCTTAAAATTATAGGAAAAGAAAAAAAAAATTACAATACCAAGAAAGTAATTACCTAAAGAACTTAGGCTGCTCACACTGCAGTGGAGCTTCTACAACGTTATCTGACCGGCATCCTCAAGTGACTTTTCACATTGCTACAGTCAAAAGAGAATTTTTTTTTAATCTTTCTAGTTTTCACCTTCATTTGCCTAATGTAGAGTTGGAGGGCTCCCCAGACTCCTTCTAATTTAGCCTAATAATCTTGCATAAATTAGGCTTGGTTTTCATCCGTACTCTTAGCCAGTGTACATTGGCTGGGTGACAGCATTTCCATGCCCTGATGCTACTGAAACATTTCAATAATTGAACAAAGTGTGACAGCAAAAAGGGAGGAGGGAAAGGTAGAAGAAGAAAATAAATTGATTTGAAATACAACCCCAAATAGGGAACTTGATTAAAACCACCAGTAGGGAGAACAAACAATTATCCACTCTGCAACACAATTCAGGAAAAACTCTGAGGGAAGCTGCACAATTTTTACATCAAGGAGAAACCACTGGTGACGTGCAGAGCCTCAAAGACACCAGGAAACTTCCTGAGGCTCAGGGAAGATGATGGGGTGGACCAATAATGATGAACCTTCAGAAAGTAGATATTGGAATTTTAACGAAATGAGAAATACTCAAAAAGCTTTCCTAAAGGAATTTATGAGTAAAAGAAAAGAAGACAAGACATGCATATATAAAAAACAAACAAAAAATAACAACAGTACAACATGGCAATACTACATACAGAATTCGACTTTCATGCTGATATTTTCATTTTAATAATATACTGTTAATATCTTTTACATAAAATTTCTCTGAACTAAAAGCACTACGCCGATCATTGAGAAGTGAAGAAAGCATTGAAATAGGCTCAAATGTACTCAGATCCTCAAACAATCTTTGCTGCAAGATTTTTCCTGAAAGTTAAATATTCTTATTAGTATAGCTTTTGAGCAGATGGGCCACAGCAACAGAGCCCAAACACATGCACAATAAAATATGCTCATTTGGGGACATGCGTTAAATTTATTGCTTCTATTATAATCATGCATGTTCACACAAATACGGCTATTTATTTGTACATTTGCAAAGCTGTAATCACCCCCTCACCCCCCCACTTTTTTGTTTGTTTTGGTTAAAGTTCAGAATTTCAAAATAACTATAGTATTCGGGGGGGGGGGAGGCAGGGGAAAAAAGAGAAAAAAAAATCCTGTTCCCACTTCGGCATAAGATGCAGTGTGTACTCATACTGAGGTGAGAACAAAGATGCTCTTAAACCTCTTCCGAAGGCAAAAAGGCACATGCACCCCAAGGTCCACGTGCCCATATCGGACCTTTCACCTAACAATCTCACTTAATTCAGAAGTCATGGAAAGGATTCTGAAGACAAACTTCTTGGGCACGAAGCCTGCACATCACATGGACTTGCACACATTTATTATTATTAATCTTGAGAGAGGTTAAGCATGAAAGATTTCAGCTCCAAAAATAGATCTTGCATGGAGCCTACTGTCATGATGAGCACATAGGAATTGCATGTACTCTGCACAGTTTTTGAAAATGAAAACAGTCAACATGGGATTAACGTGAACAACCTGCACGAACTGAGGGAGAAACCAGACACCTACTTCCTGCCCAGGTGGCTGAAGGGGTTTTTGCAGTCCATTCACCTCAGCTCAGTGTACCCATGCTGCACCCTTGCCTGGGCTGGTCCAGTGATTTGGTAATTCCATAAACTGGATCAGTGAACTCATCTGGATTAAAAATAAGCTTGCGCAAAAGGAGCCGATGGATGGGGGAGGGAAAACTAACATTCGGACATGAGGATTATTTTACTTATCCAGTTTATTGCACTGTCTGCAGGTGTTTATGCTAGCTCAGGTAGGGGAGCAGCACAAGGGACAGACAGCACGAACTCCTTAAGCTAACAAAGCCAAGACAGAAGGGGTACGCAGAACAACACCTGGATCTCAGGGCAATGAATTCAGGAGCTAGCACTGAAGTTCTGTTTGCACAGCCTCGTCTGCTCATCTCTGGCATTACAATCATTGCTCTCTACAACAAAGAATGCAGGGAATCAAAGAAAACTATCAAAGAGAAATGAGTTATCTGACCACACTCTCTAACCTCAGCTTTGCTTATCACCACTACCAGTTTTCAACACCCTGAACATCAGTTATCAAACGCTGCCACTTAATACCTGCCTCCTCCTGAAGCCTGTGCAGGTGGAACCGACTGAAGCAGTCGGTGCATTGTGAAGGACAATCCCATTTCCATGGTTATAAATAGCAACAACAGCTCAGACAACAATCCTAGCTTGAACATTAAAAGCAAACGTCTTCTAAAAGACTGTGCTGCACATTCACTAAAGCACAGTCAGCTGAGACGAAATATTTTGTGAGATAACGTACTTTTCACCTTTAGGCAGAAGTATGAGAGATTTGAGCCTCTCAGATGAGTGCTTGGCAATAAAACACACACAGGAATTAGCAAAGGAACATACATTAGGACCTGGTGTATCCTCTGACCCGATTCTGTCACTCAAAATCTACGTTAATGTATGTTTTAAAAAAGCACCCTCTGTGTTTTCAAACTGGATATAATACGCAACCCACAAAATATAGAGGTGAAAAAGTGAGAGAATCAAAACGTACAGGGAAAAAAAGGCAGTATTTCATCACAAGGAGAAGGGTAAAGCAGTGCAGCAGGCTACACTTGCTGCCAATGATGGTGGTGTGGCAGACGAGAATGTGTTACGGGAAAAGCCACCGAGACCTGGGTGGGGAAGCAAGGTGCTGCCTTGACATCAGAGGTGCTTTGATGAGCACCACGCCGCGTGCATGCTTTGGCTCACACGCTTGTTTAGCCGGGGTTTTTACAAAACACAGAGCAAGGAGGCGAAGGCAGGCACGCGGCGTGCTCTGGCTCCCGGGTCGGGAGGCAGGCACTGAGCAGCACGCAGGATGGAGAGGTGCGAAACGCCGACTGCTCAGTGCCCCTGGGCACCGCTGCTGCCTCCATCCCTCCCATCCTGGAGTCCTGAGCTCCCGAGAGTGGAGTTCACTAAGGAACTGAGGGAAGCTTAGGGAGTTCAGCACTTACCAGGAGAAAATATACCTCCACCAACATGCCCTTGTTGAAAAAAACTGAAAAAAAAACCAACATATATACATAGAAAAAATGCGTATGTATATATATACATATATACCTACACACACACACACACACATATATATATATATATATAAAATATGTATGTAAATAAAGAGTACTACTACCCGCTGCACCCAAAAAGATCACAAACTACACAGAAGGCAGGTCATGCTGCAGTCAGGGAACACTTTAAAACTCCCATAGCAATTCTGAGTGGTAAACTAATTACCCAGCCTGGTTCTTCAGTGAGCTCTCCAGAACCACATGAAGCTGCCATCCTTTGGCTTCCTCTGCTCTTCTTAAATAGTTAATCAAAAAGGAAACAGCAGTCACCTTCCTGGCAGCCTCTGAGCACGGAGCTCATGCCCTGTCACTTGAGCACAAGCCCATGCTGCGTATGGCAGTACTTCACAAGGTGCTGCGACAGGCAAACACGTCCCAAGTCAGCTCTAAACAAAGGGATGATAATTCTCTTTCCAAAATATCCTTTTTTTTCCCCTGAATATCTAAGTAACAAAGCAGGAAAGCGTAGATTGGAAAGGTGTTCCTGTGTGCTTATTATAAGAAGCACAGGTTCCAAGAAGGAGATATGGAAATGAAGGGGGAAGTGTTTGGGAGGAGGGGATCACATTTTGAAATCATCCCAATCCACACTAAAGTCCTTGCTAAGGCTCCAGTTCCACCTGAAACTCCAAGCCTTATCAGAATCACGCCCTTTAGGACACAAAACAAAACAAAACACGTTCTTAAGAATAAAAACTTCATAAACTATATCTGCAGGACAGCGATGGCAAAGAAAATTTTGCTCAGCTCAGATATCAAAAGTACAGGAGTCTCTGTACGTGATGGAGAAAGGCACTCTGGAGCTGTGCTGGCTATTACACACCTGGCCTGTGTAAGTGGAGGAAAGCACAGGAGTCAAGACCTATAACATTAAGGGGGACCTAAGCATCAGAAAAATAAAGACAAATGACTAGAGAAAGTCACCAAAACGTCTTTATCTGAAGTATACCCATGTCACGCATTCCCCACTGCTATGAAAGTTTAAAACATTTTGAACTTCACGTACAAAGAAACAATTCAGCATGAAAATATAAAACCAGAAGAGATTATGTGAGAGCTGGTTTTCCTCAGAGTGGAGAGTGGGCTGCTGTATTTAAAATGAACTCTAAAAAAGAAAAATGTGAATTTTGTGAATGTGAAATGTCAAGTGCTAATCAGTAGAAAGTTTACAGCAAAATAACCAAATAAGTGAAACTCATTTTGTTTATGAATTGACTTAAAAGAGTTTATAATTCATGTATATAAGATTATTTTTTTTAGGACCAAGTCACTAGAAAGAGCTGTTTATAACCATATTCTTGGCACTAAGAAATAGTCTTACATAAATACACTATTTTGGTCACAACACCTATAATTTCTTTATATATCAGACTTTCTCTTCCCCCATAATCTGAAATCCTTTCAGACACTCTCTCTTCAATAATTCTTCCCCATATTCTCTTACCAAACACAGATTCACAAGTCTGCAGGCTGCATTCCCTCTGTATTTACCAACTCCTCGAATTTCTGGTGTTAGCTGCCAGCTTACAAGAGTCTGTGGTTGGAAAATTGGCAGTAGCTGAACCGTCCCAGGCTGGCACGGCAGCCACAAACTGTGGGCAGAGGTCTTTTTTCTCATTCAATAAAGAACACGGCATAGAAAACGAAATAACTGTACACAGGCAGCATCGTTTCCACAGCAAGGCCAGACAGAGGGGAGACTGCAGTGCTAACACAAACACAAGCTAGTGCCTTCCACACAAAGGTCACAGCATTAACTCCAGACTTGTAGGTGACCTCAGATCTACTAAAAATAGTCAAATTCACTGAACAAAGACCTACTGATACGATTCTACCAAAGACGCTTGCCATTTTCTTTGTTTCATTGAGAAACCAATAACCTTACTTCAGGCACTCTGAGTCACTGTCTACTGTTAGTCGGCTTTTAAGAGGCAGAATCAGATTGTTCTGGAAAGTGAAAAATGAGATAACCGAGGTCTCGCAGCAGAACTCCTCCGTTTGCAGTGAGCACCAGAGGCAGCCCAGCTGGCCAGCTCCTAACGGAGATGCAACACTGAGATCGTGCATCCACTCCTCTTGGTGGGCAATGGATGTCTTGAGTCAGACTGCAGCGTGCTTCTATGAAGCTATGCCAGTCTGCCTTTAAGTCACACTAATTTAAAAAAAAAACAAAAAAAACACACAGAAACACCAAAACCCAAGTCAATAAAACTTGATTGTCAGTTTGTCTTTTTTTTAAATTTTATTTTTTTTTATTCTATGAAACTTATTCTCAGGGAAAAAAATAACTGGAAATAGCATGAAATAGCACTTCCCTTCGTTTACTTTAAACCTGGTACACTAAATTTCCTTTTAATATCTCTGAATCTTGTACTGAGAGAAGCAATTACCTAAACATTATCTCTGTGCCACTTACTGCTTTACTCAGTTATCAATCCCTTCTGCTCTCTGATTTCTCTACCTCCAACTGAAAAGTCTAAGTCTACTCAATCTTTCTGATCACAGAAATAACTCCATTTATTCTTTATTTATCTTTGTTTATTCTTTATTACCACCATATATATTGAATTATTCTAGTCCTGTTTCAAAATTAGTTGAAGAGAATCACATCCATTATTGAACAGAGGTGCAAGGCAGGAGACACAGCGGGATAACATTCTTATTTTTTCTGCATTTCTCTTTTGATATGTTCCCTCTTTTAGCCGCCACTGGTCAATAAGTCACAGAACCATCCACAGTAATTCCAATTTCTCTTTCCCGATTTGCAAGGCATAACTGAGTACATCATTGGGTATATGCCGTCAGATCAATCTTCTCAATAAACACTGTCTGCCATCTATCAGAACTGAACCTGGCCTGCTATTCTGTCATCCCATCACTTTGTGCTGTCACGTCCCTCTGACATTCTTCAGAGTCAGCTTTTGGTCTTGCAACCTGGAAAAATGTGTCAGCGTTTATTATTCATCCCCTGTTCCAGATATTTTATGAGCACTTGGAACACCACAGATCCCAGCACACGTTCTGCAGAGGACTCCATGAGTGACATTGCTGTATGGTCCAATCTTCTTTTTTTTTTTTTTTTTCCCCCCATACCATTTCCAATCTTTGCCTAGTCACTACCTAATCACTACAGGGTTACGCCAGTTTAACCTCCTAACAGTCTTGGAAACCCCAAGAGGTGTTTTGTTTTTTAAATAAGAAATCCAGACACATTGTGTTAGTTAAATCACCTTCACCAAATGCTCATCCAGTCATTCACACAACATGAGCACATTTACAAGCCCAGACTTCCTGCTACAGAAGACAACTTGACTCCTCTCTATTATCGCCTTTATCCTTGTTAACACCAACTCTATTCCTTTTTTTATAGTTTCTACCAAGGTGCCTAATATAGAAACCAGGCTCTCTAATAGTTTCCAGTTTCCCAAACACTCCGTGAGCCCCTCTTTAAAAGCCTGACACGTTTACTGCTTTTCATTCTTCCCCTCTAAGGCCAATTTAAGCAATGATTATACACAACCGTGTGTAACTCAGCAACTTCACCGCCGAGTTCTTCACAAAGTAAGAACTTTTCCTAGCAATTCATTGTGTTGATTTGCTCCAAAATGTCACCCTTCTGACAGCTTCCCCCAGTTAGCTCCCCACAAAGGAGGTCTCCACATGGGAACCACTCTGCAGTGAATAGCAATGCAAATAACTTCTCTGCTATGGCTTTACCTTCCATTAGCGCACATGTAATATTATGATCATCTATCAGCCCATCAGGATCTCTGGCAGGCTTTCTGCTTTTGACAGTTGGACAAAGTTTTATTATTTTTCATGCCTTTCTAAAGTTGTTAAAGTTGTTCCTCAACATTTTTTTGGCCTACCTTACTATGGTGTATATTTAACTTGCCAAAGTTAATGCTCTTTCCTATTCTCCTCATTTGGATGTGTCTCCTGCTGCAGAAACATGACTTATTTCTAAGGAGCCTTGTTTACTTTACTGGTTAAGCCAATCCTTGTTTGTTTTTGTGGCTTTCCTTCAGCCTCTTCTTTCTCCTCCCATCTCAGACTTTCACCACTGAAACTGGACACTGTGTTCAGGAAGATTTGGGTTGTGTGAGTCTTTTTGTTTGTTTGTTTTTGGTTAACAAGTGCGAAAGACAAGCAAAATTTCTCATCTTACGCATGTCCATGTGACCCTGAAACAGCATTTCAGCTATGATACTTTGCTGAGACTACATGAACCTTTTTCTCTGTCTGCTTCCAAGACAGTTTTTCTATCTTAAAGGCATAATCTGCATTTGTTCCTCCCAGATGTCTTGTTTCATATTTGGATGTCTTAAAATATATTTCATTGGACTGTGGCCACTTAAAAAAAACAGGCAATCCAGATTGTTCTCTAGAAGTACCCAATCATTTATTGAGTACTCTCCAATAAACGTATCATCTGCACACTTAACCTAGGATTTTTTCCAGCTTGGATTATTGATGGCGACATTAAGCACTGCGAGAATGAGAACCGATTGACTGAGGAAATAACGTTGTGGAAATAACTCCATTCAGGCTTTCCTCACCAGCAACCACATTTTGAAATTTCTAGGGCATTGCTCTTTAATCCATCTAGTGCATACTCATGCTTGGTAAAGTCAGAAGTCACATTTTCACCATTAAAGAAGCACTTACCAAGAAGAGTTACATCCTCTGAAAAATATTTATTCTATCTCAACTATTTCCATCATATTTTGCCTATTTACATTTTAAATTGCACTAAAAAGTCAGGAACCTTTAGAATGGGAAAACATTTATTCATTTTATTCATGCTTGAAAACAGCCAAACCAACTTCATCCAAATAAAACAAAACAAAAACAAAACAAAACCCCCCAACATTTTATGGCAAAGACCAAGCCTGAAAAATGTCACCCTGAGAGATCATGTTTTTTACTAATGACATAAGCAACTGAAAACAAAAGCTAAAATAAAAGAAATCATGCAGGCAAGATGATTTACATTTAAGAGTTCTAAATATATTAGATTATGATACCTGGCTTGGTAATATTAGCTTTGTATAGTTGCGTATGAGGGAAGTTTCAGAAGATAATTCTTTGCAGAACTACAGGTCAGCCATCCTTACACCAATCCTACGTAAAATAATGATATTTCTGACATTGAATGCTATTAATAAAGAATTGAAGGACATGCTGGAAAAAACCTGCAGACCTTAGTAAGATTTAGGAGAAGCAACTGAACACAAAACCCCAGCAAGATGATATCTGTAGAACTATAATTTTTTAATGCATGAACAAGAAAACAAACGGACTAGAGAAAAGGTACTTCCTCTTTACGCGACATTAGTTCAATGCAGTTAGCTGTTTGTGAGTGACCAACAGTGGTCTGTAAGTAGCTACCGAGGGGAAAAATAGCATTTTGGGTTTTAGCAGGCAAAGAAACCCTCTTCTTGAAGTCTAATTTAAAATGAAAATGAGATGAGTATTTTGCAGTAATTGGTTTATCTATAGAAATAACTCATCACATTGTTACCAGATTCTCAGACAGCTGAAACCTTTAAATGAAGATAACTAGCCTGTGAACCATGATGAATTTACTTGGAAAAAAAAAGGTAAAGTAATTACTTACTTTGGGAAGATGACAGTCATGAGTGCTGATGCATAACCAGGCTTGCACACTCCCTCAGAGAAATTTGCATACCTTGATGCCAATTCTGGAGGCCTGTGAAAAATAAGGACAGAGTCAGGACTCTCCTGCCATGAACTGGTTTTTGCAATCATCCAAGTCATTTTTTCTTACAACTTTCCTCAATAACAGCTACGAGGAATAATAGCCAACACAGAAGGGTATTCATTTGTTGTAATATAGCACCACGGGAGAAGAAACAACAAAGGAGAGAGTTAAAGATATGTGAAATACCAGTAAACCACTATTTTTTGAAACATTTTCATACCTAGGAAGGTAAAGCTTATGGAAGAAATGTATTGAGACACCTTTTTAGACTTCAGCTTTTCAAAAGGGAGAAAGTATAACCAGCAGTTTGCTTTGGCTATTTTTCTAGAGTATGATCAAAGTTAAAATTATAGAAAAGTATTATTTGTAAGATACCTTTCAAACATTTGAAACAAATTGCTGAGCAGTTCTGACAGGCTATCATCAAGGGATGCATTCAGCATTTGGGACAGACAACATTGCTGCTGCTGTTCTGTTGAGATGTGTCTAATAATTGAGTTTGGCTAGCAATTCCAGGACCAAATTCAGATATGCATTTTTTCTTCCACTTCGCTTTGGTACAGAAACAACATCTATTTAGCATTTAGCAACTCAAGGAAAGATACTTAAGTCAAGTACATATTTTTACCATAGACCTACTGAGCGACCTGGAAAAGTACCATTTAATTTTGCTTGTGTTCCCATTTACCACCTGTAGAATTTTTATATTCATTGTTTCACAAAAAACATAGCAAAGGTTAACTCACTTGGGCTTTTGAGATAACATTATATATCTTAATGTCGGTCACAGTATGAGAATGATTAATACTCCCACCAGAAAAATGCATTTACAGTTACATGTTCAATAATCAGTGGAGGTTGCAAGTGTTTACTACTACTGAGGGCAGATCAATAATTCTGTATATACAGCGCTATTTTGATAGCAGTAGGCGTGGAACGAAGGTTTTTTTCCTACAGGTCAGTAACAACAGTCAAATGAAGACAACAGTACAGATCTGCAAAATAGATTTTCAAAAATCATTTTGAAGAGCCCAATATTACCACAACAGTATTTACTTTTCTACGCATCACCAACATCGGTTAGGTTGCAAACTGCTGCTGGAGGTAACAGCATGGAGTCAGAGCGTTTCAAGTGAGTGATACAAAGCTGAACCCCTGAACTGAAAACGGGATCCTGGAGGGATCATGAGCAGTGGTACAAACAGAACCCTAACCAGGGATGTTCTGTATTTGAATGTCAGCAGTTCTGTGCTGAACTGGCAGTAGCTTTCCTTGTACTGGTACTGGGATCACTTCCCAAGAGATCATAGCCAGCTCCAGCTGGATGATCAAGAGGTGAAAAGTACATTTTACTATTGTACATATACTACAAAATTTCCTAAATCTGTGGTTCTTAAAGAATACAGTTTTATTCAGCAGAAACAGTCTAAGTCTTCAACAGCTGGAAAAGGACGTAAGCTAGACAAAATAAAAAGTTACTGTAAGTATTTCATTTGTTAAGACCTTTGTAGATAAAAACTACATGAAAAAAGTTAAGGTAACATAGGCCCAACTCTAATCCTGCCACAGGTTTCCCACATAATTTTGGTCAAAACATTTGATCTTTTACTATCACAATTCCTCATCTAGGACTCGCACTGAATGATTTATGTTCGGACTCCAGTCCAGATCTCTTTATAAATAGGCACAGGAAGGGAAGGTCTGTTGTTGACAAAACAGAATGTTTTAATGGTGCTAAAATATATTCCCTTCTAACACCGTCAAAAGGGACAGCGTGGTGTATAGATCACTGCTTGTTGCAGCATGCCACCATTTCAGATATGAAGAAGTGGGGGAAATTTTAATCTCTATCAAGCAAATATAAGTGTTACTGGATTTTTCTGGCTTAGGGAAAAATACAGAGCTCCCTAATACCGAAATCTTCAAAAACAAGCACAAAGCAACTGGAATTTATCTGTAGCCACCACGGTAGTGAGTCATTGCTGGCAAACTTGTATAACCATTTGAATGGCAGGCTTTGCTCATATGACCTCAGTGGTCACACAGAATATCTTGTGCCACAAGCACAGGCATTTTTCTCTTTTCTGATTTAACGGCGCTTTCATTATCAAATTAAAATGTCACTCAGATGCCCATCATGGCGTTTCTGCAAAAGAACAGTGTGCTGACAACCCCGTGCATTTGCTTCGCACAGAAGGGCTGGTCAGCGCAGCATACTGATGCCGGAGCTGTCAGTTACAAAACCCACAAAGATACTTGGAGCTGCTGGAGCCTGAGGGGCAAAGCTGCTGACATTTCTTGGATATGATGAAGTTCATGAGCCAGACTGCCAGAGGCAGAAAAATTCTCGTAAGCCAATTGTAGCTGCCATCTCGCATCACTCAACATTTGTTCATCTCCTTTGTTCTAGCCACTTATTAAGCCAGCAGGCTACAGAAAACTCTAAGTGGGCACTCTATATTTTAAACCCATGTAGGGACGCGTTTTGTTTGATTTCTTCAGTTATATGTTGAGGCCACACTGTCATTGCCAACATGCTCGTAAGGATAACCCTATTTTAGCATACAAATCAAGGTTAAATGTTTAGAGTAAGGCTGCATACAGGTTTGCTGTCTACCATTCTGCTACCTCATAAAGCCATCCAAGCTGACATCATTTTAGATGTACAAACTTGTTTTGTGGTGTGTGTTGTTTTTTTTTTTTTTCCTCCGCAAGATTCATTGATCTCACAGAGATTGCTCTTCCATAAATTAGTCTGCAAAACATCTTGCATGAAGTGTCCCGTACTGCAAGGCTGATGCTGGAGGTGTGAGGTAGAGAACTACACATCAAACAAATCACAGTGTTTGTTAGTAGGTACACAGCTCTGTAACAAAACTAGTATTCAGAACTAAAATGTATGAGTAAGCACCTCTTTCATATTTGATGACGATGTACCTATTACACTGTGTACCTATTACACTGCTGCATCTGTTGCTACTTTTGTGATTACATTTCTTATTTCCCAATAGAAGAAATAGTATTACAAAGAGTACATTCTGCAAAAGAAGCCTCACAAATTAGCAAAACAGGGTGCACAGCATTCAAGAGCTTAAGCTCGATTCTTCTTTTATAATCCTGATTTCTGCTTGCAACAGATAGGTCAAGAACTATGCACCAAACCAAACTATGTTACCTTCTTAGTGCTTTACTAGCGAACAGCCTCACCTCACTAGCTCTGTTACTGTGCCTGGAATCAAAGGAGATCCTGATGACACAGGAATTATTGGGGTAAGCCATGCAGGGCTATCATGGCAGTTACGGAACCAAGGTGGAAATCTTCTCTACATCTTCAAAGTCCAAGCACATCAGTTCTGACTCCTGATTCCCACGCTGCTAGTTACAGCAAGAACATCAGTTAGGTGAAGGTGGTTAAAGAGCCAGGGGAGGTGGAAGAAAGGATGTAGTCAGATGACACCGTGGACCCTTACCTTTTGCTCAGACTTTGTGCAGGGGAAAGTAAAACAATAAGATACTACATTGCTCAAGAATGAATGAAGGAAACAATTCATAGTCAGTAACTGTACACATCTGCAATTTTTAAACAAGTGCCTGCATGAGGATGAAGTTAAAGGAAAGCAACTGGCTGATTTCCAGTAAAAAGAAACTGCACTCTTGCTTTTTTTTTTCCTCCTAACTTTTCTCCTATGAGACCAGTACACATCCTGAATTCCTCCTTAAGATTTTCTCTGCTTCTCTACACTGTTATGTAGCCATCAATCTTAACAAAATTTCACAATTTGGATAAGTTAAAAATCCAGCTGCTTTCAGAGGATTAGAAAAAGAAACAAGATTTTTCCTTTTGCATGAATTTGGCAGATGCGTGTCATCTTTTAATCTCAAACATGAAAGTGTCACCACGGTTAATTCCTTCATTATGCCTTGACCAGGGACAGCACGTCATCCTCATTGGACTGGAATGTAAGTTCATTTTAAATAGGAAGTATTAAAAACTCACTGTTTGGACCACTAAAAAAGAAGTGTGCAACTAAGCTCACATAATTGAATATTCAGAATCTAGTTTAGGAAACACATTTTGCCTCTTGGCCTTCTGCATGGATTTTAAATTGTGAACTGTAAAAACTGACAAAGTTCATTTATTTGAAGATCATCTTCTCTGAGGACTGGTTACACTTGCACACAAAACATATGTACTGGTACACTTCTGAAACAAGGAAAAGGAGTTCCTCAGAAACGTGCTAGCCCTTCACCTTGAGGTCTCTCTCTTTGGTCTGATATAACTTGAGTCTTATACCTTTAAAACAGCTCTACAAAGTGTACAGCATGATACCTGAAGAATGAATAGGAGACATCACGAGAACATGAGATGAAAGGCACACAGTGGTTAACATACTGGTTATTATGAAGTAATAGAAGTTGAATTGGCATAAAAAGGGCAGATCACTAGATCAAAGCAGTTAATGCTGAGACTCTCGTATCTACACTACACAAATTCAGGGCATTTTACTTCAGATCAGATTTCCAGACAGGTTCCCTGGGTAAGATACAACCATCCATCATGTACATGGCTCACTGTTGGCCAAAAGTATACTCGTGGACCCTTAAGTGGACCCTCCACACTAAATATTTGATAGGTATTTGGTAGACTCCTAGCATAAAGCTTTCAGTTTACTTTCCCCCAAAATCTGTTCAGAGCTACATTTCAGAACCAGCCTGCGAACACAATCAGCACGCACAGTAAGAGGCAAATATGGAATTTGCTTCAAAATTACGGGACTGCTCCAAACCAAGACACTAATGGATACATAGCCGGAGTGGCTGGGGCATGCAATTGTTTAGATTTTAATTAATATCAGTTACATATCTTTGAATGTTATTTATTTTATACATTGTTTACAGTCTCAGAAGTAGATAGCTTCCAAGTCTCAATATGCTTTTTCTGAGGCTTCTGAAGCAACAAATCCCATTTGAGGTGGAAAACCCCCAACGCAAAACCATAAACCAATCTTCGCTCTGCAACTGGCAAGGATTTTTATTAGACAGATGAGAAAGTAAGTGTCCCATCAATTCTCCCCTTCATTTTAGATTGCCAGCAAGTACTACCAGTTCACTTAAAGGTCAGGGAGGACACCTTTAGCAGGTATGGTGATGCAGCTCTTGCATCCTCCTTCCATTATTGCCACTGAGTCACTGGGGAAGAAAGGTCATGAATGATAAGAAGCAGGCTTAATACATCGATTCCCATGTACCAGTAACAGCAAGGGACAGAAAAAAAGTGTTTGCACATCTGCATTTTGTAAGTAGAGCCATGATCACCATGTTATCTTGACAGGTGGCATCTCCTTGAGAGCAAGACATTACAGAAAGAAGGTGAGCTGGAGAACCTTCCTCCTGCCACATCCAGCAGGAGTGCAGCTTGGTTTGGGAAACAGAGACAAATTTAAGGAGCTCTGACTGTAGCTGCCTTAGAAGTTTCCAAACTTTGGTTCAAAGGATTACATGGACGGATCATGTGACCCTTGCTGTTTTTCTAGTCCAGCTGAGGAAAAACTAAACAAACAAAAAAAAAGGAATGAGGAGATAGAAGAGGAAAAGCAGAATGCTTACACTGAAAGAGACAGGAAATGCATCTATCACACTATAGCCAGCTAAACAGATATAAATATTTTCAAATGTTACTTCAGTATGTAAGCAAGTTCTTCAAGGAGATTGTGTGACTGAATAGGAAGGGAGATGGCTCAAATCCCTCTTTCTAAAAAAGATATGATGCACGCTAAAAAAAATGTCCTGTTCTGTTTCTGTACCAAGAATTGTGGTTTCTCGTGAAATTAATTTCTTAACAGCAAAGATAATCAACGCATACATTTATTTATTTATTTGGACTATTCAAGAACACCAGCTGAAGAAGATTAGGTTACATTAAACTGGCTCAGGAAAACAAAGTTTTAAAGGCATTCCACCAAAATCCATGGCCCTCCTCCATAACCCTAAATGACGGCAAGACACAATGTCAATGTTATATTTGGGAAATACCCACTAGACAAAGGGACACTGAAAGCTAAAGACCACAAACAGAACTGGCAATGTTGTTCACCCTTTGTGACATGCCACCTTTACAAAAAAAAACACTGACGAGGTTTTCATCTCCTAAAAGGCACGAGGATCCTAATTCCTTGCTGAATTCCACTCCAGGTCTTTGACATACTAGGAAAAAAAAGACATTCCCATCCTGGAATTAGATCACTAGGCAAAAGAAGCAATCTCAGATTAGTCTCAACAGCGCTAAATACATAAACATCTTAAGAAATACAGCCATGATTTCTGTTTCAGAAAGGTCTGTATCATTGTACCATCTCTTATAGTTCAGAGCATACAGCAACTCAGCCTGGACCTCCACAATTAATAACCTTTTATCAACTCCTAAAAAAAAATCACTATGATCCTTGCAGGCACAGAATCAGAAATGGTCAAGCTAGAAAGGATTTATTTCAACCACTAAATAAAGAAACTAAACGGTGAGTTTATAAAACTGGAGTCTAAGGATGCAGGTAAAAATCCAAGAAAAGTCCATGGCACATTTTGTATGTGACCTCACGCTGTATACTCCTCAAAGAATTGAGTAATAATCCCTGATATTTCCTGATCTTCTGCTTTTTTTGTTTTGTTTTTTACAAATTGTAAAAGAGAAGAAAACAACTATATTCAAATAGACATATAATGAGTACAGAAAAAAGTTAATTTGAGGTTTTGTGTTTTTAAGGAAACATGGAAAGGAGAAAAATAGCTGAAATAGTTATATTACATTAAAAAGCATGAAATATGGCAATTGATTTGCCGAGAAGACAGCTGTTTACAAATAATATACAAAATAAAATTAAAAACAAAAGAGGAGTTTTGTTTTTTCAATTATTTATTAAACTTTGGACAAAAACTCATAAATTAAGGATGAAGTAACTTGCTGATAATTGACATTAATTCCTGGATGTATATTATTGGACTGCTTTCCATATCCAAAATGACGGTTTTCCATCCTCAGAAGACAGATGAATAAGTATCATCGTTCTGTTCTTACAGATAAGAGTCAAAGAAGATACACCAGAGCTTAGTCTCTTATCTGGAGACGGAGTGTGTTAGGACTCCCTTAGTCATGAAAACTCTCACAGCAAAGCAAAGGGATTCCTACATTATTTCTGAAATAACTGTTTGAAGAGTAGAGTCTCCATCTCCCCAAAGTCAGAAGTGATAATGCTTCCTAATATTAAAACACGCAATTTGCAAAACTTTAGAAAGTTAACTGATACAATCCTCCATTTAAATAACTCTCAAAAGTCATGGCTTGCACAATGGCCATAAAAAGTGAGCCAATTAAAAGTCTGATGGAAAATAGAACGCTCAAATATCACATCCACTTTTGTCCAAATGAAGGAATGTAAGAAGATGGATTGAAATGTCATAATTTTATTGCTGTAACCCTTGGTCTTCATCACCGCCCCTCATCTGTTACATCTACAAGCAGACAATGCTTTCTTTGGACCAGGAACAGTGGTTTTCTATTTGCAGTGTAATGAAACCAGCAGTGTAGGTCCAGGAAAGACCAACGAGTGCTAAAGGGATGGGAATTAATAACTCAACCCAATTAGAATCCAGGAATCCCCTGCCCAGAGTAGGAGTCAGTACCTCTGAAAACAAAAGATATATTCCCCCAAAGACTAGAGTTGAAAAAATGATTAACTAAAAATTCCTGAAGTATCACAGCTGAAATCACAGTTTTAAGTCTGTGGATGCTACAGTTTAGTAGACTTGAATGTCAAATTTCAGTGGTTAGCAGCTTTAACTGCCAAGTGAGAAAATCAGTTAAACTAAGGTTTTAATCACCAAATTTTACTTCTGAAAAATGTAGTTCATTTCATCCAAGATCACAAGCAGTCTACAGAATACTTGATTGCAGAGAAACTTACAGTGCTCAGCTAGGTTTGAAAGCGCATTGGCACAGCAGAATGGTCTGGAAAATGCCACAGTGATTATTTACTGCTTCCCATATTGTCAGAATTAGGGACATCAACCAAAATTAACCTAAAGATAGTAAAACACTGACAAAAGGAAGCCCTACTGTCACATAATGTGCATCTGATCAGTAGATTTCGTTATGCCAACACACTAGTGCAGCCAAAACAGAGCTGGGATCCAAAGCCACCAGCAAGGTCTGCCAACACCTCCACCTCTGGGGCAGCAACACCGAAGAGCAACATGAGAGCAAGGATCGCTTCACACTCGTGTTTTACCACCTCCCCGAACACTTCTGCCGAGCACTTTCTGCAACAAGACATGGGGCAGGTGAACCTTTGATCTGCCCACTTGTATTTTCCCCACAAAGGAAGTTCAGGATATTAGTCCTTTATGTTGCAGCAGCACATCTATTTCATAGGCAATTGGCAGAGGTCAAGCCTCAGGGGAATAAATCCCACTTGGAAGAATCTCTCTCAGCTTCTTGATAGTAAATCTTTAGCGAGAACAGTTCACAATATTCTCCCTCTTCATTTTCTCAGGTGACTCTGCAGGTTAAGGGTGACAAAGGTTGCCCTCTAAACTTTTCTTTGAATGATCTGGACAGCCTGAGATGGAATAACGAATCAATTCCTCTTAACCAAAGAAAAAGAAAGAACTTTCTTTCTCCCCTCTCCCAGGCTGGACTGAAATGGAGAGGGAAAAAGTTGGTCAGTGAATAAATTACTTTAGATGGCACGAACAGACGACCTCACAATTGGGGAATGTGGTTTAGCGGTAGTGTTACAAAATGCTGTACACAGTCATGAGGCCCTGAATTTTTTTTGCACTCCTCTTTTTGTAGTAAGAATTCAAAAAACGCTGTCTTCACTGACCTATATTAAAGACAGATGCCACGGATTTGAACTCACACCAAGTAATCTAATAGGTACCATGCTGAAGTCTTCAGAAGAGGAAAGCTACAAATTGCTGGGAAAATGTTTCCTCCAGAAACCTTGCTGGAAATACAGAAGGTAACGCTGACCTGGAGAAGCTGATACTGGCACTCAACGTGCCCTCATGTAACAAAATCCAACCTGCTTTAGGGTAAATAATTAAGAATAGCCAGTACTGTTAACAACGAGAAGCTGCAGAGCCACCCAGATGTAAACCTCTCCTCTGTACTCCATGCACTACTCTAATGAATGTTCTTCTGGTCAGACTATTTTTATTTTTTTTTAAACTTCAAAGAGCATCTGCTTGTCTGAAAAGGCAATCCAGCCAGCATCCCAACTGCCACATGTAACAGCAATGAGTCAGAGAACAGGATGAAGTCTGTCTCAGAAGGAACTGCGCGCAGCCTGGTTAATCTGACCTCCCCTCTTCTTGTATCACCCTTGCCTTTACTGAGCATCAGTCCTAGAGGAATCGGCTGGTCAGGGCTCTCCAAAAAAGTATACGCCCAAGTGCTTTTCCAAGACGTTTGGTGTACCGGTTAAGGCAAGCTTCAAGGCTGAGCACTGAAATAGGTTTCACTTTCCAGTGGAACAGGTCCTCTCCTCTCTTTGTTAACTCAAACAGGCAACACTTCACAAATTCACAAAAGCCTGAGTTCCGTGATAATAAAACACAGCTTTGAATCCTGTATGGATCGGAGTATCCAAATGCATTCAATATGCATATCATAAACATTTTGTTTCTTGGCTTTTCAGTTTGTCCTCCATCAACCAGCTGGAACAGATCGCATGGCAGACAAGAAAGAAAGAAAGAGCCCCTACACATTCTGGCAGTTTTCTGCCTCTCCCTTTGTGGTCCTGATTCTCCCTGCTGAGAACAGACCTGGGGCTGTCAGCAGCAGTGTTTGTGCCTGAGCTCATTTCTGCCGTGAGCTGAGGAAGAATCCCACGTGCTTCTGTGTAACGTGAGAGGACAAAGCATGCCATAGAAGTTAACGTTTGGGTTTCCCAAAAGCAACTAGAGAAAATCTCATCTGAGCTTCACAATCCAACTCAAATATCCGTAACATTAAAAGGATCCTACAGCAACAACAGCTCACGACTCCCGCCCTGATGTGGCGCATCAAACACGGTTGTGAGTAACCTTCCTGCTGCAAGGTAGCTTTCAACATGTCTGGTTCAGTGCCTTGAGCACCACACAACATCAACTCCCCCACCAGCCCTTGTCAGGGTCAGGGTCCTTCAGGGTACTTCTCCAGCACTGATTTGTCAAGGATGCTAGCAGCAACGTCATGCTTCCCAAAGAAAGAGCATATTCTAAGTTGATCAACATGATCCGAACTTACTCTGGTCCTAGGTCCTTCAAACCTTGAAGAACTTTAAACAGCAAAATAAAGAGATTTTTACTAAGCAAGACAGTGTCATGTTTCTGTAAGACTGGAAACAGAACAAATAATGCACCTTTGGCTTGTATTTAATGGTGTTTCATCAGCCTCTCTTACCTAGAGTTCTTCGAGCCTATGCTCCTTGTTTCACAGCACAGCACTCAATACCTGCCTCTCTTCTCCTGCTATGCAATTCTTCTCTAGCACAGCAACAGAGCTTCCTGAGTTCTTTCAGCATAAATGAAATGTTATTTTACCTAACATATTATAACCACGGCTGTTAAAAGTATGTCTTAGCTTTGCTGTCCTCCACCAGCATGCAAGAAATCTGTATGAGTTCATTCCACCAAACTCTTCCTTGCCTTGATATATATATATATATTCTTATACACACACATATATACACACGCACTATATATATTCTTAACGTTTATTTCTGGCATTTTTAGCACATAAACACAGCACGGCCTTGACATATCTGGTCACATTACAGCAATGCAGAAGACAAATACAGAGGCAGATTGAGTAAAGTAAGCTGTCTCTTCCCATACACCCCATTCATAAAACCTCCTCGCTGCCACTTACACAAAAAGATAAATAAAGAGCTGACAACTAAACTGTGTCTAGATACCACAGCACGAGTGTTTTTCTGAGTAAGAGACATGCTTCAGAGGCAGGCTCGATAAACACTGTAATGTTCCCTTGATGGAATACATTCAATTCTTCAGGGAGGGCATACGAGGATTCCTTAAAGTATTTCCATGGGCAAACAAAAGGGAAGTAGAGCTCTTCGGGGGTGGAACAGTGCTGGCCTGCAAGAAGGGATTGTGTTAAGCCCCGCATACGCAGGAGAGATGATGCTTGGTGGTCACGTACATGACTGAGGGGTTTCCAACAGAGGCAACTCCTGCATCAGTTTAATGATAAGCCCACAACTGCTTTGATTCAGGACAGGCAGCAACAAAACACCTGTTTTTCACATTGTTCCTTAAGACCAGTATCAAGAATACAGCGATGAATGCCAATGTTTTAGCATAGATCCATATCAAACGCCACGATACCACAGAACATCTAGTCCTTGCAATAAACTGCATAACCAATTAGAATTTGAATGAGACGTTCCCTTAATGGCCTCAACACAGCATTTCTAACCTCTTAAACTGAAGTTCTGGGAATGATCTATGCTTAGATAGCCCAATCCATCACAGTGACATGCATTTATTCAATTTCCATAACATATTCAGGGATCAGGAAGGTCTTAGGAGGAGAATATTCAGTAACCATAAATTTAAAAATAGTTCACCAGGGCAGAAGCTAGCCAAAAGTAATTTCTTTAGTTGGCCTAATCTCTGACTTTTAGAAGAGTTTTCTGAAGGTAGAATATGAAGCGTGGCTTTTTGCATTCTCTTATCCCAAGATGATAAAGGAACACGAAGGCTCCCAGTAATTTATGTGCTTATAGGAAGTTTCTGAATTGGGTTTTGCTACTAAAGTTAGTTTACCCTTCTGGGAGGGCAACAACTCAAAAAAATGCTTGCTCAAACAACAGTAAACAGAAATTTTTTAAGTTAGTAGCTGTAATCACATTCACCCTGAAAAACAAATTACGTTCAGTTAGGCTAATGCTACTGCATTGACAAATACAAACAAAAGCGTTCCGCCTTATAGATATGGAAGGAAAAAGAGAACAGAGCCTTTTCTTCGTAGGCTTCCAGTTTTTATAACAACCAGTCTGTCTTATAAAAGAAGATGTACAAACCCAGTCCCAAGATGAATGTATCAAGAAAGAAACCAAACTCATGCATGCTGACACCTTCATAGATGCTCACCTGAAGAACAAACCCATCTAACACAAAAATGCACGCTAGTTTGAACTACAAGCATTTCAATTTATTTACTGGTGGAAATCCATACTGGCTATTGTTATTGTGCTCAGAATCAAAAAAACGGGCTGAAAAGCTTACAGTCTCATCCCTTTTTGCATTTAAAATATATCAACTTTCGACCAGTAGTATGGAGTTCCCCTAGCATTTGAAGATTTATTAGTCATCCCTAGCTTTCCAGAAAGTCCTCAGCTACTATTTAAAAATTAGAAGAACGTTGCCCAGACATAACAATTCCAAAGAACACGCACTTGCTTGAATTGTTGTTGCTGAGAAAAGCATATTTTTTCATCCAAACAGAACAAGACCCCCTGCATTCACTGTTCTACCTTTTCTATAAACACACTAACATTGTTTTCACTTATCCTGTAGGTAAAACTGGTTTTCCAGGAACATTTTTCTTTCTTTCTTATGAAACTGAACTTAGTGGGGCAAACAGCATAAAACTGCTTTAAACAATGCCCAGCCATTCATATTTTTTGCTTTACATTCTTTTCCCACATAGTTTGATTCATAATTACTTCCAGCTTCAGGAAACTGACCCTTTTAAAAGCACCAAACTTAATTTTTTATCTTTGTTTGCATACAACAAATCAAGGAATGATTCAGTTATATCTAATTATCCAGAAATTCTGACTTCTACAATCTTTATTTTCTTCATCTCCTGATGTTGTGTCTAACACAAGAATCCCAAAGTTAGATAAAAGACTCGCATTAGGAACCTTTATGAGAATTCCAAAATACCAAAATTGGGAAAAAATATGAAAAGAGCTAGGAAGAACAAAACAAAGAACTGGGATAGCAACTGCATCCCAACCACACGTGGGAGGTTTAATGAGATGAACAACAAACAGCCCAATACCTGAAGCACTGTGAATAGCTAGGATTCATTTTTAAATACCTGAAGTGCTCAAACAATAAGTGCAGATTGGAAGAGATTAAGTAGAAGGACGTGAATTAAAAGTCAAAGGAAAAATCCAAAATGAAGAAGAAACAAATAATTGAGTGTCAGGAACATACCAATGATATAAAGTATGTCAAGCCTTGAAATAACCTTTCAGAAAAAGCGACATCGAGACGTGCACTCTCACTCCTGCCTAGGCAGGACGGGACATCCCTGTGACTTCTCACTTTACTCTTCCTCCCACCCAGTGCTGTAGAAATACAGAAAGACAAGTGGGAAGGGGAACAGGGCACAAAGAAACCCCCCAGCAGCAGGCACAAGGAAAGCCCAGCATTCCAACACGTTGATTGCTTATTTTTACAGTGCTTAATGGCAAAGTACCACACATAGACACACACGTAGCTTCAAAGCAACCTCCTACTCCAGAAACAAAACGAGGGGAAGGGGCTCCATTTCAGTTCTTCATTATTAAAGCTCTGAAGGAAAGAAATTTCAACAAACAGAAGTAATCCAATCTGTGTTTCCCTAGCCCAAAACTCCCTCCATTTTTACAGTCTTTTCAAAGACTAGATCAAGTTTCGTTTGAGCTTGCAGGGTGAAGGTTATTATCTTTGGCTTTCCATTTATTTTATTTATTTATTTATTTTTACAAAGACTCATTTTGTTGTCCTTTATTTTTAAAGCGAACCTTGAAATTATAACAAGAACTCAAAAATCTCTGTTGCATCTCCCGCATTTATAATATTGGAAAAACATGTAAATAGATGTAATAACATGTAACAAGATACCTAGCAAAGCACAGAGCACACTGGAAAAAATATTCCTTATTTTAATTATCTAGAAGAATTATATAAAATGTATACCATATCTTGTATAAACACAGTATATTAATTATGTTCGTTTTACGTTATTGTGGTCAACCATAATGATGTCTCAGTCATTTTTTCTGATTGAAAGAAGTAGTAATTTTCTTGCCTGTGATTCTACCTATTAAAAAAATGAACTTTCTCTCTCAAATTAACACATTATTATACCATTGTCTTATTAAGTGAAGAATTTTACTTCCAGCAGTTCCAAATGCTGGCAGAAAGCTCAAGCACATCTCCTAACAGTTGCAAGACTTTATCAGGGAGTTGCTCTTCCCCAGACAAAGTCAAACCCTGTGACACCTCCTCCATCATTCATCAGCTACCATGAAGGTTTAGAGCTGACTGGCAGCAGGTGAAGAGAACAGCCAGATAAAAGCCTGCCTTGGGTGATGGCTGTTGTTTAGAAGCATAATGTCATCGATCCAGCAGCTAAAGTATCTTCCAAATAGCTTTTGAAGGATGAGTTTGAATTGAGGACACAAGTAGCAGTTTGACCAGACATCAGCTTCCATCTCACATGTCGTAAAACGGCAGGCAGGCAAGGTAAGGAAAGCAAGTACAGAAGCGTAAGGGAGACAATGCAAGGGACCCACCCCAAGTCACACTGGCTGTTACTAAAAAGGAGCTTTTCACGTGTACAAGGCAAGCAAATCTTCACTTCTAACGTGTAACTCCAAGTAATCATTATGGTAACTAAACCGAGCACAAAGTAGTAACTGACAAACTAAAAAGGACCACACAACATTAAGCTGGGCCTCGCTAAATATGCATTAAGACACACTCTATAATTAACTACATGACCATACGCTGATCCTTGTGCAGAACTCTCCTTTCACTCCATGCAAATAGAGATTCTGCTCTGAGAATGACTCAATCTGTAGTGAATGAGACTCATTTCTAGGACCTGGCCAGCCTCAAAGAATTACTACAATATAAATATTTAATAGTAATAAAAGCACGCAACCCTTTTGCCAAGCACAGACGTTAGAAAGCAACTGCAAATCTTGGTGGCACCTAGTAATCCGCTGGCTGAGTCACTAACATGACTGATGGCCTTAAGTTGTTCAGGAACTATTCACCCCTAAAAGGATTAAGACCTATGAATTGTATCGTATTTTTTGTATAAATATACTTTTCTACATAACCAGTGAATGTTGGATTTTATTCTTAAAGCTTTAAAAGTTGTACATATCTCTGCTGCTTGGGAAGCCACTTTACCTGGGAGAAACTGATGCAACCAGCCTGTTTACAGACTTTGGGCATATCTTGTTTTGGTATTCTAACTTTGGTAATTATATTATGGTTGGTACAAACATAACTAAAAGATAAATTGCTTTTGGAACAGATCTTTTTCAGTAAGCTAGTCCTGAGGAGATTCAGGTCTTGTTTTGACTATGAAAAACAGCTAATTCAGTAACTTTACTGCCTGCAGATGTCCTCAGCTTTCTATTCACCCTGTAGCTCATTAACAGTCCCTATATCTGGGTACCATCTTCATTTTTAGAAGCTAAAGGAGCTTCCAGAGAAGAGCTAGCCTAAGCACAGGCAGCAGAAAGCAAGTGTCTTCTGTCTTGACTTTCTGACAAGCTCAGAGCAACAACACCTGTGCAGTACCTTAAAAACTTTCCATCCCCTTCCAGGTGAGAATTCTGGCCATTGCAGTCTCCTTAATGCCATAGCAAGGAATGCATCAGCCATAAAATTCCCACAGAGAACACACGTGTATTTCTGACATTTTCTTTCCAAAGAGAACAAATGCAGCTTCCTTACCACTTCCATGAACTCAAAGAGAGCCAGTGAATAGAATCGTTACATTGCTGTAACCACAACAAAATAAGTAACATGCCTTGGGTACCTACAAGGTAGAGGATGATAAAGTAGTAAACAAAAAAAGGAAAGATGCAAAGGCAAACGGATACATTTCTATTAATTCCTGCTAAATACTCTGTACAATGTAATTTAAAATTCATGTCAGAGCACTTAAGTTTTATTGCAACTATGCCTTTGTAGAAAGTGTTACTCCTCCACGCCATTAGTTTAAATGATATTAAGTAACACAGCCAGCAACAGATTTTGAACAAATGAAAGATTAAAGATTAAAAAAAGAGAAAACTAATTGTTGCCCCAAGTGCTTCATGTCACACAACGTTCTCACACGCTGTCAATTAAGTGCACTCTATAAAGTTATGATCTATGGCAAAATTCCACCAGGACGATTATATCAAAACAGACATAATTAAATTATTTCTGCCAAAAAAGTCATCAGCACAGAACTTATTATCCCTCTTAACTCTCTGAGCAAGTATTTTTTTTAAACCAGAAAGTCCTTCTGCAATACTAACATCTTGATAAAGAGTTGCAGAAGCACTAGACATTTTTAACCATTAAATTCCACTGAATTCACAGAAAGTACTTAAAAAACACATTTGGTATCCTGACCACATGGTGAACTTGTGGAACAGCAGCAAATTCCTTTAGGCTTCATCTTCCAACACCCATTTTTCTTTCAACATTTATTTCGTATGTTTTATGGGATTTTCAGCTTTTCTCTAGCTCTCTTGCTATTGAAAAAAACAGAATAATAATTCAGGCTGGAAGGCAACTCTGCAAGTCTGCAGGTCCACCTCAAAGCAGGGCTACCTTTACTTTCAAAGAGGAAAAATAAACAAACAAGGGAAAAAAACAGAACCAAGGAAGGACTATTACAGTTAAAAAAACAAACAAAAAAACACAAAAGCCAGCCACGTGATTTCACCTACCGATATACTTGCTTTCTTTGCACCTTAACCTAACCTCATTGTATTTATTTTAACCATGCTGATTTTTATTTTTTCATGCTTTTCCAGAAGCTAAACTTATGGCTGGTCTACTTTCAAAGCAAACACGCATTTTTATAGTGCTATATAAATATCTTTTGACTAGTCAACAAGTGTTTTTTTATTAAAGATAATGGAGAATTTTTATCAAGAGGAATTTTACATAGAAATGTTTAGGGCTTTGGAAGCCCTCCAGCAGGTAAAAACTTCACAGGCTGTGTCTCAGAGAGGTGTAACCCAAACAGGTAAGTCAGCAAATAAGAGAAAAAAGAATGTAACACAGGTATGAAATGAAGGAAGGTTCAATGGAGACTTGCTAAAAGCAACAAACAAAAGGACAGTGAGCACAGAAGGAAGGATAGGAAGAACAAGACTGAAGCAGTGGTTTAGACAGGCTGGCATCCGAAGCTGCTATGCCAAAAGTGCACAGCCAGTGAGCTACATTTTCAATACATCAGTCATGACAAAAATTAAATAAATTTAAAAAAATAAATTAGACTACTAAAAAACATGAAATTATTTTTCTCTTCACTAGCACCAAGATGTTCATTCAGAAATTACCTACCTGCTTCACAATTTTGGACTAATCTCTCCGCTTTAGCATCTGTGTATTAACTGAAGATAATATATCATCTCATCCACAGCGCTGTAAGGCTCTCTAAATCACAAGGATGTCCCAATACAGAAAATTTAATATAGAAATGGGAACTGCAAAGCCACCATGGGTATGCAACAAATAAAGCACAGAACGTTACATAACCAAAAAGAAACCCTATCCTTGATTCATGGAATAAATTATGTCATACTTCTTGCACACTGAATGAGATACAGACCCTTTACAAAATCAGTATTCCTTTTTTTTTCCCCCCATATGTTTTTCTACAGCACTATCCCGCCTGATACGCTCACCTACAGTAATTTATATACTCACCTGCTTCTGTAAAAGCAGCTCCTACCTAGAGATCTTCTCACTTACTGCGAACAACAGTCTCCAGCACAGTTGTAAGGCTTTTATTTCATTATGGATGTTCACAAGCTGTTCAGCAAGTCTAAACTCAAAACCTTAACGTTACACCCAATGAGTACATTGAAGCCTCTTAAAACACTGATTTATTTTTTTTAATTAACGTGATGCATTGGATGGGGGATGCATCCTCAAGTCACTCAAAGCTACTGGATTGCTTCAATGTCTTTTTAAGTAGTAGAAACAGAAGGTTTTTAGTAGTCTTTTTGCTCCTAATACCAAAGTTTCCCCTAGGCTGTTGACCTCAGAAACAGAGTCACTAGTGACCCCTAGTGTTACAAAGTTCAGTCTCAATTTGACCAATTATGGCAAAAAGTGTGATGAATATCCATTCTCCATTGGCACTTTGTTGTTCTTCTGACATAGAAAATGGTCACAGCTCCCATCTCGTACTGAGGTTCTTTCCACTCCAGTTTACAAAGACAGTAGTATCCATTCTTAAAGAGAAAAGTGGAAGTAAAACTTCTAAACCTCCCAGTAAATTGCAGATTGACATTCCTTCTGCTTTCAAATGTTTAATGCATTTCTCCTCATTTGGAAGACGGATAACTAGGATGCGACATCTAGAGCAGACTGACAAGCATGGCGTCAGGTGGACATTTATAGCCTCTTGATCAGTCATTAAGGAATTAAAGACAGTGAACCACAATCCAAGCCAGTCAGTAAAGCCTAGTGTAAAGCAACTGCTAGGTTACTGCAGGACTTGACCGTCCCAGGTAGGAGTATACAGTTAGTGAGCCAACTGCCCAAGTGACATAAAAATCGCTTGCAATACAAATTTGTAACTACAGGAACAAAGAAGAGTCCTACAGTTTACTTACAATTTCGAGTCCAGGTTCAGGAGAAAGCCCAGTTTGTCGTATTCTGGAAAACAAAAGAAAGGGACACAATATCATAAAAACTGCAAGCATCTCCTCTGCAAAAGGCACCAAAACCATAACGTCGCAGAAGGGCAATAATTATTTCTAACTGAAAATAGCATAAAAAATATTTCTAACTGAAAATTATAATTTCCAGTTGCTAGCAGCTGTTATCATAGATTATTGTTACTTAAAGGTATTCCCAAACTATCATTTCTGAATGTCCAGTAAATACTAAAGCATGTGGGCCATGATTAACTTAGAAGTAGAATTAACTGAGATACTTTTGTAATCAAAAAAGCAAAGCAATGCCCATAATCTGTAAAACAAACAATCCTCCTAGGTCCTGATGTGGTAGAGCTTTCAAGTTTTTCTCAATTCTTTGTCTATTCCAACCCACAACTTCATAATCTAGCAGCCCTTTATACCGAGTCACTCGGGGGCAAAATGCTTCAAGTTCAGGTGATGCTGTTCAACAGGAAACTGCAAAGCCACAGTGTCAGAGACTCAAACAAAAAATTTAGAGATAAGAGTGAAAACTTAGTTCCTGTAAGTACCATATGAAGGAAGCTTCGCATTCAGCATCTTTGAATACATTGTCTTGTAAATCTAACACTTGAAACAAAAAAAAAAAGAAAACTTAGAATTCACATAAGACACACAAGAAAAACTAACAGGTGTAGTGTCCTGCTTGCATTGGGTTATGCTCAGGGGCCTAACTCACACTGAGAAACCCACTGGGTCTCTCTACGATAGGAGAACAAACAATGCAAACACAAAAGTAAAGGATAATCCATCACGAGCTCAACTACCAGCATGTATTAAAAAAAACAACACAATCAATAAGCAAAAGATTTCTCATAGTCTTTTAGAAAGAGCGCAGTGGAAATGAAGTTTGCCTTCCTCACAAAACGCCACTAGAGTTTCTGCTGCAGAATTTTACACAAGATCACAAACAAGCTCCTCACACCATCACTTACCAATGGAACAGGAAAGCCTAAATATGTACCTGAGATAAAATGACTGCACCAGGCAGGTCAGTACAAACTTTGCCACTGGTTTTATATCCATTAAGATTTCACTCCTGAGTCAAGGGAAGAATCGCTTTTCACGTAACTGATCTAACAGAAGCTGAAGGAGGCGTGCACGAGATCTTGGCATGCACTGTCAGTTCTCTGCCAGCACCCAGCATGCCACCCCCTGTCCCGTCCCTCCCCACTGCACGCGGTGTTAGAAGCACACCCATACATCATCCCTCCTCCACCCCCTGCCTACTGAAAGCTGCGCTGCCCCTGTGTGCCCCTGCTCTCCTCCTGACTTCCACAAGAAGTTATCTCCTGTCCACCCTTATTCCCTCTACATGTAAGACCATGCAGAGAGAGGTCTGGGAAAAATCATGCTTTCAATTTTTATTAACCCTTCCTCCTTCCAAAAACATCCATGCTGAGCAAATGGCAACATAGATTTATTTATTTTACAGCACCTACAGCCAGTGACCAACCTGCTGTCATCCTTGCCCCGCTCCAGCTAACATTCCATCCTTCCCAACAGGAAATACAACAAGAGGAAACGCAATAAGAGATGCATCACCTCATAACCAGCACAACATCCTGGGTTTCTACTAACTCAGCTTTTTAGGAGCCTTGCAATCAAAGCACCAGAAAACACAGGTGTACTGAACACTACGGGCCACAGATGACAAACCTCCATTACAATGTTTCGTAAGATTTACCTTCTGTTTGTCACAGGCTCTTCACCTTTCCTAGGTTTGAAGTTTTTACTTGTGGTGTTCGGTAATGATTACTAGCAGAGATAGAAAGCAATCTTGTAAAAGGTATCTCATCTCTCCTGGAAAAGTCACTTTCCAAAATAAAGTAGGATGTAAATCGTCCTTTCAGGCTGTAACATCGAAGCCAGAAGCATCTATGTCCCCTCCTCTCACTGCCTGGTGAATTGTGCAAATTAGGGCAGGCAGAGAAACGCTGCCGTCACCACAGCCACCTCACTCATGGGGACTTCTGGAAGTCACGGCATCCCTACTGGCTGCAAAAGGAGCCTCCATCTCATGCTGCTCCTCCCAGAAAGACACTAAGAGCTTCAAGATTATGGATTCAAAATTGGCTTCCTTTTTAGCATAAATCAGTCATTACAGACTTCCAGTGTCGTTTAGCTCTCTCACTAGGAGCACCAGGGACAAAAGTCACTGCAGCGCATGGTGGTGCAGCCCACGTGCTGGCTGGAAGCGGTCCGGAATCGCAAGAGACAGATAAAAACCTAAATAACTGGAGAAAGCCAAAACGCACATAGCACAGCTGCAGGAAAAGGCAATTCTTGTCTGGGGCTACACATTCAGTTTAAAACACAATAAAACACAGACCTACTAAACCGAAGTACAACTGGGTCTAACACACAGCGCGGTCAGGGTGTGATGACCACAGGGGATGCACTGAGCTGATCACGCAGCTCGCTGTTAGGGGAAGGGGGCAACCCCACTCCTACCCTTCCCTCCCATGAAAATACAGGCTACAGGAGCCTTACCGCTTGTGCCACCTCCTGCCACCTTCATTTAAAGCCTTGCTCACTATGTTAACCAGCTGACACGCACCAATATTCCTCCTCTTTTTCATGCAGTGGGATAAAGAATCAAAGAGGAAAGAAAAAAAAGCTGCTGTAATATCTCCTGACCCACACTAGTTTTGGGCAAGCCACAGAGATGTTCTTGGCTATAATGAACCCAAAAGCTGCCTGTGTTTGTGGCATGGTCATTTCGCTTTTGACTTCACCATGCTTGGCAGGGTTTCATACTGCTCCGAGAAATGGCATTTCCCACCAGTCTCCAGACAAGGCATTTATGCAGCTGTGCTGGCTGGAATTAAAAAAAATAAAATGAATAAATGGAATAAGGAACTCACTTTGCCTCCACTAGAAGAACACCATGGAACAATCTGAACAAGACTTCACCTTCTCAGCCCACGAGGCTGATCTGATAAGGGATAAAAGCAACAGTAACAAGGAGGAGATCTAAGGACCACTTTGTCATTTGTGCTAGGAAGCTACAGATCTCAGCTGGCAAAGTGGTACGGCGCTATACAGAGGCACAGAAATGAATGAGCACTGGAAATAAGTTTCACCATATGCCCATAAAATCAAGAGGTCTCCTTAGGTCAGAAATGCATGTCTCCATTTCCAGGAAGATCAGCATTGAATAACAATTTAATAACCGACAACAGTTTCATAACAAAGCATGTAATGATGGTTATGTGAACAGAAGTACAGCCAAGCATAGCAATTTCTATAAATGATGCAAACCCTGTGCCAAATTCAATGCTGGCATTAACATGGAAATTTCTCCCAAGCATCCAAGAGAAATCCGTCTAACAGGCAGCAAGTGAGAAATGCATTGTCAAATGTCTAGAAACTCCATACAGACCACCCAAAAAGCCATAAGGCACAGTGCACAACATCAATCAAGTTTTCAATCTGCATTTTACATCTGTAACCATGTAGCTATATGCAAGCAAAATGTGCAAAATTTTTCCCTTATGCTTCAAATCTGAAATCAATAAGACAAGAATTGACTTGGCACGCTGGTTTTATCCTTCCAGACCACTGTAAATGACTGCACCGTGACTTAAGTTCTATTCCTTTAGCATCTACCTATTTAAAGCGCAGTACAAATAACTTTGCCAACAAAACTGGAATATTAATTTAAACTTTTGAAAAAGATGGGCCACACGCAGCCCTCGTTCTCTCTGCATTTAACCCGTAATGCAAATACAGGAGGGAAGGCAGAAAGTTCAGTTGCAGCTGTTTTATGCAAAACGTTTGTGTTTGTCAAAGAAAAGTGGTGTGATACTCGGGGGAGAGAAGTCTTATCAAGAACGGCTCAGACCACCCCGATACATTTCATTCTGTCCGGTGCAGTTGGGTCTCAGCGGAACTAGGGCCTCAAACCAAACTAAGCCTTGGTCACTGTCCACATTTGGGTTCTTCATCTGTAGCAAAGGCCAGGTAAAACGACTTACCCTGCAATGAAAAAGGGTCAAACGCCCCGCATTTACCTTGGACGAAGTAAAGACATATGGACAGCTACAAAAGTTCAGCTGATGTAAAGCGATTCTGCTGGAACTCACAAAACAAGAAGGAATTGATGAAAAAAGTCATATGCAATGGATCAACCGAAACGGAAGGAGGAAAGGTTTTCTTCCAGGGTTAAAAAATACCGCTCAGGATTACTGAGCGAGGATGCGAGTACTAGACAAACAAGCACATAATGTTGCACCCTTTCCTTAGGATTTTCCGCTTTAACCTCTTCAATGATGGAATTTACTGAAGAAAGCATTAATTTTTAGACTATTTAAATAGCTAGAAAAGAAAAAAAAAAAGATTGTAAGGCCAAGTTCAGCAGGGGCAGAACTGAGGCCCCCTGGGCTCCTCAGCCCTGTCCGTGCATAGACTATGTGCCCGCCCCCTAAAGCCTGTGTCCATTTTTCCTCACTCCCATTTACTCTTCTGCACACAAGTTTAACAGCCTTTTTCTGCAGGTTGCCTAAGTGACACCAGGAAGAACCTTTAGTCTAAGACAAACCCCACCCTTGGTGATTTTCCCTGCACTGTAAAAATGCACAGAACCAATATCAGTGAAGAAAACTTCTTAACCCTTGCAACCCAGTGGTAGAAGCACGCATCACCAATCATATGCATAAAGAATGATTTTTCAGTGACTAATAATGTAGCCTCAGTTAAGCTTTCCTTTCCTGTGGTGAGCAAAGGAACTTCCCTGACAATACTAATCCTATGTGGAAGCACAAGGTTTAGAGAACCAGGACCAAAACAAGAAATACAGAGAATATTTTGTTAACAACTAATACAATACTTTTAAGATGCTGTGATTTTTTTGTTGATATTGAAAAGACTAATAGCTTATTTCTTTTTTGGAAAATATAAATTTGAAACATGATCCCACCTTCCAGCGTAGATTTCAGCCCAAATGGTTAAAATCAGATGACGTTCTAAGCATCAAAAAAAAAAAAGGAACTGTAGAGCAGTTCCCAACAACAGCAGGAAAACTTGGTATTTGATAACCTTTAAAACTGTTCATAGGCTGTGCAAACTGATCTAAGGATACCAAATCTGCTCTATATTTATTTTGTAAGTACTGCACCTGATAAAGAATGGCCATATTTGGCAGAAATAGGTACTCCAAGCACCATCAGCACAAGTGAAATTCAAACCTGAGAGTTCAAAGCAGGGAAAGAGGGAAATCTGTCTCCAGTCACAAATCCCCACGTACCCTGGTGACACCTAACCTCATGATGATACTTCTTATTTTCTCACATTTAATAGCAAAAGGAAGTAGTTTCCAGCTCTATACCTTCATCTTTTTTTCCACCCTGTAATTCCTGATTAGGGCCCCAAAGACATCTGGACCAGCTTTACAGCCTGAGGAAAGCAATACACCAGAGGGGTCTCCTTCACTAGGCACTGCAACTACATTATTCATCCCCCAGGCACAAGAAGAACAAATAAGCAAACGCTTGCTGATAGTGCTGTATGGATCATCCATCAGAAGGGTCTTTTGCCTGCTTACCTTACCTCCAAAACAGGTATAATAAAGGAAAAAAAAAAAAAGGTAATTCCAGCATAGTACATTTTGAAAGGCTCTGCTACCTTAACATTGAATTTATTTCTAAAATAATTGTCAGGAATTATGCAACTCTAGCAACCTCCAAGGACAGAAAACCAATGGACTGCTTTAAGCCAATTCCGTGAAAGACTCCAGTTGGAAGATGAAAAATTTCCTCCTATGAACTATGTATGCCCTTTTTCTCTTCCTAGGGAGTCATCTGTTTAAAAGCCAGACTGCAACCTTTACTAAATAAACAGTTGTATCATTTACTGCCATGTATTCATGTGGCTAATGGAGTTAATGCTGCCCTACTGAATCATCTGAGATATTCCTCATTTTAGATACTGCGTCGTATTTCCTAATAAAAGTCAAGAACAATACTAACAAAACAGTAATCTATGTTGGCTTTTACTGACCTACAGGATGTACTGACTTGACGCAAAGATGCCACATGATAGAGAGAAATCCCATTAAAATACTTGCATTTCAAGGTATTCTTTAGACTACTGCTTGGCATGCGCACCTCAACTCATTCGCAGCTGTATTTGCAATTGGAGGAATAGAGCATAAACGAGAAGACAACAGATGACGACACTGAACACACTGGCAGAGCCATGTATGGACTATTCAACTAATACGTGACAGTTCTTGGCAAAGACTTAAGCAGCTCCCACAGTCTACAACTCAAAGCAGTAAAGAATGAAGTAGATCTTCATTAATCGGAAATGAAATGGGAAAAGCTTTTTGCCAAATAAAGCCACTAAAACCAACAGCAGAAAAATCTTTCCTATTTATTCTCTACTTCACATGAACACAGAAAAATACAGCATAATAAGCCCACCTCCCCTTTCCCATCACCGCCATGTAGCATTAAGAGTGATAGTCTGAAATGCTATGTGGAAAAAAACAGACAAAGCAACACACACTAGTACCATATCAACTCCAAAGGTAAATTAAAATTGTTTTCCCTCAATCCAAGACCATCCACCAGAGCCTCATAAATTCTATTATTTAACATATTTATCTAAGTTAATTGCCATTAAACTTAGAAACCAAAGCGAGCAGATTGAAGGATATTTCTGGAACAGTTCAACAGGGTTTGCAATTGCAGCCACCTGTGCTACCAGATTCTCATGGGGAAAGCCAAAGAACAGCAAGTTATCTGCAACTCACCAATGTTTCTCTCTCATGCTAGAAATCTGTCACTGTTCTGCCAACTTAATACCTGACAATTTCAGTTGTGTTCCTATTCTGGCCTCCATCCATGCCACTCGCTATCCAAAATGCAGGAGATCCAGAATAGTCACCAAATTCACTCTGGTGTTGTACTTAGGACAGAATCAGGGCTCTTCTCCTTCCCAACATGGTTATCTGAGCATCTTCAACAGCTGAAGGAAACAGTTTCTTTTGTAGTTCCATCAGCTTCTCCCATCAAAAAGGTTAAGGGCTTTAGCAGAAAGAATTACCAGCAGCAAACACCTAAATAAGCATAGATTTAAACTCACAGCTGATTACTGTACTGTTATTCCAAATTCAACATCTGGAGGCATAGTCTTGCATGTGGGCTTTTACAAGCACACGCGCTGCAGTAGATAGGCTATTCTAAATTAAATTTTAAAAGCCCCGTCTTCCTTACCTAAGTCAAGCCAAACTTTTGATAAGGGCCAAGAATGAAATTTAGAAGAAGAACAGCAACAAGAACAACAAGCAAGTTAAACTACTCTAAGCAGTTTGACCAAGACCTTGCTAACATTTGGTTGCTTGAAAAGAGGCGTTGCAATTACAGGCTGAAGACTCAGTAGCTCTCAAGACTGCTATACAACAGGTATTTGCCAGTACTGCAACCAAACACATCTAGTAACAGTGCAAACCTACAGTCATTAGGTTTTTCTAGCAAGTGCATGAGCAGATGGGAAAGTTACACCTTCAATGCACTTTTCTCCTAATGAGGCTTAGCGAAGACAAATTTTACTTGTTTGCTCTCAGACACAGAAGGTAGAAAAAGTCTTAAAAACAGTGAGGGTATAAATCTGACTTCCAAGGTCCGATGTCTGATTTGCCAGCAACAAAGTAGAACAAAACAACTGGGGCCTGGGGAAAGAGCATTTGTTCTTTACTGCAAGCAGATGAAATCTAGGTCTACTCAAACAGCCTCTGTCCTGCTGAATGTTTCCAAGTTCAGGGCAGGAAACCATCCTTCCTGAAACAGTTTTGGCTGAAACACTGGCCTAGACATCGTATCAGGCACTTATCTCTGCTGCTCAAACTTTATCTTTCACGGGAAGGGGCAATCTAGCAGATAATCATAAAAACATCCGGGCTCAGGAGGGCCAGCCCACAGCATCAGCCTCAGACTGTTCAGTCTCACTCCGAGCATATTTGACTGTTGATTCCTCTAGGATAATAATCTTCTGTGAAAGGGTACTTTAAGGCTTAATAGCCAGATGATCTTTGGAACACGGAGTTCAGAAAGTCTTATGCAGAGCAACCTAAAGAGCATGATTATCCTGAGAGGCATATGGCTAGATTTCCAGCCTCACTGAAAACCAAGATTTGCACGTGGGACAAAGTGTTAAGGGGAACACCAAGATGAGGACCAACAGGCAACTCAAAGAAAATACAGAAGCTGCAACAAGGCAGGAGTAACAATTACAAAAGAGCAATTCTAAAAGCTGATTAGCATGCAGATAGAAGTCAATGTGTACTAGTTTTAAACAGCATGAAAACTTAACAGCGAGACTACTATTCACAGCTCTCTCAATTCTGACTGATAAAAAAGGTATAGGTATTTTTATGTTTCACATGTGCACCTTTTGCCCCTCCTTACCGCAACCTGAAACATCACCTACTAGGAATGGCTGTGTCTGGAGCTGCCATTGGTTCTTTCTGGGCTCTGTCTTTTCCTGGGTCTGCAGCAAGGTGAGATGGGATGGACCGCGGAAGCACAATAGCCACAGTTTTTCTCTCTCTCCTTCCTGTTCAACAAGGAAAGCTACCCCTCAGTTGGATAGACACCACATATCTTGACATCTTATTACACATATCAGAGCACACACAGTTCAGAGCAAGCTGGTTTCCAGCACAATGAATGCAAAGTACTAAACATGAAGGCAATAAACATACAGCTTTCTGGGACATTTTTGAGCCTCCCTTCTCAAACAAGAGAGTTTTTGTTGTATTTCTTCAGTGAAGAAATTCAATCTAGTTGCAGTGCAAGGGTTTGCAAAAGATCAAATTTTACTGCCTTATCCCTAACCAATCCAAGCTTGTTGCGATGCACAAGCAGAACCAAGACCGCTGTTTTTAAAGCAGACCCAGACAGTCCGTTGGCTCACATTAGCCTCATCTCCCACACTCCTTGGTGTCAGTACTCCACAAAACATGGAGCAGTTGAACTCACTTTTCATAAATAAATTTACCACCCTATTGGTAGCATCATAACAATGTTTATGATTAACTCTATAGATACCCTGCACTGGAAGCTCTCCACAGGGTTAACTGCTTTCACACGAGTTAGAAGCCAAAGAAGTATTACGGAAGAAATGTAGTGGGTAATATTTCAAAGTTTTACTCCAGGACAAATTCTGGTCTTAGCTGTACCAGTATCAATCCAGCATAACTCCAGTGAAGGTACGCTGATTCAGACTTGCTCAGCTCTAATCAAAATTAAATACTGTGCTGAATTTTATTCAGAGATTTCCTATTCCAAACCTATGCAACTTCCCCCTCTACTTTTGCAGGCTAAAGAAACCATCACCTAACGCAGAAGGAAGCAGGCAACGACACACTTCAGTTATGATTGACATTAATTAGTAGAAGGGAGTTAAGAGAAGTCCTATTCTCCCCATTAGCACACCATACCCGTTCAACACTCAGCACCCTAAGTTTCTCCCAGATCAGACCATGCACCCACACCAGATCAATTTCCAGGTATAGATTTTAAAGCAAGATGCAGGGATAGCAGAAAGCATTTGGGGCATCGTAAACAAAGCAAGTAACTACCACTAGCTCTGGGGTTAGTAAACCAGAATTGGGTGTTCAAGCTTTGCCATTAGTGTCAGGCAGCAGGCTCTTTCAAAGTGTGCAGGCAGAAGACAGGTGCTATGTTGGAAGGCAGCATGTTGCTCCTATGAACCTAAGAGGAAAGGCTAGTAATCAAGATAAAATGTGAAACTTTTCCTAGGATTATATTTTCTTTTCTGCAAGAGAGTAAATACCCACATCCTTCAAGTGTTAAGGGGATTAAAGTTATAAAAAGTAATTCTTAGCTTTCCCTTGCAGTTCACATATCATTATACATACGCTGTAAATTGAATTTTATTGAGTATGGTGCCCACTGTGGTGTGCCTTGGCTACAGCGTATGTTTTACTGATAGCCAAATGGATCGTTACTGGCTTCGTGAAGTGCCTCCAACACGAAAGAATTTTTATTTCTGGTTCAGTTTAATTGAAGGTCGTGCTCAGGTTCCAAAGGAAATAAGGTCAGGCAGCATTTGCCCTGGGGTTTGATAATGCTGGTCAACCTCCACTAAATAAAAAAAAGTTTCCAGCCCTATTCGTTGAACTGTGACCCTTTTGCTTTCTCCTTCCTGGAACCATTCCTGCTGTCTTTCTCCAAATAACTCAACTGTTTATTTAGCTGAGAAACTCTCCCAGTAGCATGGAGCAGTTTCTCCTCAGCTGGTGGGTGACATCATCCTAATGCCTTTCACACAAGAACAGGCCGCACCGCGACCGCACGTAACGTGGCCAGGTCATCTTCCTAGCTGGGCAGTGGAAGCGGTCCCACGTGTTAATCCTCGTGTCACGCTAAGACCCTTAATGCTTCCACTAGGCTTAGCAAAGGAGCTATTCATCCAGCGTGGCTGGGCAGCTGGTCCCCCCAGAGGCTGACTCGGTTACCTGCCTCCCAACATGGCTACCGTGCCCCGTCAGATAGCGGCCTTGTCACGAGGTGGGAGAGAGAGAAGAAGGCAAGGTTGTACCTGAGCCTATCGTATGTCCAACGGAGTCAAAGGAAAGAACGACTGAATCTGTAACACAAGAGTACAAGTTCATTTTCCCCTTTTTCTTAGCACCATCGCTATAACATTTTCTTATTTTACTTTAATAACTCCTTATGCTCCATTCCACCAGGAAACACAAGAACTTCTTCACCAGCCAGCCAAACAACAGGCACCCAGTAATGGCAGAGCACTGGAGAACGCAACAAATCATGATGTCATTACCCAACAAAGTAGCTAAAATTTATTAAAAATAATGTCATTTCATGCCTAAGTAAACGAGTTTGGTTGACCTTGCCAAAACTGAACCATAACATGCTTTTCACTGCTAGACTGCTGGGTTCTTTCTTACCAAATTTATTAGCAACTTTTTGTCCCCATTTAGGCACTTCCTCATCAAGATCAGCTCTTCCCCTGACACTCTGCTTGCTAAGCCAAGTACTTTGTGCTTCTTGCCATTCTCCCCATAAGGCATGTTTTCCACATTTTCAGTCACACCAGTGGCTCTCATACAGACACAATTCAAGCCACCAACATCCTTCACCTCTGTACCATATGCAGCAGGTGTGTGAAACATCAAGAAAATATAACCTCTACTTGAGGCCCTTTTATTTTGTCATCTGGAGAGCACATCAGCCCTGTTAGCCACGATCACAATAACAACTGTTGCTTATCAGTTAACGACCAAGACTTTTAGTCACTGTTACATTTTATGGGACATACTTTGCTGCAATTGTGCTTTCTAGTTCCTAGTTTTTAGATAAACAACTTCAAATCTGGCCACATAGAAACAAATACTCTTTGCTTGCATCTAGCTCACCACATGATCCAGCCTCTGTTATTAGGCATTTATTTTCCTCATATACAACTCCACAGCCTAGAACCCATTTGCAAGATCTATCAGTAATGGTTTGATATTCTGCTCTAAGTGGAGCTGCCATATGGTACAATGCTCAGTGCTGGTTTTCTTCCAGCTTTATTCTTGCTAGAGATAAAACAACAATTATTTTGGTAGCAAGCCACCTGGTTGGTCATCCTTTCTGATCCCAATCCCAAACCAAAGCAGAAAGTCCATGGAATTCTACTCCACCACCAAAAGGGCAGAATCGGGCCCAGAACTTAAAGACAGCTTGCCAGTACGCAAACACAGGGAAGAACAGACTGCCATGATAGCACTAATAACTACGCAACGAGAGGCTTTAAACTGGCACAGCAAGTAATTGCAGAACTGCCTCTCACCTTCAGCTAAATGAAGGGACTGAATTCCTCAGTTTCTCTTTGCAATTTAGGCCTCAAGTGTAATCCCTTACTCACATCACTTGCAACATCACAGCAGCTGCCCTGGTGAAAGCCCTTAGCACAAGGCAAAATACACGATCACGATCAGATTTAGCATGCTGGAAGGAGGTTAAGCATTGCCTTGCATTTGGGCAGGTGACAACCACAGACACTGACAGTTATCCCAATTCAGCTAACAGTAATTTGACATAGGACCGACCCCTGGAGTTTTCTATACTGTATATCATCCTTGTGCTCATTTTCCAAATCTTACAAATTCAATAAGAAGGTGTTGGTTTCCAAAATCAACACAGTAAAACCATTCATCTAAATGGATTTAAAACAATTTAAATAAATAACATTAAATTTAAAAAAGAGGTCTGTTCTGTCTCAGATCCAACACTGTGGTAGTAACATTAAAAAAATAGGAAAAAAAAGATTACTAGTCTCAAAACTTATTCCAATAAAAATAAAAATCCATCTGGACTTAACAATTGTATTTCCTCTTTTGGGAGTGAAATTCAGACATCTTTATATTATTCTAAATAGCAAGGGGGTTAATTCTTTTTAACCGTGTTAAATTCATCTGCCATCAATTAATTCTGAAGTATCTCTGTGGGGCTCTACTCGTAAAAAACTGTTGAGATTTTTATCAACATAAAATATTGCTTTGTAGTTAATGCCAGTCTGAAATGTCACTCATTTTCCCCAATATATTCTGCATTCAACCACCGGGCGTGAAATGTTAGGACCTATCTACGAATGGCTGAAAAGCATTGCAAGCCCCATATTTACTATTTTTGCAGGCTGCAATAATTGTATTTAATGCTTCAGTTCCTTAACTGAAAACATGAGCATCCTGCCACAAACAAACACGACCAGCAGAGTAAGGATGCGAGCTCCCTTTTCCAATTCAGCCGTCCATGTGACTATTAGTTTCACAGTTTCAACACCAGATTCATTGAGAATAGCCTGTATTACAGTTAGCCTCCCCAAACCACAGATCTTTATTAAAACACAGCGTTTATTTCTGGCATTAATGCTTCAGAAAGGAAGAAATAAACGTGGAAAGGGCTGAGAGGATAATCATCATATCACCTTTTCTCCACCCAGATAGCTGTTCACATGCAATGAAATTAAGTGCTACAGGTGATTTTTGTAATAAACTGATGGAGATTTCAGAAGCAGTTGAGTCAAGCCTGATTTATTTGCAAAGACACCGAGTCCTGCTTCTGCAAACACAACAAGAACAGGCTTTTTGCTTCCAGCTTCAAATCTCTTCCAGACATCACTCAGTTCAAAGTCCTCTGGGCTTTCTAGACTTTTTTTCGGAGGCAACGTGGTTGCTCGGCCCGCACAGTGCCTTCCCCCAAGCCCCTGAGCCCATTCTGTCTTTCAAAGGCAAATAAAATTTAATAAGACACGATGTAAAGCATACCCACTTACATGCGCCCTTGGTCTAGGTGCCAAGAAGTGCTCACGTCTGAAGGAACAGCCTCTGATGTTTCAGCTACCTACTTCCATAAGGCAGCTTAAATGTTTTTTCTTCTACCTTCCCAAATGAAGAGCAGCCTTCATGCTCAAATCGTGAAACCTGACACCCAATAACTTGCCAACATGCACAGCTTAAGGCTGCACACGCCATAATGCCAGCCTTTTACATCTGTTTTCACGTTAGCTTCAATCATTTTTTCAGTAGCTAGAGCAGGAAAAAAAAGCGAAAGAAAAAAACACAAGAAGATACAGCATAAACCAGATGTAATCCTGGATCTGACCCAAACCATCAGAAGAGACAAAGACAGAAGAAATACTTATTTAGAAGGCACTCGGTGCCAGGAATAACAACATCTGAGACCTCGCCAGCCAGACAGCAGAGCTGCTTTGGGTCACCTTGGGTCCAAGCCGCTGTGGGACCTACACGTTGGGTCACTTCCCACCCACCAGCCAGCTACAGCACCTGAAATCAGCACAAGATGTGAATCTGCTCCACCACCCCAAGAAAACCAGGGCTGGCAGAGCTACCTGGATTTGCTCCACCACAGCTGTTTCGGGCTGTGGAGTGCCACGCGAGAGCTCATGGTGACAGATCCAATACAGGATACGCCTGGTTTGGGAACCAGAAGTTCCCAGACAAACTGCAGACAGACCCAGTGCTGCTCTGGGAATGGATTCAAACTCCAATCTGGGCGTACAGCTGAGCTTGCCTTTGAAGGAACACAAATGGATTTGCACAGTTCTGCCCTGAAGTCAAAAAAAATCCTGCAAAATGGAGATGGCTCCCCTTGTCACTGTACTTACCCAGACCTCGTAGTACCTGTGCCATAAGTCACCCAGGTACGAGGGCTGACTGTATTTCCAGGCTAGGGTCCCACTTCAGAAGTCCTTGACCCCTTATCTCACCTCCTCACATACACATACCCCTTTCCACCCTAGTGTCCCCTATCTTCAGTGTCCTGCAAATCCTTCCCCCTATTTAGTTTGTTAACCCTGAGCTTTCTGACAGCCTGGATAACGCTAGGCCACAGTCCTTGTTCTCAACAGAGAGGAAAAATTACTCATCTTGCTGCATACAGTGTCCAGGTCAAGGCATTTCTGGACACCATACAACTATCTGACCACTGTCCGTTACAGGCTGCTGCATCTTCCACCACTGTAGCCTCCCAACACCTACGTCTGCAGTGAAAGAAAAATAAATGAAGATCTGAGTCTGCGTAAAGGAGTGATGATCCTGACCAACAAACTGTAGAGTTTGTAGGAGACACAGAAACAAGATCATGCTGGAAAATTGGAAAGTTTATACTCCAAGAAAGAGCCACAGACACCATAGGATAAACATCCAATATCCTGCCTGGGTACTGCACTCTGCAGAGATGTGTGGAATCAGCTCTTAGAGCCCGATCTTTTGGGCTTACTGAACCCACGTAAGAGCAAATACACAGACCAACTTCCAGTGCAAACACTTGTCCTTGCTTTGATTTCATCATTGATGAAAACGCAACACAGAAAGCGAAAATCCACAGTGGCAATGCAGACTGGTGATGGCAAATATAATCCATGTTTAATAAGGAAACATAAACTGTAAGTTTACTTAAGTGGTGTTTCAGAATTTCAGCGAGACTCTTTACAGCTTCCCTCTGAGAAGCCACTTTTTTTTCCCCCACAAATTCTCCCTAAAAGGATTTGTAGATACTTGTCTCATCCTATTGAGAACCAATGAAGTAGAACCAATAAATTCTTTTTTTTTTTTTCTTCATATAAAAAAACAAAACCAGATTTCAGCAATAAACAGACTTCCCTGGCAAAAAAAAAAAAAAAAAAAAAAAGATTGCGTGCTGCTTTGGAAGTGGTCCTGAGAAACCACAAACCATTAGTCCCAGAGGAGTTATAAAAGTTTAATAATAAAGGCTTAACACAGCCTCAATATCACATACCATTACAGTAATACGCTCCACAGAGCTAGCCAAACAGGGAATACAATAATACAGAGCAACATAAGGCTGCAATTTGGCACATCCTCTTACAGAGCTCAGGCTCTGAGGTCTGCATTGATTTCTTGTATGCATGATCACTTAAATTTCTCATTCCATATCCCTGCACTCCAGATACGCTGATCAACTCCTACAGAACTGCAACCTATATTTAATAACATGTAATGTGATTTCTACCTCCAGAGCTTGACCTGAGACCAGATATCCTGCAGAGCTCCACCACCTGCACTGGGGATGGCAGTTGCAGTAATAATACTAAAGAATAAAACTTTGATTGAGAGTCAGAGCAAAAAGAAAGATGTTAGGTGTTGCTTTTGTAGCATGGAATGAGAAGACTATCCATTACAAAAAAAAGGTCTGTCATTCAGCTGCCTCCCTTTTTCAAAAGGGATAGGATCAAATACCCCATTAGCCATCAAAATGTATTTTCTATTTAAGAACAACTTTCTATGACACAAACTTCCTATACTTAAGGTGTGAAATTCTTCATAACTTAGAGAAAGAAGAGGCCAGTAATTACAAAAAATATCATTATATTTCACCTAGTCAGAAAATGAAGCTCACAAATGCAGTGCCACTCTCAGAAAAGATACTACTGTGGAGATTCTTTTGGCCAGATGACCCATCTCAGAGCATCTCCTGCTCAAATGGAAAAAGTATTTGGAAGAAAAAGAGTCTTATCATGACTACCCAAATTCTAGGCAATTCTTATGTCTAAGGATATGAAGGGAACTAAATCATTTCAGTTCTATTTCCCAGAGATATTGCATAGATAAACACTCCTCTTCAGATTTTGTAAAACACAACTTCATCTTGAGAACAATGAAGATACTGTTTTCAAATTCAGATTAAGTACCAATAAAAAAAGAAATCCTGTCCAGTGTGCGACTATTAAACAAAAGAACGAACACCTCAAAACACCAAATTAAGAATTAATAAATGTAGAGGCAAAAATATAAGCAAATATTGATATAAAAATGAGAAACTTGTACAATGTTTTTCTTTTTTAAACAGATGACAAGTACATTCTTCTAATTTCCCAAATATAAGAGAAAGCATGTTTTATAAGTTATTTCCTGATTGTTACAACACTGCCTGCACTTACAAGTTACTTGACAGGTTACCCTTCACTTGCTAATTCTTCGTTTTACTCACCGAATACAGATTTAGAAAGGGCCGAGTCATTTATCCAGTCTAGTTATAAATTAGTAGCACAGAATTTATCAAGTATCCTATTTTGGCATAACTGTTGTGTCTCCCACCTCATTTATTCTGTTTTACTACATTTTCTTCTACAGCACAACCAATTTGGATACTTCTGCACCTTTCTCCAAACACGGTGAGATGGCTCTGTCTTAGGACCACTAGTCACTAAAACAACTCCAGTGCCACAGCCTCACAGCTGCTCTGAGCTGCTCACCTTCTTTATTCAAAACTCAAGGCACTAATTACGACACCCCTTCTGCACCACTTGTCACAGCATCAGTGGAGATCAGAGGACATATACAGGACTGCCCTCACCAGTAATCTCATCTCCGACATAGGTACTCGGTGAAAAACAGTAGGTAGTATTCCCATGCTGACACACCACAAGAAATTACAATTGCAAGCATATTGTTTGAGCAGGTATCCTAACACCTACAATGTGTGAGATGAGGAATATATCAAGATGAGAAAGTGGTGCCTGTGCTGTGTCTCTCATCACAGCTGTGCACGCTAACAGCAGTAACCAGAGGGGCTGCAATTTTTGGCAGGCAAATCACACGAGCAGTTTCTGCTCAGCGCTGTCTCCAACTGATAGCAGCCCCGAGTTCGAAGTTCAAACCTATTCCCTTTATAGGAGGGGAAAAGTCACTCAGCAACAGGATGAATCTTCAGCAACAGGAAACATCTGATTGTAAAGAACACTTCCAATGAATTCTGGATTTTGTACTTTAATAAACTGCTGCAGTGCAGCCTTGTTTCTATTACACTAAGTTTGGATGCTGGCCCTCTGTGCCACTAGTACAGAGACGGGGGAATGTGTTCGTGCTAAATTCACGTGGGGGAAGATTCACCCTAATTTGAGAATAAAACAATAAAACAATTAATTAAAATGGAGAAAAATAATTCTGATTAAATATTAATTCACTTATGTGGTGCGCAAAGTTGAAAGGCTTCTCCCTTTTTGCTCTAGCCAGCATCTCTGTAAATACCATCCTCATTTGTATAATAGCAACTTTTTTAGGCATATAGTACCCAGGTGCTACAGCAGGCCACGCAGGTTCTCTCTCCATTTCTGTGGAAGACTCAAGGACACCCCCTTCTCATAGACCAATGACTCCATGGTCAAGCCTACAGCTGAACCCTCACTCCTTGCTCACTGAATTTGCTCTTTTTGGCTCCCGTCTGGCATGGCCAGGTTCCTCGTGCCAACTGGACATGGGGGTCCAGAATCAGGTGTGGGCTCTGCCCTGGGCGCCCCTTCTCAGACCTCCCCTTTGGCAAACTCACAGCCAACCAAGAGCACAACTGCACTGGGTCCTCTTGCTGTAACTCTACAGCCCTGAATGAGTTGTTGGATGAAAGAGTTTCTCATCTGTTGAAATAAACCACCTGCTTTTTCTCCAAAGAGCCTCGGAAAAAAGGCTTAAGAGCTAAGAATGGGTATAGCTATTATCGTCACTTGTCTCAGTAATCTTATGTGGCACCAAGATCTACCGGTTACACTGTGAACTGCAGAGCAATCCTCTATCAGCTCTCGGCATCCCGTCACTTAATCGAAAATAGTGTGCAACTATGGGATAGCTCTCAGGGATATGCTGCCTGAAGGACCTCATACGATCTCCCTCATGAGTTTCATGGAGCCTCGCCAACTGACACGCTTGCTGTGGCACGCATCGTCCCTTTTCCATCAGGACATTTGTAATGAAGTGGCAAATTAAGTAAACAAGAAACAATGCTCATGTTCCAAACAGATGTATTTTTCAAACGTTCTGAGCACGTCGATTTTCTTTATTCCGCAGTGAATGAACCGAATGAAAAGATGTGGCGTCCTGCGCCAGCTGGCAAATGCTTCAAAAGGATATTACATTGCTATTGTCTTCGGCGGTGCCCAAACAACCATTTAATAGCAGAAGTGCTGATATGTTTTGCTCACAAGAGCGGGGTTTATTTGGATCCATGACACAACTTTGCAACGCCACGACCAACACAACCAACCCTGGGCACAAGGATGACGCGGTGCTTTGCTCCGAGCGCGTGGGATTCGCACCTCCTGGGTACCTGCTGCGTCTGCCTCTCCCAGCCTCACGGGCTGCTCTTTCCAGATGGGATGGACAGAGATCCCCCAGATGCAAAGGGGAAGGGGAGACCAACGTGGTGCAGAAGTTCAAAGAGAACATACTCGGCTCTGAGGAACACGACACTAGATGCGGTACAGATCTACTGTAGAAGGTCAGGAAAAGAAGCAAGCCAAGCTGCACCAATAAAGCTGCTATCCGAGAGGTTCTTCTCTTGACAGGGAGAAACCCTTTAATGAATCCCACGCAGTTTCGCAGCATTTTAAGGAACTCACTTATTTTTATTGCATCATCCAAAGCCAAGTCTTATATTTTGGTTTCAATTATTACTGTAGCACCAAGAAGTCACTCATACACCCAAATTCCAAAGTGGGACATGCAATAAATTACAAAACAGTAAGACTTCTCTCTTCTAAGCTTAAGAAGCATGTGCAAGGCAGAAAATGGATACTGGCAGCTGGGAAGTACACAGGAACAAATGTGAAAATGTGGTTCAAGAACACAGCACCAGTTCGGTACAATAACATTTTCTTGAGCATCAGTGGTTGTATCAGACTTTAATCACAGCAATATGAAGCGAAGCTGTATTTTGTTTCTGTGTAAAAATATCACATGGGCTTTTAACCTTAAATCATAGTCCAGTAATTGTACTAATGACAGTGTCTTAAACTTACAGATACTCTCACAGCTTTCAAAGAGCTCTGGGAGGCAGCTGCACATTAACTTCGTTTTACATACGGAAGAATATCTACATGCAATTAATAGCAACTAGGACAACAATTATTTTAATGCTCTCGTCTTCTTTTCATGCCTACTGGAGCCGTTCAAACAATTTTTCCTCTCTGTCCTTGGTATAGAAAGAAAGCTTTCTTTGCATGTTGACTTTTCTGAGCTAGCTCTCAGAAACCTCCCCTTCCTCAAAAGCAATAACCAGTACTCCAGAAATATAAATACTTAAATCAGGAAACTCACATTCTTGGGTTTGTTTGAAAATGATCTACTACTTCGGATAGCGAGCCAGTGGTCGAAAGCCTCCCAAAACCTTAAAGCATACATCTGGCCCGGCTGCCAAAATAACTGCCAGCAAGTCCATATGGACAGCTTTACGGTGACACTTCTCATCTCTCGTGTCTGCTCACAACCCAAACAAACGGCAGGAGGGAGTAAGGTACGAGAGAAGTACATGGGCGCAAAACAACTCCTGAATACAAGTGCTATATGGGCATCTTCTCTACAAAAATGGCAACGTTCTACTTCTGCATTACAAGAACAGACCAGACTATTCACATGAAAGGTGATAATGAAGAGAAAGAAATGTTGGATTGATTTTTTCACTGTTGCTTTTTTGGCCCCCCAGTTTGGGGACAAAAATCTTGTTTTGTTTTTAAACAGGATCACCACAACTGATTCCAAAATCTGAAGAGGCTTCTGGCCCATCAAACCCTAAAACTCATTAAGTTTCCAAAACATGCTCTAAAATTTGGATTTGAGAGGTCCTACATGGTATGTGATTTTAGAGATAATTGATATAGAGAGAGAGATACCAAGCATGTTTTCTTTCAAAGTCCATGCTTTGAAGAGCAGCTTGTGTGACTCCAGCTTCTCTTTACCTTGCAGCCACAGCAGCTGATCTACACAGGGCATTACCTCCACCAAAAGCTGCACGATGTCCTCAACCAAACACCGACACATGCATCTGAAATCAAGATGTTCCAGAAGTCATCTACGCATCCTAGAAGGATGCCAAAAAAAATGCTATGCTGTTCCTTCAGTATCTGCTTGACTATGAAAACTCCCATATGCAGATGGGAATAAAACCCCACACACAAACTGTAACTTTGAACAGTGCATATACAGATTTTTACTTCCTATTACCTTCTTTTACGGAAGTGTTTGATTTGAGGAAATTACTTGCTTCACCAAAATGTCAGAAAAATGACCCTGAGATGGACTAGATACTGCCAGCAGGTTGTTTCCATGTGCAGAAACTGCAGGACAATGAAGAAGTTATTCAGACAGCAGCAGCATGAGAGGAAGTTCATCACCACACTACCTAGTCCCTGGACAAATACAGCTGGAGATTATCTAAAGCAAAAGCGTTCCTCCCATCACATCATGTATAAAAGTACAATGAATCTCTTTAAATTAAGACTTGGCAGAGAGACAATCCAGTGAGAAAACAGATTCAAGGGCACACAGAAGGTCAAATACTAAGAAACATTGGTTCCAGTCTAAGATCAATGGAAATAAACTTCTAAGCACCTAACTAAATTTCGCAAACTTGTGAAACCAAACACCTACTCATACATTTTTGTTCCCATCTCTCTAAAATGAATACCAGAAATTTCAAGGTCCAAATCATTGGATGTGCCACACAATTCAGTGTTGAGTCACACCTCAAACACCTGTGCTAACTTTGCTCTTTAGAGCAGCCACCTAGACTTTCAGAGGACTTTCGGCACCCCTGGAAGAGCGAACAAACACGAAAAGCAGCAACAAAAACCCGCACCCCGGATCACTGGATGACTTTAATCTACCCATCAATACAAAGGAGCAGCTTGCTTAAGAACAGTAACCAAGCATCCATCAGTACCAGCATCACTGCAACATCAAGTGGTTTTGACAAAGTTAATGTGAAACTGCCAACTCCACTTCACCAAAAGCTGCAACTTCAGAAACTGAGAGCTGCCAGCACCCATTCTTATAGGAATCCAATTTCCACAAAGAAAACCCATCGTGATCTCAGGAAGACAGGCCCTCCACAGCATTCCACAACAGACTCCATTCCCCATTAGCATTTCCAGCCACCTGCTGAAGTGTGCTCCCAGCCAGGATTTCATAGACTCTCCGGGATTCACAAATTTTAGAGTTTCACCATTCTTGGATTACTCCACTAGCAGAACTCCTCATAAATGGCATCAGTCATTTTATTAACCTTATCCTAAAACAGCTGCCTCCTCTGCCACAACTGTACTTGACTGGCAAAATAACAGCTCGACACTGGCAGGTCTGGGATCAAATCAGAAACAGAAAACAGCCTCTTGGTTTGTGATAAGCCAGCTATATTGGCAACTTTTTGGCCCTAAGTTTGATTGAAATCGCCTGCACAAAAGATCAGCCGACAGGAAAAGGAGAGAGAGCAGTGAGTAGGGCATCCTACAAACAAGGACTACTGCAGAATCCTGGGGCATCAGGTCACAAAACACGAGGGTCTGATCATTAAGAGAAAACAAACCATACGTTTCTACGTGGCTTAAGCTGGTGGTTTTTTAAGCCTGGGGTTGGAGTGTGGGGGAGAGGGTTCGTTTGGTTTTGCGAGGTTTTTAAACTTTAATAAAAGAGCATCCTTCTCAGCCTGAATAACCTTGACATTCTTTCTCAACCATACTAAAACAAACATGCCCATGAGATCTCCTAAACCAAATCAAGTAATGGCAACACTAGCCATAATAGATGTTATTCAGTGTGATACACAAACCCTAGCATTTTGAGGCCAAGGTCTCCATATGGAGAAATGTGAGCCAAAAGCTGGATTTAGGGCCAACTTCAAAATTGCACATATGGAAGGGAACTACAACCACCTTAAGATCCTCACTGCATCCAAGCAGGCAGTTATCACCAGCTCCAGGCCCACAGACATGTGAAAGAAGGAAATGAGATTTATCAGTTACAGCAGACCACTTTCCCACAGCTGGTTTTAATTAAGCTAATTTGGTGGTAGTGACTTATAGCAAGCAGAGCCTTCTCAAATCACTTTGCAAGTCTTTTTGCCAGCACTTCACCAGCTGTGCTGACCAGGAACACTAACTAGGATGTTATTCTGCAATTGTCTGAACTATGGCATTTAAGAGTGGGACATGCACCCCCCTTAAATGCCACCTGATAGTGCCACTGTTTACAGTAACAGGGTATGGGGAGAAGATGCAGAACATGAAGAAAGGTACTAGATAAACTCCACTGAGAAAACCACTACTGAAAAGGCAGCTGGATCCCTTGCCAGAATCCCATTATGCCTTGGACATACCCATGCTACATGAAACTTATTAATGAACATGCGGATATAGAACAGATTTTGGAACTGTAAGAACACAACAGCCTATATAATTCCTAGGCTAGTTGTGCAGTCAACTCCTCGAGGCCAGTTTTTATTTTCTGGATACATACAGGATAGCTTTACCATGAAGAAATGCTTTGGGTTACACCGTGATCTCAGTACAAGCAAGGACACGGCTAGATGGTGCAAATTTAAGCTTCATTTCCAGGCACGCATAAAGGGATGGCAATGGATTTAGCAAGGAAGTCATTTGAACGACGTCTAACTAGATGAAAGTTTTTCTAGGAAAACTGCATGCAGCAATCAGAATCAGAGAGACTAATGGCATCACTACCAGCACAGGTACATAAGACCAAAAGACATTTAGAACGGATCTATCAGTAAATACAACTTAAGAACACACCAAAAGAAAATACAGTCTTTTGAAAAAACAGTTAGCATTTACTCAGAGTTGTACACTCTAGTTCACACAAGGTATGAATTTCAGATACAAAAAAAATCTTTCATTCAGATGAAAACGTGCAACCTAGCCAGCTCACCATGAACGCAGCCTGAGGCATTAACGCTACTGATGCTCAAGCCAGGGAAGTCACAGAACCAAGCACTATGTCACAAGCAAGGCAAAGAAAACAAGGCATATAACAGGATCATAACCTTGAGCTTCAGGAAAGCAGAATTCAGCCTGCTCAGGGACCTGCTTCAAAGAAAGCCATAGGATATGGGCTTGGAGAGAAGAGAAGTGGTGCAGGAGAGCTGGCTGATTTTGAAGGAGCAACTCCTTCAAGCTCAAGAACGGTCCAGCCCAGCGTGCAGGGAATTGAGCAAAGGCAGCAGGAGTCCTGCACAGACAAACAAGGAGCTCCTGTCAAAATTCAAACGTAAAAGAAAGCATACATGAGGTAGGGGCAGAGCCAGGCGAGCTGGGAAGAAAACAGATACACTGTGCTAGCGTGCAGGGACAGGCTTAGGAAAGCCAAAGCCTGCCAGGAGTTGAACCTGGGGCTTTCTATAGGTAAATTAGGAGTAAAAGGAAAACTAGAGAAAATAGGGGCCTGCTGCTGAATTGGGCAGCAGACCTGCTGGCAAAAAAAAAAAAAAAAAGTGCTGGAGAAATGAGCAGACAGAAGTCTCATGAAATTCAGCAAAGGGAAATGTGAAGTCCTGCTCCTGGGTAGGAATAACCCTGTGCACCCACACAGGCCGAGTGCCAACCTGCTGGAAACCAGCTTTGCAGAGAAGGACCCGGGAGTCCTGGTGGACAAGCAGGAGAAGGAAGGCGGAGGCAGCATCGCACCCTTGTGGAAAGGTGAGAGGGGGGATCCTGCTGGGGATCCCCCGCTACAAGACGCACGGGGACACACTGGAGCGAGTCCAGCGCACTAAGGTGATTAAGGGATTGGAGCATCTGCCATGGGACAGGCTGAGAGCACTGGGGTTGTTCAGCCTCGAGCAGAGAAGGATCAGGAGAATCTTAGTAATGTGTATAAATACCCGATGGGAGGGAGTAAAGCTGGCAGAGACAGGCTCTTCTCAGAGGTGCGCAGAGAAAGGACAAGAGGCAATGGGAACAAATTAAAACCAGGAAAATTCTATTTAAACGTAATTAAAGAAGTAATTTCTCTGTGAGGATGAAGATGACTTCCAGAGGTGACTTCTAGCCTCAACTATTTTATGATTCAGTGAAACATCCTTGTTCTAAATCAGCATTATCTCGTGGGTTTAGTGCAAGTACTTCCAGCCGTGTTAGACTGATTCAGATCAAATTAAATGCAGAGGAGTCCAGCTAACTGCAAGAAAGACAGACCTTCCAGTCTGACAGTGGCACGACGCCGGGCAAAAAGTCTTAATCAGCCTCAAAGCGAGAGCTGAGGCCTACAAGGAGCACAGGATAAATCCAATAACTGTAAGGTTAGAGTTCACCTACAAAGAATTTCCCTTCCAACATAATGAAATGCATTGTTACAGCTACTATTTGAGCCCAGGAGTGAAAATCCAAGAATGATCCTGTTGAGGTCACAACTATTACCCATAATAAACCATTCTTTACCACAGGCTCTCCAGAGGAACGGCCAGCTTAGCAGCATGCAGGCCGCAAACAACCAGAGTTACTTCACAGGACCCAGGCAGTTTCTCTGCAGTTTTTCGATATATTCCATGTCAGTGACATCTCCTACAGCGACTGCCTCCTCCATGGAATTTGGAATTTCAGAATTGTAGAAAACTTGACGTGCAAAGCAGCATTTCTTGACCGCGTAACAACAAATCCACCCATACTGGGATTTCTGACAGCGTAAATATGTTACGGTACAGCTGGAATAGGGCAGTGACCAACCTGAAGATGTTTCGCTCTCACCAGTATTACCAATTCCAACCCAAAATTAACACTAACCTCAAGTTGTACTTACGCAGTGCTTTGTCAATAAAGCAATAAAAAGGCAATTTTCACACCGTGTGGCCCAGCACACCACAGCAGCTCTCCACTGCCACATCTGTGCCAAGACAACTGCTCACAGGGTACAGGTTGTAAATTGGATCACTGAAAAAGTATGAGTCAAAAACCACCAAGAATATCCCAGAAAAAGGCAAGTACACAGTTACTTACAGCAGGTTAGCCACCAAAATCAACATACCATGTAACTAAAACCCCAGAAACTTAGTTTTGGAAAGCTCAGGTCCTTTCCACAGAACTCAAATAATCCTTGGCAAAGCAGTAACATTCCTTAAAAGCGGGTCTTAAATAACTGCACACCTGTCGACATTCAAATAAAACACAACTCCATGGTGAACAGAGGCCAGAGACTATGTAAGAATGTGGTAAATAAAACAGAAGAGGAACGATTGTTAAGGCTATTCAATGAGAGATGGAATAATTGCAGCTTTGTCCCCAAACCATCACTGTTCTTTTTTAAATTTCATCTCCAGAAGAACAACTCTCTGCAAACCTGTCCAGCATAATGAGTGCCTCAATCTAGAACAAAGAACAAACAATCTTTCCATGGTACTTAAGGAAAAGAAAGCTGTGTAAGACAATGCGTCTTTGAAACACTTTTTGTGGCAGCAAAAATAACGAGAAAACATTCATGCTGACCTAACAAAATTAATAGATTGTCACAAAACTACTTACTAAATTCATTAATAGATGGGATGAAGATGGTCTTGAGTGACCCAAAGATGACTAATAACATGCCAAGTGTTCCAATGACCAATATACCAGAAGCAAAAATATCCAAGCTCCATGCCCACACATCAACATTTGAAAAAACTCATTTTGTATCTTACAACAACAGTACCCTCTACTGTTACAGAGCAGAATAGCACAAGATGAATCCCAGTCCTGACCATCACAGACACCCAGCACAGGAACAGCTACCAAAAACATCTACATAGCTTTATCAACTATCTAGTTTCCTGTCAAGATCTTCCAGGTATGTTGGTTTCTTCACACTAGAGTCAGGTTTGGTGTTGGTTATGGTGTACAGCTATTTTTTTTCCCTCAAGACCTTTGTCTGTGATTGGAAAAAAAAAGTGTATATATGTATATATATATACATATTCCTTTTACATATATAAAAACACCTATCCTCTAAGGAAGACCAGAGACTGTCAACACCACAGCAACATCTTCTGGATTATTTCTGTAAAGCCAAAGGTAGCTTTCCAAGGGGCTTTTAGGTTTTAAGATTAGTGCATCATCCAACAGCCACACATCACATAGAAGTCCAAACACTCCAGTTCTTCAAAAAGCCAGTTGACGGCTACATCCCATCTGCAAATGGCCCTAGGGGTAACAACACAGGCAGACTCCTCTACTCCTGATATCTTATGACCACCTCCTAGCCCCATGCTGGAAGAGGGATGCAGCATTACATTGCAGACTCAGCACAGCAAGAGGAGAAATGGGGAGACAGGCAGACAGTCCCTGAGCTCCAGCTTGGGATGAAGTTTCCAAACCCATTCACTGAAGACTATTTTGAGTGGGGATTCAACACAAGCCGTGGACTTCAGGAGACACAGCCCTCACAGTGCTGAGTTGATGATCTTTAGCAGCGGAGAAATTCAGAAACTGGAAGCACATACAGCCCTTCTCAGGTCATGTGGAAAGCAAGGAGAAGTAGAAAAAGCACTGACTGTATGAGCATTAGAGGGCAAAAAAGCTCCCAAGGTTGATTTGAAGCACAGGCATTCCATGCAACACCTGTACGAACAGGCAGCAAGAAGAAAAAGACATACAAGAGTATGGAACATTTAAACTAGCTTATGAGGTTATAGTCAATGTCCTAAAATGAAGTGTGGATATGTACATTTCAGTGTGATCCAGAACTACACACCACCTGCCTTCAGAAATAATAAAATCCTTCTGTACAGAGATGAAACTTTCTCCCTATTGAGGGCAGATTTGATTCACGCAGAATCACCAAATATTTCACCTGCAGTTAGCTTTTGGAGTTTTGCTTACGATCAACTTATAGATTTTTAGTTTAAAATTTTCCCCTTGAACTTTTTAATCTTGAACTTCCATTATTCACAAAGAACTCTCAAAGTGAGCAACATCAGAACAGAATCCCTTACCTTGTGAGTGATTAATCTATATCATGAAAAATCAACACTTTGAAGCATCCACCATCGACCAGATCTAGGCACCTGAAAAGGACTCTGCCATTCCTCAGAGGCAATCGATCAGATATCTTAATCCTACCCTAGACAGTTAAAATTATATATCAAAACTCTACTCTAAGAATTAATTCAGGCTAAAAAGCACATATTTGTCTCCTGTTTAGGATGTCTGATAACTAGCAACTGTAACCCACAGGCTAGTAGGTTAGCTTTCCCACCAGGATACATACAGGATGGTTTCTCGTCTTTCCACTGGAGCAGACCCAGAACCACAGCTTTATATATTCCAGGGCAACAGCAACAAGGCATCCACATATACGGCAAGTATACAAAGATCTGAATCTTGGCAAGGGGTCATGGCACCCTTCCTGCAGGCTACAGTGGTGTTGCGAGTTACAGTGAATGGCAAGCTGATCCGAATCAGCACCGCAATACTGAAACCCCAATGTCTTCACACTGAAAAGCGTGAACAAGAATATAACCACAACCTACATTTCCTACTCCATTCATACAGACAAAGCCTCAAAAAATAAAAAAAAATATAGCAGTCTGGAATACCACGCTCCAAGAAACACATGGACAAATTGCAGGGTCTAAAAAAGAGCAGTAAGAACGATCAGTGTCTAGAAAATTTAAGAAAACAAGACTGAAAAGAAGGTTATCAACTAGCCTAAAAAACATAAACACATGTTGAGGAGGGGAGGAGGGTATTCACAAAAGCTCACCATTGACTTGATTGCAATCAAAATGATTTAGGGCAGACATGAGGAAGAATCTGTCTACAGGGAAGAATAATTAAGCACTGGGATAGATTGTCCAAGTTTCCATCATTAGGTTTTATAGAGTACTTCTGACATATGCTGGCATAAAATTATGCTAAAAATATTGTTTCTTAAGTCCTGGAGTAAGACCTCCTGCAGTTCTTTCCAAGGCTGTTTTCTACAATTTCCTATAAAGGAAAATATTTTGAGTGGCCATTGTTAAAAAAAAACAAAAAACAACACACACAGCTTCTAAAATGAGTAGCAATATTTAAGATAAGATAAACAAGAAAATAAATATTACTAAAAGCAAAGTATATTAATCTACAGTTAAAAAAGCATAGGACAATCAGTTTACAAATTAAATATTTACTCAAGTATCTTAGCAAGTAACCAAACTGTAATACAACAGGAAAGGAAACTACCTCGCAGTTCCAGCTCTCATTCTTGGTTGTTTCTTAATGCCAGCGAAGGAGCTGGGCTAAAAGACAGAACCCAGAAAACAAAAACGCAAGCTACTGGCACTGAAATACACAACATAAATATTAAAATAACCAAAGTTTTATCAGTTAAAAATGAATTCTATTTTTTAATTAAATGCATTACCTACAGATTTGCTGTTCAAGACCATTATTCTCATTTTTAACATCAGAACATCAGGGCAGTGATAAGAGATACCTTAGAGCAAAAGCCATATATATATATATATATTTTTTTTTTTTAATTCAGCCCAAGTCTCAAGGTGGTTACAATCACAGCAACTTAACCTCATTCTCACTAGTATGATTGTCCACCATTCATCTAGAAATGCGATGCACTTTCAAGCCTGCCCTTTAAGAGAATCCAAAATTGTTTGCCTTGCTGCAGAAACACGAGGGAAGAGAGAAATTAAAAACTATGAACTTGCTCCTGTCTTCAAGATGAAATTTCTGATTTATGTGAGCCTGCACGAGATCATAATCCTGGCTTGGAGTACAGCATCCTACATGCAACTGCTCAGGATTTATATGCCATGTGATAGCACATAACCACATTTCCCCTAACATTTTATGAGGCCCAACAGCCATTCCAGAGACCAGGCTTCACACTGTACAGGATGTAAGAAGGGAACCACCCAGCAATCAGTGCAACATGCAGCCTTCTGGAAACATTCATTCCAATAGCTCCCACTAGGCAAGCACAAAGGAAACACTACAAATATATCTATTTTTAATTAAAATGTTTTATAAGGTGTACACTGGCACATGCTAGGAGGAACAGAAAAGTTATTTTAAGAGAAGGAGGCTTGAGGAATATACTCAGTTATCTCTTCTTCCAGTAAGAGTTGAGATTACGTTGTTTGTCACTGATCATTAACTTCTGTGCCTTAGAAATCTCACCTTTAAAGGACAACAAATAGCTTCTGTGAAAAAAAGAGACAACCGCTTTTGCTGGTGTGGTCACTGCAAGACAAGGCAGTTACGAGCAATTGGATGAAAGGACTCAAAAGGTAGATGAAGTGGCAACGTGCCAGACTATGGACAATACACGTCCTGTTGCACAGCTGAGGGAATGCTGTAAGTAGACCGCAGGGGTTTAAAAAATCAATGAAAAAATTCATGGGAGAGATTTAAAGAGCTTAGTGTGGATCCCTGACTAAAAAAAAATAAACTACCTCAAAAATAGCTTGGAAAATAGTACCTGCACTGTATGGGAAACCACAGAACTAGACGGTCTTGAAGAAAGAAGTCCAGAAAGTTGAAAGATGACAGAATAATCAATACAAATGCTCAAAGGGATTAGAAAGAACAAACAGAAGTACGCAAGGGAAGCATTAAGGGCGCTACTCCTTTTGGATGCAACACACTGCCGTCACCCGTCTCCCCCAGAACAGGTTGCGAACCCAAGTTTGCAGTCACTTCAGTAAAGATCAAACTTGTGTTCAGCACTCCAAATATCTCCGCATTTTTTGTCATAACCCAGACATGCCCCTCATTAACAGCTGGCAGCAGTGAAGTAGTTCAGATGCAGCAGTGCCCACCCAGTCCAGCTATTAGCAGCAGCACTGTCTTCTCCAGGGGGAAGCAGTGATCACATGCACAGCCTGCCTTCCGACCACCATCTTCACACCAGTCCTTGACATCTGATTACACAGCAGTCTGTGATACCCATCCTCTGCCAGATAGTTCTTTGTTATTCTGGGCTTACTAAATAGCTGCTTGTCAAGTACTCAGAGGCTAAATTACTAGTGGTGCACAAAGAGCCTCAGCCTTTCCTCCCTGACTTTTTCATCTGTCCAGCTCAGGAGCTTCAAAACAAAGCCCTGATAACCTCAGAATATCCCGCTTCTCACACTGCCTTTGGGGCTTCACTGCCTACATACACAACATCTGCAGGAAGGCAAGCAGACATTCGGAGAACATTCTCAATGCCCACACCATCTTCTGAGTCCTTCAGGGGAAGGAAGTGACGGTGGCCACAAGTCACAGCTCAGGAGGTCCAGACTGGACTTCAGGAAGAAGTTTTTCACCAGGAAGGTAGCAGGACATGGAACAGGTTGCCCAGGGAGGGTGCCTGCTGTCTGATTTTCAGCTCATCCCTCTGTTGCTACTCCCTGAACAGTGACAGCTTTTGGACTAAGGCTCTTCAGAAGCAAAAAGCCTTTTTGGTAGCAACACCATTTCCCGTGTTGTTACTGCACATTCGCATCATCCATTCAATGTTAAGTGCCCCTTTATTCATCTGGCATATCTTCAGCAAGCTCCAATATAGGCACCACGGACCTCCTGTACAACAAATGCACAATTAAGTGGCATCTGAAGCAGAAGATGAAATACAAGAAAGTACATAGAATGATTTTAACAGACATGAAGCAGAAAAAATAGGGAAAAACAAAACAAAACAAAATCTTCTAAAAAAACAATGAGCCCTCTGTCTTAGTGCATCACGCCTGGTCTCTGGGGAGGGCTACAGACAAACAAGGGATTGTGCAGATCATCAAATACCAGGATGCTAACACATGACCTATGAGGACAGACTGAGCGAAGGAGGCTTGTTTAGCCTGCAGAAAACAAAGCTTTGGGGAGACAAAATAACAGCCCTCCAGCACCTGCAAGAAGACTATAAGGAAAACAGAGCCTGGTTCCCAAAGCGTTGCGTGGCGGGACACAGAGGCAATACGCGTAAGTTGAAGCAAGAGAAGCTCAGACTGCATATATGGAAAAATCTGTTCACAATCGAGACAGCGAGGCGTTGGAAAAGGTTGTACTGGAAGGCTGTGAGGTCTCCGTCCTTTGACGTTTTCAAGACCTGAGTGGATAAAGACCTGAGTAACCTGGTCCCAACCAGTAACCAACCCCACGTTGAGCAGGAGGTCGGACCAGAGATCTCACAATGTTCCCTCCAACCATTATCATCATATAATTTGCAAAGTCTTACTCTGTTCTTGAAAGCACTGAAAATTTTTCACAGGAGAAAAAAAAAACAACAAAAATAGGAGAGTATATTGCAGTTCTATTTAGTAAAAGAGCTCTTTTTACCACTAAAACTGCAGTGACAGTGGCTAAACGGACCCAGAAAAACATATGGATATAAACTTGGGAGAGATACGGTAAAAAGATTCAGTTTTAAACAACAGAATTAACATAGAGACAGAGGTTCTGCTCCAGAAATACACTGCCCTTAGTTCAGTGGAAACAAATCAAGAAGGCACTGATTGATTGGCCACCCCAAATTACCTTTAATTTACTTCTCATAATCAACCCAAGTCAAAAACCAGAGTATTATTAAGCTTTTTTTGCATTTCAATACATGAATATAAGAAAGTAACAGAGAAAATAAATATCCAGAGTTAGTGTGATTTGGATATTTCCCACTTTAACTTATTTCCCAAGCATAATTCCAAATTTAAACCTGCTTTGCTAGAATAAACCTACTTTTATCTTCAAGCTGATCTCACATCCATAGTTACCATATATGACTCTACTGTATTTTCTAGCAGGATTTAAACATTCACCACACTATGTCCTCAAAATCACTTTTTTAATTAACACTTTCTGCTATCCATTTAGGTCAATTTTACCAAAAGCTAATAGGAAAATTAAATTATTTCACCATCTTCTCTACTCACTTATGCTTTTAACTGGACTTAAGGAGTGCTTTTTCACACACAATTAGTTTGTGAAGCTCAATACCATGGGAGGACGGTGCCAGAAGCTTATAACCAGGTTTGAAAAGGTATTTCTCCTCAACTAGCAGAAGTCCTTTAAATTAAACCAGTTATTCTGAAAATAACTGAAGTAACAAAGCATGGTTTCCTAAGAACTTCAGATTTGTCTGGATTTCCCTCCCTCTGCAATAACACAAGCATGGTACCCCAGAACCTTGCATCCCTGCATAATGTCCCCCTACTCTCCCCAGGTTCTTTGGGGAAATGCATGATTAAAAAAAAAAACACAATTGGAATTAATAAAAATCCAATTATTAGCACAAAGCTGAAAAATGCCTTCTGAACAGGAGCAGCAGTAGGCAAAGACAAAAACCTGTTATGGGACGGGACTTGGATCAGATTATGAAAATGGATACTGGTAACTGGATACAACACATAGCAAAATTCCTTCCAAATTAAGTTACTCTAAAAGCAAGTGACTCTGGAGAAGGGTTTTTTGACTTAGAATTTACTGAAGCTCACCCAGAGAATGGCAGGTGCCACTTCGTAACTGCACAGGAAAGAGGAATGCTGTGATTTTTTTTATTTTTTTTTTGAAATAATATTAACCCAACACTCGAGCTTTTGGCACTGCGGAGTCCTGGTGAGGGGCCAGGCAGCAGACATCTACTGCCCTCAAGCGGTACCTGCAAAAACCGCACGCCTCGGCCAGCCGCAGCCTCCTCACCTGGCTGCCTGCAAGACGGGAGCTGATGTATGGGCTTAAGCACTTCAGCCTGCCTGGTATGGATCAAAACCAACATTTCCAAAGAACTGGAGCGGGAGGGAAAGGAAGGCTTCTGTATTTTCACACTATATCAGTTTCCTGTTCGGATCCATTATACGAACAAGTTTTCCAGCGTATCTGAACGCTTGCCAGCAGAGAGGGAGCTGCTTAGCCGTGGGCTCTGCAGAAACTTTTCCATTACAGCACATCCCGAAGTCAGTTCGGGTTACCTCTGCTATCATGTCATTTAGTCTTTGCAAAGATCAAAGCATCTAACAAAAAATTAATCAGAGGACAAAGCGAAAAGCTTAATTCTTCAGGAAAAAAAAAAAAAAAAAGAATAAATCTCAGTACCACGTGCTACTTCCACTGACGTGTGAGACACAATGCGCCTTTTTACAGACCCCTGCTTATGGGACCAGACCAGTATAAATCATGGGAAAAAGAACTGTTCACGCAGGAAAAGGTGATAGAGATACTGCAGTTCCTGGTGCATCATCTGGAGCTCTCAGGGAGAGATCTGACAGCAGATCCCACAAGGCTCCCATATCCCACAAGCCTCCTAAACTTTCCCACGAGCACGAACGGCTCTTCAATCCCCCCAGCCTCCTGTTCCAGGGCACAAGCAGCAAAGCCGACTGCGTGCTAAGTGCTCTGACAGCTTTTGTCCAGCTCTTCCAGCCAAGCAACTGCAACACGTTAAGCAGTCTATCGTACAGATATTCCAAACTTTCCTTAAGCAGGTCCTCAAGAAGAGGCCATTATGAGATTAGTTAACATCACGAACCGGGACGAGGATAAAGAAAGCTACTTATGGGGTAATTCCACTGCTGCAAAGGCACAAACAAACGCACAACTGCTGAGCAAGGCGTGTTTATACTAAAGCAGCATTATGTCAAACACAGCGATTAATACACAACACCTGAGAGGGGCTTTTTAACCTTTTGTCTACACTACTAAGTCTTAAATAAAATCAGCCAAAGTAGCCCAGACTTCAGCAATTATATTCAAGCGTGCAGGAAAAAAATTCTTACCTTAGTTCTTTTTTATGCTACAACTGTAAAGGTTGCTGGAAGAGAGTGAAATACCCAGCACCGAGTTTATTTTTACCCGGCACTATGCAACAGCAGGTTTCTCTAGTCCTTCATCCATCCTTTGAAGCAGAAAATGCAACTTGTATAGGAGAACATATAAAGAATATGCAGCCCTGGTTTATGAGCTATTTTAAACTCTTGATTAAAAAAAAAAAAGGAAAGTTTTAATAACCATATCAAGAAACTTAAAGCATTCAGAGGTCAGGATGCAGCAGCCTGAAGGCAGTCTCTTTACATAGTGGCATGTTCCCTATTCACAGGAGCACAAACTATTTCTCAGATCCAAGACATCATAATTATAGCACTAACTTAGTGAGAAACAGCACATGCAGCAAGCAGAAGTAATAAAACATCATATTGTGCAGAAGCTTTCATATTTTCCTAATGCCAATATGGCCTTTTTTCAATGTGCAAACCTCTCAGAAGTTTAGAAATATTCAAACTACATCCTTAAATATGAAATAAATTTAGAAAATTCAATCAGAATTCACACTTTTTTTTCTATTTAAGAACTAGAATTCATTTTGCAGTCTTTACACTGCATTAGCTCTGCCTTCTGCTTCTAATAAAGTACTGGACCCAAACACAAAAGGACCAATATAGAGAGAAATTAATGTTGTAATGACTCATTTTTAATAATAATAAAAGCCTTCCCAATGCTCAAATAAGGCACTTCTAAGCAGAGATTACAGCAACAGTGCTAACAAAAATGCAGAATTACTAATTTCCGAGCAGCATAATGGAGAACCGCCTATGCTCTATTTAGAACGTGACAGAATTGTGTGGGGCAAGTCTCAAAAGGCAAAAAAGTCTCAGCAACTAAATTCACAGTAATTAGACTTCTAATTTTACCCAGAGCATTAGTGACTGCTACGGTTAAAACTGCCCGAACTGTTCCTCCATCATTCCCCACTTTTCAAAAGCTCACGTTTTCATCCTTTGAGCACAAATTCTAGAAGTTTAGTCTGTGCCTGAACATTATTTATTTATTTTTTTAAGTTTAAATAGAAGAAAATAGAGTTCTGTGCCTGAGTATGGAGAGCAAAATTAAACTTTTCCACTAGAAAAAAACAAAACAAACCACCTACCTTCAGAAAGAAAAACGCAGTTGTGGTATTTATGCAGCTAGAAAGCATGAAGTGCTGTGCCTTTGATGTGGTGAATCTGAAGGCTGAAAACCCCGAACCAGCATTCACAACTGTTCAGGCACTTGCACAGACGCATCTTAGGCAAGTTCTACGAGCACCTAACAGCAGCCTCATTATCCCCTAATTACAGCACCTACATCAAGCCACCAGCACTGCCCATGCAAGCCATCACCTCGCCAGCTTTGTTACTGACACTACACTTTTAAAGAGTGCTGTGTTTGTACAAATAGGAGCAGATAATCTCTGCCCCGAGCAAGCAACTTCAGCATATTACTGTTCTCTCAATCTAGCAGATGCAGAATGCATTAATACAGGAAAAGAAGCCTCCTTTGGCCAACTGGACACTGGACTGAGAGCCTGGAGACCTTTATTCTATTCATAGCTCTGCCCTTGAGCTGCTGTGTGACACGGAATAATTTCACTTTCCTGTGCCTCCGCTTCCTCTGCCTTCCTGAGTCAAGTCTGTTTAAGCTACCACCCTTCATCCTAAGACATGTGTCTCAGTACATTTTTTTGATTAGGATCTCTAGACACAATCGCAACTGAATAGCAATGCTTACGTAGCATTACCGCTATTAGGAGTTTGATTCATTTCTGACGAAGATAAAAAGATTTAATTGTACATATAAATTATTAACCTTGTCAACATTTATTTAGAGTAAGCCTTAGTGTGTGGGAAGCCTTCAGCTACTTACCCCGTTTGAAAAACTCAACATTTATTGATTCCTGTGCCTTCACATTCTCACTACTTCCTTTAAAGCATTCTATAGCTACTCTGCGTTAACTCTGCTTGTTCCAAGAGGTAAGGGGCATACTTACTCAGCTCGGATGAGTAAGCAGCTCAGATGAACCTTAGATTTAACCAGTGTTCCTAGCACTGAAATCCACTGGAAAATAGCTAAGAAAAAAAATGACACCTTGTAACAGGGACTGAGTTAAAGTAGGATGGATCCTAGCATCATTTGAAAAAAGTTTAAGACAAGCAACTTATGTGTTTATAGGTTTCTAAAATTGCAAATAACTATTTTTAACACATTCTGATTTTTCTTTCTTTTTTTTTTTTTCGAACAGAGCAAGAAGAGCTAAATTCTGACCCCCAAAGACATGTACCTTTGATTGAGCAAGCATATGGTTATTTCACAATACTAAGAACCGGTTATGAAATACTTTGTAGTTTCTGTACCCGACAAGAATTTCGTGCTAGCCTCACGAGCTATTATTCCTCAAGAAGGCAGTGCATACAAGAGCGATGCACTCCTGTGGTATAAGTCAGCCCTCTCGGGTTCCAAAAACTACTCAGGATTTGCACGCAGAGCACAAATTTGCATGCAGAGCACAAATTACGTTCTGCTCGGTGCGTGGGTACACGGCTGCACTCCTTGGGAAGCGCAGAGGTATGCGATTCACAGAGCTGCACCTCGCGACCCAGCCGTACCGTCCTTGCAAGTCATCGCCAGGCTTGGCTGGTGCCTTCCCTCAGCCTGGCACCGGGATGTAACTTCCATTTCCAGCAGGAAAATGAGCTCTGATAGCAACAAAAGCACCAAGTAGCTTGGCAGAAGACAACAATCTATGGAAAAATCGCTTCTCCAAAACATGCCTAAGACATGGTCAGAATCAGTACTAAGGCCATGGCCAGACCGCAGCTGTCCAAGCTCGAGACAAAGCACAACCAGCCTCCTTTTGCCAGACGTTATCGCCCCAACAACGCCAGCAGAACTGACACGAGCACGAAAGATGCCCAAGGCCAGCCTACCTATATTAAGGCCAGCAGAGAGTCCGTGAGCTATTCATCAATACGAGTGATCTATTCATCAGTATTCACCAAAATCAAACCAGTGCTGAGGTGGAGCGTCCATCAAGCCCGGTAACACCTGAAGGCACAACAGCCACTGCTGCATCAGCTACAGGGCAGAGGCGCAGGCTTCGTGTGCCAAGGGGATGTATGGTGACAGGATGGAGGCAAGGCAGAGAATTGCTCACCAAACCCAAACAGTGCAATACAGGGAGGAACGGCACAGCGGCTGAGCGAGGGAAGCTCGGGGAGAGGGGGGACACAAAGGCACGAACGAGGAACTCAAGAAGTGACAAGCCTGCCACCGTGAAGAGAAGCCAGAGCACCTGACTGCTTTAGGATGTAAAACTATCCTAGCGTAGGAGGATGGAGAAGTACTTATTCCTGCACCTCGCTTTCATACTTTGCTGGAAAGTCAATACTGGCTCATAACTAAAGCCGTAACTCGGGGCTGAAAAAGCTGGAAAGGAGACGGAGCAAGTGCAAGCACCGCATTACAGCCACTCCACGGACCAGAGGTGCTCAGGGTGCTCTGCTCTTACTGCTGCCAGCAACCTGCCCCTGGAGCTCCCTAAGCCTCAGGAGCGTGCAGGGAGCTGTCCTCCTGCAGAGAAATGCTCGCTCCTGCCCTCCAGGGCTCCATCAGGCACATTTCCCATTGCCCCGGCAGAGTTTTGCCCCGTGCTGTTGTTACCGCAGCACCAGAAACTCCCAGAGGGACAGACAGCAGAGTCCCTGGAGCAGCGTGGTTGTAAAGGATCAGAGAAAGATGAAGCACATATCCACCCACATTCTTTGACCTACCTTGTGAAGCACCGCTTGAAATTTTTGCATTTCTTTTCTAACTCTTTCACAGACCTCCAGAGGCACAGCCGGTGAGCAGACGGCTCCACGTGTGCCAGCAGCAGAGGGGCAGCAGCCACGGGTACGCAGGGCATCGAGCACAGGGGGCACCAGGAGCGCCCGCATCCGCCTCCAGCCACGACCACCCCTGGGGAGGACGCTGCCATGACCGAGTTTCCTGAGCTCCAGGAATTTGGGCTTAGCCACGCTCCTTATTCTGGCAGGCTACCAGGGAGCACAAAGTAAATTGAACAGCGATAACAATTTCTGGGCACCAAATCTATTTTTCAGCATTGTGCACAGATAAAGAGATCTGGCCACCACAGCTGGCGCTCTGAAGTTTCTACTTTCAAGCTCAATACAAGCAAAACATTTCAGCCCAACAGGAGAATCCTTAGAAAAGTTAGTGTATTTTACTAGGCAACTGACAATTTAACATTTTTTTTTTTTTTTACATCTTTATGTCTAATATTCACTGCTCTCTTGATAAGTTACTTCCTATTTTGAACCCTTATTTCAAAAAGGCATCACTGTGATACTCATATCTCTAAAGCACCTGAAAAGCAGCGAAAAGATCCCTTAAATTTGTTGCTGAATCCATTTTATTTTTTGCTGGATCTGCTTTACAAGACCTTTCCAACCATTCATTATCAGTTTTGGTACAACACGTAGAGCATTAACATGGACTACAGAAGAGCTGAGTAAAGAAACCGACTGTGAAGATCCTAATAACTGTGAACTCCTAATAACTCTGTTTCCAGTCTCTTCCCCTGCAAAGAAAAATAAAAAAAGAAGCAACTGTTTCAGGAAGCCCATGCTGCTGCAAAATACTGCCCAAAACAATTCTCAAAAGCAACTAATGCCCACAAGGTTAACATCTATCAGGCTTTTCGGCCTGAGGAGGAGCAGCAGCAACAAAGTCCACCGTAAAGAACAAACATGCACCCCTGAGGCCATGGCCACAGACAGATACAGAGCAACAGAAATAAACGGTCAGCATCACCATTTGTTTGTCGTCCCCACCAACAGGGACACAAGTGCCTCGTAATCCCACAGCAGAAAATGATGTGCTTCCTCAGCCACCCAACCCTAAATTCAGCCAGTTGAGCTCCGGCCACTTTCATCAGAGATTTACGCTCGCAATGCCAAGTTGAGCTGGCCCTGAAATGTTATTTTTGTAGGAGCACTCCTGCGCTCCTTTCTCCTGGCAAAGGCAAATAGGACAGTGACTCCCAGATGCAGAGGTCTGAACACGAAGGTAGTGCACATTTTTCCCCCCAAAGGGGGGGAGTTTGCCTCCATAGCCTGGCTGCTCACTGGTGCCGAATGTTTTTTAGTTGGTTGTCATTAAAGAACGGAATGGAAATAAGTCAGATATCAGGGTAAGCAAGATCCCCTCCCTTACTGTAGGACAAATGACAACCCCAGTAACTCAAGCTACAACTGCTATAACCCCGCCACATACCATCACACGTATGGCGAGGCTTTAACCACATGAGAAAGGGCATGCGCGTTCCAAGCCCTTGTAAAAAGATCAGTTTCTTCAACACATTTTCAGTCCTTAACATGAGAATTGACAAAAATACCATTTCATTTTGAATGAGAGAAACCATACGCGAAAGGTACAAGTTTGATTGCTTTTTATTAATTTAGCCTTATTTGCTGTGAGACTGGTCTCCATGGAAATGCAAGCAGACGAAAAACCTGCAACCAGAAGTGAGTCAGTTTTGCCTGTTTATGTCTCCTCAGTTCCCATAGAAACAGATATTAAAAAAAAAAAAGAAGAAAAAGGATAAGGGTCCTGAAATACCTTCAGAAAATCTCTTCCCAGAGCTTTATCTCTTTGGCTGCCTTTCCAGAATTAGAGTTGAAAATAGCACTAAGCAACAGATGACAGAGTAGTGACTTGATATTGTTATGGAGACATCAACAGAAAATACCTGGGGATGTTTCAAAAGCCACATTCAAACTGAGAGCTCAAAATCTATAGTTACAAATTGTATTAACTTGGATTCTGGCAAAAGTACCTGAAGTTAAGTGCATGTTTTCAAATTAATTCAATGCTAATGTAGATACAAATACAATAGAGAACGGGAGAATACGGTCACACTGTCCTTGTCCCAAACATATTTCAATACTTGGAGAGGCCAAAAAAACTGCTGCCTTGGGGGGATGAGTCCAATATTTCCATAGCCAGGACATTTTAAATGGAATCATTCCTTCCTTACAACATGCTCGTTTTTACAAAATCAGCTATACACGTACCAGGTTAAGTAACAAAAATCAGTATTTAATTTTAACGTGACCATATTCTGCCCTTCACAGCTCTGGGTAAAGAAGTATTCCTCCGAGCAGATAAAGGAAATCCCGAGGCACTGTCAGCAAGGCTCCATCTCCATCCTACTGTCCAGAGATACCGGGGCACCTTCTCATGTGCTGCCTCCTTCACAGTAGCACAGATACCATCTCCTTCCTCCTCGGAGCCAAATGTACCGAGGACAGGAGAGAGAATTGTTAGGAAAAAGGCTGCGGTGCATGCCTCAGCCCTTCAAAGCCTGCTGCTATCACTACCATTATTAGTTAAGAAATCCCTGGCAACTCACTGCCCAGAAACAAGAGTAAACAGAGCTATAATCACCTGCTGCTGTGAGGTCCTTCATGTACGTACAGGACAGCTAACCCTGACACCAACCTTCTTATTTCCTTGTTTGTCTCCCACCTCACGTTACCAATTCTATGCGCTTAGCACGCCACAGTGCAACCCAGCACTTTGAATCTGAGGGACTGCCTGTCCAGGAAGAACTTGCAAGAAGGGGTTTCTCTTACTGCTACTGCCAGAGACCAAAGCTGCATTATGGAAATCAGGAAAAGAGAAAAAAAAAATAAAATGGAAAAAAGGAAAGCTCACCTCTATCCTAAATACTGCTCGCACAGTCCCAGCGATGCCCAGCATTCGCAGTGTTACACGCCTCTTTTTGCGCCGACCTGCTGCTCTGAGAGCTAGCAGCATCACCACACACGTGAAAAAGACAAGGCTGGGGGAAGAACAGCCCATCACCATGCCCACAACAAGGATAAAAGAGGGGTCACAGCCGCTGGTAGTTTGTCTTGAATGGAAGAAGCAGCTGAGCCTAGTTCAATCTTAATAAGCTCACATTAGCTGAATTCAGTCTATTCGTGTCACAGGAAAGATAAGCCTTAGAGAATTAATTCATTTCAATTCCCCGTTGTGTTTTGGCAAGGTGTAGAGTCACGCAGTAAGGAGAAAGATCTCCCAGAACTCATGAAGGCATCAAAGAGGACAGATCTAAAGTTAGGCAGAGATGGCAAGAGAGCCACCGACGTGCATCTTTCGGGCTGTTCAGAAGTTTAGCTTCCTTCTTGGAGGTGTCAGAAGTGCCAACAAATGACATACTTCAACTCTTTGCTTACTGTAGCAGCTGAACATACAAGCATCCACGTCTCGGTGTGACCAGACTTCTTACACTCAAATAAATCCCTAACAGCCACGTACAGGTGTTTTCTAACACATGAAGTGAGCAAATCACACAAGCACCAAGTAAGCAGGTGAAGTACTTTTCACCATACTCTATGACAAATTTGATTTCTGTCCGGTGTTAAACACAGGTGTCAAGTTCTCTAAAAGCAGTCTCTGAAGAGATTACGAGGGTGTCAGATACCAGGATCAGCTTAGCTTCATGCCTCCGCTGGCACAAAGAACGGATTAGAGAGAAAACGTATGTGACCATGGAAGCTAGGGAGTCACCGACACCAAACAAAGTCACTGGTCACGTGATAAAAGGAAATAATTGAACGAAAAAGTGACATACGCAAAAAAGTCAATACTCTCAGATTATTAAACACCCAGGAATTAACAATTCCCAAATAAAAAATTCCCTTTAGATAAAAGGAAATATAATTGCAACTGTATACGTCATATCATGTTACCTGTGCTCAAGGAGGCCTAATCACGGTTAAACGAGCAACCTCGATTCTGTTATTTGTTAACTTCCAAATGCTTATTTATAGAAGCTTAACGTCAACTCCTCCTATCGAGTTTCCCAATATAGGATTTTCAATTTGTATTTCAAGTCTGCACAGGTTCCTCGTGTATAAAATTACATGATAAATAAAACCTTTTTAGTACGAACTGAACTCTAACGATCAACTGACGACCGCTACCACCTTCACTGCTTTCAAAAGCAACCGTATAAAAATCGTCCCTCTTACATTTGACTGCTGCTAGCACTAAACTTGCAGGGAGCTTGCTGTGATATTTAAGACAATCCATAAAAGTCTCTAGAAGAAAAGGAATGATGGTACAGCATATACCAGTTGTGACAACTGACAAAGATCGATAAGCTAAATCTTAAAGCTGGCATCACTGGTCGTACCTGTTGAAGGAGCTTAATGCAAGCACCGTCATTTCCCAGATTAAATGAAGAACACATTTAAAACACAAGATTAAAATAAAAAGTAGACATACACCTAAGAAAAAGACGGTGACATCACCTCCTGTCAGAACACCCTGGGTACCTGGAAGCTGCCAGGACGCCCAACACAAATTATTCTAACTGAAGTCATCTTTTCCGGCAGAAGCATTCAATTTCTGGAAATCCACCTCTGCCTACACGTTCGCTGTACGACCGCAAAATGACCACAAAACCCCCAAGAAACTGACATGCCTTAAGACAAGAAGTCGCACACAAAAACCAGAGCCACAAAATCCAGAGGCAGAACCTGAAGAAATTTAGAAGCTACTCCAGCGCCCTGGCACATGGCACAAAGACAAGGTTCCTCCTCCGCATTTAACAAAGTTCACACACAGGTTACAGCCTGAAGGGTTTTGCTGCGCACATGGGTTTTTGTTTGGTTTGGTTGGGGTTTTGTTTGGTTTTTGCTTTTCTTGTTTGTTTGTTATACAGGCTGGGGGAAGTCTCAACACAATTTCTGATGCTATGAAAGAAGCAAAGGATGGCACGTATTGCAATTTGGCAACATAACAGGAGAAAGCTGTTCTTTTAACTTCATTCTGCACTTATTTCCATTCGGGAAGGATTTTGTACGTATCACTGACAAAAGTGCTAGTTTTCAGAAGGTCACAATCAAGATTTTGACTCTCTCCCTGAAGCACAAACGTGAACAAAAAACTCTCTGTCCAGAAAGACGCTACGTGTCTCCTTGTAGAAATTCAGTCTTGTGATACCTGTCCTAGCACAAGTCACCTTAGCAGTCCTCCTGTCAAATTCACTGCACCAGTGCAAACAGCATCTCCAAGCCATCATCTGTCATCACACAAAACTTCTCAGAGCATGTAACAACAGATATGGAGTGTGCAGAGGAAGAAAAATATCATCAAGCTTATCAGGCACTGCAGCGGGAACCTCCAGCAGCATGCCCAGAAACGCAATACAGGGAAGGAGAATTGGACTGGTGGCTGCTGTTGGACATGAAACCAATCCTCCTGGATCAGAGTTTATCAACTGCTGATCCAGAGCATCGGCCGGCTGCGAGACATCTGAAACAAGCCGCGGAGCAGCTGCAGAGAAGGCTGGATTGCGTTTTGGGCAGGAAGGGGAGAAGAGGGAATTGTTTTCTTCTTTTTATATTCTCAAAAAATGATTCTCACATGCAAGCACTCGGCACAAGCACAACTAAAAGCAATAACTGAGCAATCAAAGCTCAGCCTAATTTCTACCTCATTGCAACTAAACCCTCCCGCGGCATTACGGCGCGGTACAATCCTCGGATTGTATCCGGTGAGGTCGAACGTCTCTTTGGGTTTCAGAGGGTCAGGAAACATCGCTTTGGATGACAGACAGCTGGCAGGTAATAGCGCGGAGGATAGGTGGAAGATGAGGATTTCTGAAGGGCACAGTAAGATGGTGAGAGCGCCAACATATGTGATCAGGGGAAGAAATCAAAACCCACCGGAGGAGAAAATCTTTGTCTTTTTGTTTTAGGGGACGGCAAAGGGGGAGAGAAGGATTCAGGGAACGAAAGCCTTGGCACGTAACCTCTTTGCTTTGAGGATGAGGAACCATGAACTCAAAGAGAATATTCCAGGGACTGAGGTCCCCAGTGGAGGTTTACAGAGCGTGAACCCCAGTTCGCACCCGCCACTGAAAGCCGAGCCCTGCAGAGCTCGGGGTGACCCCGGAGCAGGAGGCACAGCCGGGGGGCAGCACCCACGGGGCTCAGCCTCCCCCTGCGGCACCGCCGGGCCCCCCCCCCCCCGCTCGGCGGGCCCCGTGCAGCAGCCGCCGCCGGCACTTACTGGAGTCCTCCCAGCGCAGGAGGTGCAGCTTCCAGGCGGAGTAGTAGAGGAAGCCGAGCACGAGGAAGAGGCAGAGCGCCAGCAGCACGTTCCGCACCAGCACCAGCAGTCCCATCCTGGCGTCACGGCCGCCCTCCTACGCCACCTGAGGGACCGAACGGCAGCGTCAGCGGGGCACCGACCCGACCCGACCCGACCCGACCCCGGCCCCTCCCGGCCCCTCCCGTCCTCACCCCGCCGCCACCGCCGGCCCCGGGCTCTCGGCCGCCGGGCGCGGGCCGCCGCCATGCCGGGCGCTGCGGGACCGGCCCGGCCCCGGCCCCGGCCCCAGCCGCCGCCGCCGCCGCGCGCAGGGGGCCCCGCGGCCCAGCCAATGGCGGGGCGGGGCGGGGCGAGGCGCGGCCAACCCGCCCGCATAGCGGCCGGCGGCAGCCAATGGGGGAGAGCGGGGGGCTGCGGCCGCCGCCAGCCGCGGGAGGGGCTTCGGAGGTGGGAGGGGGGCGCGCCGGCACCGCCGCCGGAGGGGCGCTGCGGTGGGGAGGCGGTGCGCATGCGCGGGGGCGGCTGGGTGCTCTCCCCTTCCTCCTCCCCTCCCCCCCCCCCCCCCCCCCGCTTTAAATCACGGCGCGGCACTCCGCCAATCAGAGCGCGGCGCGCAAAGGCCCCCGCGGTAAATCACGGCGCGGCACTGCGCCGGGGGGGGGGGGGGGCTGGGGCCCCTCCCCGGGCTTCCCGGTGCCCCCGGGCCTGACCCTCCCCCCCACCCCCCCCGGGCTTCCCGGTGCCCCCGGGCCTGACCCCCCCCCCCAGCACAGCGCCCTTCGTGCCACGCAGCCGGGGCTGCTCCCAGGCCTTCCTGGTGCGTTCAGCCGCCCGCGCCTCGCCCACCCCGCCAGCTTTGCCCCAGCGCTCCTTCGGCAGGGAGCGAACGAATAAACGTCAAATAGAAGGGAGAAGGGAGTGCGGGGAGGGTATGATAAAGAGGTAGGAATGGGGGGGGGGGGGATCTAAAATAAGAGGTACCGTAACGAATAGCCCCGCGTTTATCAGGGCAGCAATGAAAAGCAGCGATTTCCTGTTTCCACTCTCCGTGATTCACTGCTAGCACAAGGAAAACAGAAAGCCGCGTGAAATTAAGGGACTGTGGGTAGGGCTGGTGTCAGCACAGTGGCATTCCCTGCTGTGGGCAAGCCTGGGTGCCAACGCCTGCGGGCAGACACCATTGTGATGGCACAGGCTGAGTCCTGCTCAGCCCACTCCCCTGGGGAGGGGCAGAGCCCACACAGGGCCCATGGAGAGCTGGGGAGGCCCTGCTGCTCTGAGGCACCACAGAGATCCCAGCTTTATGTTCAGCACAAATGAAGCCTTGCCAGCTTGCTGAATGTGCTGCATCCTTGCAGCTGGGCTCACAGACCCATCACACTTCTCGACCGGGACGCACAGGATGCATGTGGCATGCTGACAGCCCGCTGGGCCCTTTGGATGCCATTTCCACAACACGAAATCTGAACAGATTCATGCCAACGCCCGGATATCACTGGCACCAGCAATCCCAGGGGGTGGAGAGGGGCCAAAACCACAGCAGCCCAACCCAGCCTGAGGACCTGCCCCCTGCTGAGCACACTGTCCCTCACCTCCCCAGGGCTGAGACCTTCAGACACCAGTCGTGCTCACCCAGCCGAGGCCGCTGCCTCCCCTCCAGCTGCGCGGAAGCTCCTGCAGGCTCATGTCCTCAAGCAGCCCCACCGCCTCCTGCTGTGCAGCTCGGTGTCACGAGCACTCAGTTCTTGCTTGCTCCCCTCTGCACCTCTCCATCCTTCCGGCCAGGTAGCGCAAGCTCCCTATCTCTGCGCCATATCTGCTCTGGACGTGTTCTGGCCTCACCTAAAACACCACAAGTTGACCGCTCGTGCACTCAGAGCTCAAACTGCCTGCTCGGCGGGCACAGCAGGTGACCTGATTTTGATGAGGAGCCAGATAAGCAGGGACCTGTTGCGTGGAGGCAGATAGCAACAAGGCTGGGCCTTGCCAAGGAGCCTGGGTTTGTCGTTCGGAAACTCTACCCCATGCTATCAGGTGTCAGCGTGCTGGAAGGAGCCCAGCGTGAAGTCAGGCAGCCTACCTGCCTGGAAAAAGCCAGGGAGGCGAGTGCCGTGAGTTCATGGCAATCAGGTACCACCACCTGGCAGCTAACAGCCACGAGATGAATTACAGCAACGATTAGGGGAGTGATCTGGTTCGAGTGGCAGGGCTTCAGTCTGAACATGTTCCTACTTAGCTTACACATTTCATTTGCAGGCAGATGTCAAGCTGGATGTTGCTAGGAGAATGACAGCAGGGGAATAATTAAGTCTGATTAAATCCTATCATATTGCCACGCTGCTTTCTGGAACGCTCTGGAGCTTTCCCAGCGAAACTGACCAAATGCAAGGGCAAGAACTGTGGCACATCCTGGTCCACACAAACCCACTTGCAATCGACTCGCTAAGCCCTGGGACGGAGCCCCTGTCTGCCCACGTGTTTGCAGAGCATGTCCCACAGCATCGCTGGCCTGCAGGCTGGAGGAAGGGCTCGGGGAGAGGACACACCGCAGCTATGTCAGCAGGACCAGGAGCAGGTGGTGCCTGTGGGTGTCCCACACCCAGCTGCCCTGCATCAGCCCCGCCAGCTGCCCCGGGCACTCACATCGGTCTGGGTACAACCCAGTGCCCACATAACATGCATGGGCCAAAGCTCTCCTCTGGTTCAGCCTCTTACATCCTGATAGGGCTGGGCCACATCCTGGAGACCTTCAGCAGAACTTCCCCCTTCCCTTCCTCTGAAAGCAGGCTGGCACATCAAAACCGCTCCGCAAACGCAGCTTGCGCTTGGTGTTGTCAACCACAGGCACTTCCTCTGCAGCAGCACCTGTTTGCCTTTTTGTTTGGTAAGGTCAAACATCACAAGGTGTGACACGTCAAGGTGAATAACAGCGATGTGCTCTTTTCTCAGCAGTAAATAAAGTTGTGCTGTAACTATCCGCACCGGTTGCCACACACACATCTGTCTCCAGGCTCCCTCCACAGCGAGCCTGCTAACCTCATTTGACTCTCTGCCCTATAGAAATTCTCACTCTAATACTCACACTGTAATCCTTCCCCCCAAATTACATGTCATCGCATCAGCCATGATACTAATTAATGTAATACATTATTATTAATTAAATGCCACTAAATACCACAGCAAAGATCTCTTTCCAGTAATAGCCAGACAGGGATTACCTCCGCTGATGCAGAGGCTCGGGGAATGAAACGTGGGCTGTAACACACTCCTATTTTGTCTCGATCGCTCCAGCCAAACTTGTTTTTATCTCACACGCTTGTCATGCATTATTCCTAAACGCGTGCTCTGCGCTCTGGGGAACACCGCGCTCAGTTTGTGGGCAGCACTTTGCATTGCCGCTGCTCTGGCCACCCTCCGAGCAGCCCCATTAAACAGCACCGGCAGCAGTCCCTCGCGAAACGAGTTAAAACAAGCCAACCTGCGCTGAAAAACCCTGCCCCCCCCCCCCACTCCAGATGTTTTGAGCAGAGCAGAGTCACACTCACCGCGGCGCAGGCGGCTGGGCAGCGGCAGCCTGCACGCGCACATCGCGGCCACCCCACGCTCCCCGTGGTCTTCCTCGGGAGAAGGGACGAAGCGGTGCTGCCCGGCATCCCGCTGCACCAGGCTGCGCCGCCAGCCGGCACGCCACGCGGCGGTTCCTCGCCTTGCCTTAATCCCAACGTGCTACGTCTGGCTCGGGCGTATTTTCCGAGAAAGGAGCGAGGCTGGCTGTGACGAGGGGAGCTGGATCTGCTCCTGGGGCTGCGTCAGGCGTCCCTCGTCCTCCCTCGTCCTCGGACGAGCAGCCCTCACCCCCAGCCTGGCTTCAGCTCGCAGATGTGCCGTCCTCTCCTGCCTTCTGCTGGACTGAAGAGCCTGTCAGAGCCTGGCATTTTCTCTTGGTGAAACTGTGCGTATGCTGTGAGCAACCCCCCTGCCCATCCGTCTTCCTGATGAGCAAAATATATGGAGTTGCTTAATTCTCAAACCGCCAGGCTCTTCCTCCCACCCTCAAGCCAGTTTTTGCATTTCTGATCTACGCAGCCTCTCCAATTTTCCTGAATCCTTTTCAAGACGCAAAAAAAAAGAAAAAAAAAAATATCCCACAAAGAGCCTCCCTAATGCTCTAGCGTGGGGATTAAATCTGCCTTTTCCTACTCCCTGTCTTAAAGGAGTGCTTTGGTCCTTGATGCCATAGCACCAGACTGAGCCTTCACGGTGGGGGGTCGTCCCAAATCTTCTCCAGCCCCGCCACTTGCTGGGTCGGAGCCACCTGGGCTGCTGGGGACACCTCTCTCCATGCACATCCCTCACCTGCTCCCTGCCCCAGCAACGTGAATGCCGGGGGGTGACACTTTCCGGGAACCTGGTGCAGCCTGGCAGCTGCAGCAAGGTTGGAGCTCTCTGGGAGCGGAGGTCCCGGCTCTCATCAGCCGGCTGTGCGAGGCGATAAAGGACAGCAAAAAGCACAGCCGTGCCTGCCAGCTCTCGGGCTGGTTTGGGTGTGAAGTCAGCGAAATAGTACGCAGTGCTCCTCACGCCGCGCCCAGCCCACGCGCAGCGCCAGCAGCCGCTCAGGAACGCGGCGCACTGCTCAGTTACTGCGCTCCGCACCGTGAAGCAGCCTGGCAAAGTAACCAGCCGGGTGGAGTTTCCGCGTTTAATTCTGCCCCTTCAAGAAGCCAGCTGAGGCTTTCTTTGAATGTTCAGCACTCAAAGGGGTTTCTTTCTGCCCAGCAGCCCCACAGGGAAACAGACGTGAAGTCAGACTTTTTCCCAGCCCACGTGGGGAATCACCGTCGCTTCTCTCGTGCACTGGTGACGATGAAGCCCGGCTCCCTCCATGCCCATCCTGTCCCCCCCGAGCCCATGGCACAAACCCAGCCTGCTCTCCTTGGGGCAATGCACTGTGACTGCCCCAAGCACCCGGCACGGACAAGGTGCCTGTTTGACAAGTAACAGCACGAGGAGCGAGAAGCAAGGCGGACCTGAATTACTGAGATGACTGCTGAATAAATCCGAATTTCACAAACCACTGGAATCGCAATGGCAAGAACCTGGGTGGGACACAGGGCTGGCGGGGGACCCGCTCCCATAGCCCCAGATATCTCGCAAACAACATTTTGGTGATGTAATTGCAGCTCCTGTTGAAACACACGCGTTAATTTTTAACAAATGCTGAGCTGGTGGGAGGCCGGGGTATTTTGAAGAGCTAAAGCAGTGAGCAGAGAAACAGCAGATTGCTTTGCGCCCAGGCTGTCAATGGGAAGGCAAAAACGCGGCGAACGGCACCCCGCTGCTGTCGGCACAACACAGACCATGTCAGAGAAACTTCTCCCTGGGCACAAGGAAAGGTCTGGCCGGTAAGAGCAGAAGCATCCAAGCAGCACAATTTGGCTTTTCCATAGGAGTCAACGATGATGTAGGATTCTAATTACAAAATGTATGATAAAGAATTAATACGGCTCACGTTAGATTAACTGCGTGCATTAACAACTAAGCTCTGAGGTCTGTCCACGAGCCAAGATTTAATGGGGAGACGACAACAACCGGGAACACGTCTAGACCCCCAGCGACTGCTTCTTGGTCGGGTGCCATTTAATATTTTTTAAAATCAATTATCTAGATGACAAGAGGCAGGCTTACATTTGCGGCTGATCCAAACACCGAACGGGCTGCTTGCTGCCACGGTGAGAGACGAACCGCCCGACGGAACAACCCCAACCCACGGCGCAGTCACAGCCCTGGCTGCAGAGGAAGGTGCTCGGGAACAGCCAGGACGGACTGTACTGCGGGATGGAGCATCTCCCGGAAAGCAGAGGAGGGAGGGGAAAAAAATGTTTAAGGAAAAAAGCCAGAGAGTGAGCCATCCCCACGCACAGCTGCTGCTTGTGCTTGCATCGCAGCGCCTCGGCTAGGCGAGAGGTGAGCCAGAGACGTGGGGAAGGGATTTCCGAGCAGAAGCAGCTCTGGCAAACGCCAATTTTATGCCAGACTCAGGTCTCAGAACTGCAAAACAGACACAGGAATCTTAAGAAGCAACACGGCCGCCATGACAAAGTATCTAAGGCCAGAAATGGGGCAAAAATAAGGCTGAGAGACAGGAGAACGGGCAACTCAGTTGCATCGCAAGACCATCCCCTGCCATGCAGGCAGGAACAGAGTGATGCTAAGGGCACGCTTCAGCCCAGCAGAGAGGAGTGCAAGGTCCAAAGGTAAGAACTTGAAGGCAGAAAAACACAAACTTCAAATTAAGCACGTTTCTTAGCCACACGGTCACCGAAGGCTCTATCTGTCACTCAGCAGCTTTAAAGGAGCTCAGACGGCCCTCCAATTTCATTTCAACCATGCGACATCGGTGGCTGGGGCATGCTTGCCGTTTCGCCCTGGCTCTGTCCCTTGGAGCAGATTGTCGGGCTGCCACCATTTTGAAAAATTGCTCATCCTGGTGGTTCCGGGTTGTTTTGGGTCAGGCAGCAGCGGAGATGAGCGCTGCCTTCCTCAGGAACGCGGGGCAGATGCCGGCAGGCTCTTGTGCCCCGGTTTGGCACCCAACCCTGTGCCCCAGCCCAGTCCCGCTGCCCGCTTACCTCTGAGACCCAGCACCTCCTGGCCCAGAGCTATTCCTTCTGCCTTCACCTCCCCTTTGCCTTGCAGGGAAAACCTGCACAGGGCTCAGCGCTGAGGGCAAAGACCGTGAGGTCTGGGTACTGAGCGGGGAAGCTCCTCCTCTCCCATCCAAGCAGCCTCAGCAGCCCGCAGGAGAGGCTCAGCCAGAGGATGGACTTCTTGACCCCCTTGCACACAACTTTTTCTAAAACCAGACAAGGCACAGCCTGGGCTGGCCCCGGGGTGCTACACAGGCAGGCAGCCTGCAGCCATGCTTGTTTCCAGGCCTTTGCCCAGGGACACCACATTTCCCACCCTGGAGCTCTGCTACTTTTTAAATTAACTGCACTGGAGCAAGAAAGCCTTTGTGCAGCCTCAGCAGGTTCATGTGGTGATGGAGCCACATGGCAGCGGTCCTCTCTCCCCACTCTGCTACCTGAAGCCCATCTTATCTCCATCTGCTCCCTGGATGCCCGATGAACTGAAGCCTCTTAACCTGAGTCTGCCTGCTGTGGCCATAACGCACCACCCATCTTCCTGCACCACACTGAGCACCTTTGGTGCTCCTCCTGGTCTCTCCCATGCGCACACAAACGGTCTGGTGCCAAAAAACACAGCATTAAGCCCAGCGGTTCACAGAACCCACTTTGGATTCACAAACCTCTCCAATTTGCATAGTGCTGATCTCTTCCCTGCGCCTTGAGGACACGGCTGCGAGCCAGCATCAATCCCGGAGCGCTGCGTCCTGCAGCAGCCAGGCTGTGGCCATTGGGAGCTTCGCAGCGATGTCATTTGCCATGATTTCAGACAGACACGATGCCCGCGTGACATCTTGGTCATGCTGGGCACAACAGATAGCATGGGGACAGGCACACTTCAGACATTTCACATCATCGTTGACGGCCACGTTCCTTGCATCATTTGGTCCCAGCGCTCCCATGCCCCGCAGCGCTGCACAACAGCCGGGGCCGCATCCTGCAGCACAGGGGCAGGGCAGGCACAGGGGTGCTGGTCCGCAGCACGCTGCAGGATGCGGCCCAAGCTTTCGTACTCTGCTGCAGGGCATGAGAAGCTCTCTGGGCGATTCAGCGTTTGGGCAGCCTGCACGTTCCTGCAGCCACTTTGCATGACGAGGAGTGAGCACAGGTGGCCCACAGCTCTGGGTGCCACGTGTGCTGGCGGGACACGGGCTGATGGCAGGTGTGCAGGTGTGCAGCAGGTGTGCAGAGCTGGCAGCCACAGGGTACTAGTGAAATCTGGGGGCTTCACAAACCTGATTTCACAAGAACAGCAAAACTGTGCAAGTCCGGAGGGAGAAGGAACACCTCAGCACATGTTCAATACCATCTTCACAGTCCACTTCCATATTGCTTGCCTAAGGCCAGCCCTGCCTTATAAACTGCACTCCAACCAGAAGTGCCATCCACGGATCGATGCGCATGTAGATGATGATCCATATATGTATTTCTATGCATGCTAGATCGTCCTCCTGGCTCCCAGCTACACGTGCTCGTGGTGGGGGCACAACCAGCCCCAGCACAGCGGCTGCTGCCAGCAGCCCCGTGGCCAGGGCAGGCTGTGCTGCCTCTCCCAGCCGGGGGCCGTGGCCGCAGCCCCTGAGCATCCCCGCCGGCCACCCGCGCTCCCCCGGCAGCTGCGCGGTGAGGCAGGGCTGGGAAGGGCAGCTCGCCGCCCGGGTGCGGAGCCAGCCTGTCATCTCTTGCTCATCAGCACGGGCAGCCCTAAAAATATCCCGGGAGTGAGTGGGCTGACGGCAGCTGTGCCACAGGCTCCGTTAGGCTGACGGGAATGGCTGTTCCCAGCAGAGCAGCTCCCCGCCTGGGGCAGCGCCAGCTCCCCACCGCACGCCTGGGCACAGGCGATGGGGACCCCATGTCGCTGCCATCTCAGATATCCCTGCGGCTGAGGAGGGGCGTGAAGCATCCTGGCTGTGAGCAGCATTGCCGCCTCCACCCCGGGCCAGGATCATCCTTGCTGGGTGGCCGGGACGAGGCAGGAGGAGCCAGCAGGGACGCGCTGGCTCTCACAGGACCAGCTCTCACCCCCCAAGCAAGAGCAGCAGCCCCATCCCCAACAGACCCACGGTGGCAGCGGGCCCTCTGCAGCCCCCTGACAGGCCATACCGAGCGGGTAGCAGCCTGGTGTCCCCAGGATGTCACAAGTAGCTCCTCCACACCCCACAGCCCGTGCCGTGCTCCTGCTGCAGCCCAGGCCATCACACCCCGGCACGGCCAAACCCCTCCGGCCGCCCGCGGGCAGGTGGCCCTGGGGACAAAGCCCTGGTGGCTGGGCTGCATCTCCCTGAGGGACGTGCTCCAGGCATGGGGCAGTCACAGCCCACACGGAGCCATCCCCAGGGAGCTGACGGGGTGCCAGGCCTGAGGGACCTCACCTGCTTCTCCTAGGGCTCCGGGGCAGGTTGTGCTTGGAGATGGGCGAGCCTGAAACACCGCTGAGGCGCCGCGCAGGGCCCAGCTGCAGCCAGACATGTTTGCTAGGAAGGGCAAGGTCTCCCCCCAGGTACCGGGCGCCTCCCCAGAATGCCGCACAAGGGCTCCTCTGTCCAGGAAGAAGGAAGGAACCGGGTGTCTCAGCCCGCCTTGAGAGGGGAGGGGATCTGCTGGGGGAGGCGAGGACAGCCCGGCCCTGAGGGGATGCCCCCACACGGCCCTGCTCCTCTTGCTGGGAACCATCTGTGCAGCCCCAGCACTGCCAGCACAGGGCTGGAGGCCACCGGTTTGTGGGGTTTGTGTGGCTGTGCCAGGAGTGAGCCAGGCCCCCCGGCCTGCCCCACAAAACGGCAGAGGCTGGGGGAGGCGGCCCCAGGCCTGGTGTGGGGGCAGCACAAGAGCCAGGCTCCTGGGGAAGGCTCCCACATAGCAAGAGGCCAAGCCAGAAAAGGCAGGCAGCGGGCTAGGAGAGACCCCAGTGCTCTGGGTACAGCTTATCTGGAAAAGCCCCAGGCTGAGCCGGAGCAGGCGAGGGGAGCAGCGCTGCCTGGGGCTGGCCCATCAGGTGCTGACGTGCCTGGCCCGCAGCCCGGCAGCCCGGAGCCACGCAGCTCCCATGAACGTCGCCTTTCTTCTCCCTGCCGCACAGCCCTTGGCAGCCCCTCAGCCTCTCCGGCTGGGGAGGGAGAAGAGCCAAGGTCTGTTTTTCTGTCCCTTTCCCCTTGCCAGGCCCTTCACAGTGCTGAGGGCCCAAGCTGGGGTCTCCCCTGCTGTCAGGATGAGCAGAGCAGCCCCCTGCTCCACCAGGGATCCAAGCAGGACGCCCTGGATTACTGCCCTGTGTGCAAGGCAGAATTAAAAGCATCGAGTCCCCTGCCAGTCCTCACAGGCACCAGCTGTTAAATGGTGTTTGGAAATATCCACCCAGCTGGAAATGAGAAAGCCGGCAAGGACTCACCCCAGCCCCTTCTCCGGCTGCTGACACAGCTGCTTCCTTTGTCCTTTCTTCATCCCCAGGCTCTGCTGGGCTGGACAAGCAAACCTCATGTCCCTGCTGCGGGGCTGAGCAGCCACACTGCTAAGCCATGGGGTGTAGGTGCTCCTCGTCTCCCCCATCTCTCCAGCAGCAGCAGCCAGGCAGTGCCATGGCCCACTCCCCATTTTCCACAGAGCTAGCTGCAAATTAATGGCCCCTCTGCATGCAACCTGCAGCCAGCACCCGAGCCAAAGGCACCAGATGCTTTGTTCCTTATCCTCACTCCCCAGTTTTTATTTATTTTTCTGTGTGCACGTAACTGCTTGTGGGTATCAGTAATGAAGTTTGAGTTAAACCCAGCTGTGAGGTTAAGTGCTAAAATGAATGCAAAAGGGGCAGGGATATTGTATTCAAGAGCAGCAGCATTTTTTATACTGGCTGAAAATGACAGCCCTGGCAGATGAACCAGCTTCAGCACGCGCTCCCACCCACCTGATCCCCACCTCTCAGGCTTTGCTGGAGGTCCATGTGTACCTAACTCAGAAAGATCATGGACTTGATTCACTATCCTTCTGGAAGGAGCTTGCTTTGTCTAACGGGTACTTGTGTAGAACACATCACGGTGCAGCCAGGGGTGCTGTTTGGACATGAGACTACCTGGCAGAAATTCTCTAGCTGCAAAGACAGCTTTCTCCTACTGTACACTAAGGACTTCAGCAGGGGTATGAAGACATCCAAGGACACAAACCATCTGCCTTGCCTAGTCAGCAAGGAGGCAGCTCCTCCCTCAGCCAGCTGCAAGTTATCTTTATCCACAGATGAATTACTGGGATACTGGGTCCTCCTGCAGCGTGAGGAGTATGCAGGACAGCGACTCTCTGCCAGCAGCTCAGGGGGAAGAGCGCAGACAGCAGGCCTACTTCATTCCTCACTTGCATTGTGTACTGAAGGTGTTCACAGACCTATGCAGAAGTGAGAATTTTTCTTAAAAACAGAATTGCAGATTAAGGAGACCTCTTTTCAGGCTCTCCTACCTCCTCATTTTTGTCTACACACATTCTGTACCATTTTAATCCTTTTCCAGTACCCTCCCATGCATTTCCTTCCTTCTCTAGGTGCTGTCAGAACAGTTTTGACTTCAGCATGGTCACATTACTCATGCTGCAGCAAGGAGGCTGTGGCAATATTTGTGCACGGATCTGCCTCAAAGATAGCAATCGGGTGAATGTTTCCCATTCCTCTGCAGACCAGGCTGGTGTGGTCAAAGGAAACCTACTGATACACCTACCTCAGCTATGCTCATTACTGGAACCAAACAACAACACATTTGTCCCCCCTCAAGCATAGCACTCTTTACTCATCTGAGTGAAAAACCTGAAGCTGCTGAACAGCTCTAACAGCAACGCAAAGAAATGAAGAACGATCGTGGGAAAGAGAAAAAAGGCTTATTTTCACTTTTAGCAATACCTCATGTTGTTCATGTCAAACCTAAAATACTTAGGTTAGTGTAAAGTGTGGAGTAAGGCAGACTTAAAGGTTTCACGCAATGTCTACAAATTGTCAGGGAAAAGATGTTAACATTTTCCCCAACTAGAAAAGCTGCCTCCAGGAATATCTGGCATTTTAGACTTCAAAGGTAGGGGCTGAGGTAGTAATACAATGAATAAGCAATTTATTCAAGGTCACTCAGTGTGTCAGTAACAAAAATCCCTGACCTAAAGTAGAAGAATCCCCTTTCCCTGACTGACAGTTTAGCAAGTGAAATTCAAGAGTCAACACTAAGCAAAGAACAGAGCTACCTGACTCTGCATCCACGTAAGATTTTCTGATGACTGCTATTCTGGCACTGCCACTCTCTTGGCTACAGAGTGAACCTAAGGCAACTCAGCTCTTAATGCAGCTGTCTCAGGTCTGTACTTCAGTCAGGAAGGATCCGTGGTTCTATCCCTGCTCAGGTTTAAGGGCCGTGCTCCACTCAGTCCTTAAGTAAAAGAACTCTGCTCATCTCTGAAAGGCACCTGAGAAATTACTGGATAAGCATTAAGGAGATGAGTATCGGAAAAGAGTAACGCTAACAGAACAATTAGAAACACAATCAGAATTTCCAAGTTACATTGCTTTAAGATTTTGAATTAGTCTAGAGATCATCCATTTTGATATTAGATTTATTACTCGTTCAAATTGAAAACAAAATACAGGCTACCAGAGTCTTGTTTTCATCCCATGTTTGCATTTAAAAAAAAAACAAACAAGCACAACTGCAGACATGTCAGACAACAGGAGCCCAGTTAGAGAATGGAAGAACAGAGATGCATGGAAGCCTTCCGATACACGATCAGTCAGAGGGCTACACTCCTCAAACAGTGCAGAATCGGTCCAACCCCAGCTCAAAACACTGGGAAGAGAGCAGGAGCAAGCAGACCAGATTCTGCTTCTGACTGTACTGTCTCTGGTCACCTGAGAGGTCTTCTGATGGAGAAAGGCCTCCTGGAAGGCCAGCCACAGGCAGAAGAAACATTACTGCGATCGGGTGCTTTAGAAAGAATACAGTCACCTTTTTAAACCTTATAAAAAATTACCACTGGCTTGCCAAGCTCATCCTGAACAAGGGAAAGCCATGATTTGTTTATACTAAAAATGCTTTTTATGGGTCCAACCTGAACCAGTCACAGATGGAAGCTTCATGAAAAGTGAAGTGAGGAGGTCTACTGCCTGCAGCATCACGTGTAATGGACCCAACGAAGGGCCGTGAGAGCTCCCAGGGGGCATACCGAGCAGGACTTCCTACTGAACACTTTGAAGAAGCCCCTGACTAGCAGATACTCCGGCAGCACCTTGCCCTTACTGGAATGATGCTGTAACATGGATAAACACACACCTAAAAACAAGCCACTGAAAAAAATGTTATCAGTCAAGATCAAACTCCAGGTAACTAAAAGCAAATGTACCTGTGAGACAGCTGCTCTATAAAGAGCTTTTATTGCTACCTGTTATACTTCAAGCCATAAACCCAATGTTTTTCTTTTGGACAAGTCAAATAATACAGATCCCCACCCCCGAACATCAGGATCACCAATTTGAAGTACACAGACAGGAGCCAAAACGCAGTTCAACCACTGCACTAGGATGAAGTATGTTCACATTTGAACGATGCAGCACAAGAACTGACAGGAAACTCGGAAAGGCCCTTTGTCTCGGAGTGCAGGATGGCAGCGGTCTCCAGCACAGTGCAGCCAGCTGACAAGAGCAAAGTCTGGAGCCCGCAGAAAACGCAGCAGAACAAAGCTCCTGCTCCAGAACAAGTACCAGGCATAGAAGCTCTTGGCTGAATACTCCTAGAGGTGGGTAGCAAAACCTGCTGCAGTTTTACAGCAACACTCCAAACAACTCCAGCGGTTTTGTACTAGGTATTCAGTTTAGGATGAAGCTGTTTAGAGCCAGGTGTTTGTAGCACAGGTAGCACGTGGCACCTAAAAGGTGCGGCTGAGTTATATGGCGGTTTGAGGAGAACGCCTGAACACAGGCATCTTTTTCCCTGGAGGGAGAATGGCAGATGGTAAAAGGAATACATTTCTCAGTAATATGCAGGTAGTGTTCAGCCTACGTGAAGTTAATACCATATCTTAAGATATGCTGAAAGAACAGAGGCAAGTTTGTTAAGAACCTGCCAGCTCTTCTCCACATTTGCTAATAGCACATCGCTTCAGAGAGGCTTAGGTATAGGCTACGATGCTGAAGTGCAATTCTGCTTCCATTGCATAGACCAGAGTACCCACAGCTACTTCACTCTGGCCTTCATAGATCCTAGTTTATCAACTATCCCCCATTCATCAGAAAACGATTTAATACCCTGAGACCAGGAGTTTTGGACATTAACAAAAAAAATACACAAAGGAAAGCCACTGTCTCCTTTCAGAATCTGTTTAAGCCTTCCAATACTGATGAACAAGATATTCCACCACAAAAATGAGACAGAGGAACTCCATGAAAAAATTGTGGTTGTGCAAATCTTTGCTACTCATATCAGCCTCCTGACCCTATAAAAATGTAGGGATGAGGAAGATTTTCTTTATAAAAGTTGTAGTTTATTTCTTTTCTGGTCAAGAGTTGTATCACTACACAATACTACATTTTATTGCTAATCACAAATTGATGCACCGGGGTTTCAGAATAGTTTGGTTTGTAGCGTTCCTATGTAACAAAAGGAAAAAAGTTACAAATCCAGACTTTGCAGACACATTGCTATGTCCCTATAGAAGCAGGGATGCATTAGGTCTGTTTCACTAGAAACTTCTCTCGAACTGTTTCTGGAGAACATTACCTTAGTTCTCTCCAGCAGGAAAGTCACCCCATCATCCCATGCAAAAGGAAGGTGGCCAATCTGCTCCACAGCCTAAAATCCCTTTCCTACAGAACGGGAAAGGAAGGTGTATTTACATGGCTCCTGCTGTGGTGTGTTAATGCTTAAGTTACTAGGAGCAAGTTGGCACGTCTTTGAGGTACACCTACTACCCAGCTTAACTCAACTTCCTATTGCTGAGGTAGCAAGTCCTCTCCAACGCAACCGGGACGTGCCCTAGTTACGCTCTATAAAAATGCTGCGGTAACCGACAGCAACTCGACAGCAACTCGACAGAGGTAACTCGACAGCAACGTGGCAGCACTCATACCTCAGAAGAGCACTGCGCAGCTCTTCAGTAATACATCCAGTTCAGTGCATGCTTGATCTGTCGCAGACCCAAATTTAGCTGTTGTAAGCAAAAGCCCGTGGCCACACGAAGGGCAGTGCCGCCACAGAAGAGGTACTGCCCTGCTTCAGGTACCGCTGCCCTGCCATACCCAATACTGCGATGCTTGGATTTCAAGAAGGGAGAATTAGAACTCCGTCCTGTTGGTCATTATTGCCTTAGTGGGAGTGGGAAGAAACTCAAAAGAAACTCTTTGGGAACTGAATGTCTATTGGGAGCTGAATGCTTATTCTTGTTAGAAGGCTGCACTGTGCAGGGCTCCAGACAGATTTTTTTTTTTTGATACTGAGGCACATACAGTTAAACTCATGAGTAAGTAAGTCAAAACAAGCATCAGAACAAAAATATTAAGTGGAGGGTTAAATAATTTGTCCAACAGGGTTCGATTTCACATTTCACCTGTTCACACAAGCACCTCCTGTCTGCTCGGATCTGAACAGCCTACAGCTCAACCCTCAGAAAGGAGGTGCTGAGAAACAAGAGCCTGAAGCTGCTTGCAACAAAAAAAAGATGGATATAAATATAGAGGTTCAATGTCAAGCACCAGTAATACTGCCTGCTCAAGCCCAGGTGTGGCCACCAGGGAGACTCCCCAGATCAGGAACATTATTCAGATAAAACAATAGACTTTATAATATTCTGCAGCTGCCAAGATTCCTGGCTAGAACTCCCAGAAGAGTTTGCCACCCGTCATATTGTCTCTAATAGAAAAAGCAAGACTGCTCGACGAGATGAAAGCAGCACCCCCTTCAAGCTGGCTTATTCAGTAAGGACCCAACTTCAGACCAGGAGTCTGCAGGCATCAGCTTCAGCAAATGGGATCTGTTTCACTACTGAACAGCTGCCTTTCAGCGACTGCAGAGCATCAGCTTTTTAGCTTCCTTAGAAAAAAACAAAACAAAACAAAAAACCCTGGATTTGAAGCATCCAAATATGGCCTGTTGTACTGGAGCGTTTAAATCCTTGGGGAAAGTGGGCATCTTCTTCCTCTGCCACAGGCAGCGCTTACTCCATGATGGCCCGGTACAATGCGGGTTCAATGTAATCTTCCCGGTAGCGTGAATTGATCACTCTTTGTCTCTTCCTCTCTTGTCTGACCTCCTTCTCTGCAAAGATCTCTGTGAAGCGCATATCGGAAGCTATGGACTAAAAGAAAAGCAGAATTAGCCACCAGAACACAGATCAAATCCCTGCCTACACGTCCTCTTTTTGCATGTAAGGACCAAGATGGGACACCTGGGAACATTCAGACTTCTTCGAAAACTGATCTCTTGGGTTTCTGTACAAGAAAAATATTTAAGAAATTGGATTTAAAAGTCTGGGGGTAAGTTAAAGTGAGCTGTAACACAGCTTTCAAGTTTAACTGAGTAGCTAATTTAAATTCAGTCACTTTCTTACTAATAAACACTCATCTGTTTCAACTTGCAAGCAATCTAGTACACTTTGTGCCTTATGTAGCGGGCAGGTTTAAACAGCTGGTGACAGGAGTCAGCTATTACATGCTCTTTGTTAAACCTCCAAAATCCTGTGTGCCTGCATTAGGTGTGCAGGACCATGCTGTAAAGCAAGACACCTATCACACTGTCCTGAGTTGCAATTTTCATAGCTGGAAGCATAAAGCAACGAAACAGGGACCCAGAGAGGTTGTGGACTCTCCATCCTTGGAGATAATCAAAGCTTGCCTGGAGGGAGCCCTGAGTAAGTCTGCCCCACTTCAAAATTCAACCTGTTTTGAACAGGTGATTGGAGCAAAGACCTGCAGGGGTCCTTTTCCACCAGAATTATTTTGTAATTAAAAATAAATAAATAAATATGGCCAGCTCTCTTAATGCCACCGTACAAAGAGGTTTCCAGGACAAAGGAGAGGAGGAACTTTGCTGCTCTTTGCAACAGAATTGCCTGATGAAGCTTACAAAGACATGCACTGAGTGGGCAGTAACACGTGCTGTCTCAAACAGTGACTCTGTGCTACAAATTCCCATTATTTGCAGAAGGAGAAGAAGAATGAGACTCTCTCTCTCCCTCCCTCCTTTTGTAGCCTGATCAAACCACCAAGCTTCCTAACAATCGAGGAGAATATCAAATTGTAAACCTTTGCTGCTGTGCACTCAGCTTGCTGTTCAAGGACAAATCAAGTAAGCATTAACTTATTTAGAAGATGTTTACACCCTGTTTACCTACCAGCCTTGACTTGACTCTCTTAGGAAGCTCCTCATCCAGAGTGTACACATCATCCCTTTTCACCATCAGCTGTGATCCATCTTCAAATTCCACCTAAAAGAAAAAGGGAAGTTGTTCTGTCTGCAGTCTCAGAAATTAGAAGACTTCCACAGCTACCCTTGCTTTCTCTTCCCTGCAGAAGCCTTCTCATGAAATAACCTTCTACTAATTGGATTTTACGTGATACATATGCAGGTATGCACACGAGAACAGACTTGAACCTCACCCAATCCCATGACAGCAAAAGTAGCCGAGTACATTTTGGGATATTGTTGTAACACCTGACAAGACAGTCTGACCAGTCGCTTTACTATATTGCCTTAATATTCACTCCTTTGGAAATGTGAAGGCAAGATGCACTAAGCAGCAAGAACAAAACCAAATTTCTTTTAGAAATAGATTAAGTTTCAGGAACTGAGTCAGCTGAAGAAAAAGACCAGTGCTTTTCAGAAGCTGAGACTTTCAGGTAGGTAGCCAGATACAAGCAGAGCTGCAGGCAATCACTGTTTTGCTGTTAACTCCAGCAACTGTCATTGTTGAAAATACCAAGCAACTTCCTCTCAAGCATTTAAGCACGACCGTGCTATAACTCTGCCAGCTTTGCAAACAGCCCTATTTGAATCATCACGTTGTTGTGAACAGTAAATTTTCAGACAATTCTGTACCTGGTACATCTGGATGGCATGTGATGCGACAAACTTGGCTCCATAAACCTGTCCATCTGTCCATCTGACCTGCACAACTTCACCTTCAGCAGGAGGACCTAACTGAAGGCAGTCTCGACTCTGCAGCATAAAGGAGGAAATTAGGAGAGAAGCGTAAGGGTAAGCAGCTTCCTTATGTGAAGACTCAAGCAACAGGGGAATCCATCCCACTCAGACTAGGGACATTGCACAGCACCCCATTATTAACTCCATTTTAGGGATTGAGAAACATCTATGTCACCTGTATTTGAATCCTGACCGTGTGCCCAATTTCGAAGTACTTCATGCAGGAATAGCATGAAAGTATGAGCAAGTTTTCGTTCAGACTTACCACTGTTAAGCAACTAAAGATTAGCTGCACTCCATTACACCTGTTCTTCAGCTAGTCTCTGTTAACCTAAATCAGCCTCATGTAACACCCTTAACACTGTCTTGCAGCACATCTCAGCCATAACATGCCCTAGGAATGGGACACCTAATAAATTCCATCAGGAACCTGCTCTGCAGCAGCAGGAATTGACTCTCATCATGTGCCCTCTATTGGAGCCAGACTCCTACTGCATAACATACCACAATGTCTTCTGGATACAGGTTGTCGCTGAAGGAGCCATCATCAAAGTTGACCTCATAGAAAGTCTCCTTCGCAAGGCTGACCACTTCGCACTGATAGAAGCGACCATTCTTGTGCTTGCTGATGACTATCTGTCCAGGTGACAGATCTTGGAGCGCAGCCTTAGCTCGCTGAGAAGAGAAAAGCACGTTTTAAACACAATGACACAAACAATGCGTTGAGGCACACAGCTCTGGTGCTGGCAAACAAGGAAGCAAAATATTTTAGCTCAGGTGAGTAACTATACTCAAGACACCGCCAGCAGCATTTTTGGGAAAGTTCTACCTCTAGTATTTCAAATGCTTAAAACCTAATCTGTTAGCTACAGCTGTCCAATCCGAATGCAAGCTACTTAGTAAATTAAAGTCTCATTTTTCAGAGCAATGCAAGGCCTTTACAGTAAATATTCTCTAATAGACTGCAGTGGTTTTGATGGCTAAAAGGGCTACATGGGAACTTTGTAAACTAATCAATCACTTAAGCATGAAATTCTATGACAACTCACGCAGCCTTCTGGAGACCCAGAACTAATGCCTGCATATTAAATATCATGTCACGAAAACACTATTATTCCTCATTACAACAGCCACAGGAGGAACGTAGTACTCTCTGTCCTTCTGGGCTGCAAACCAAAATACAATAAAGGACCTAAGATCACTGAGAACAGCAGCAAGACTGAGATCAGAATCCAAGACCAGTATCATTAGAATGTTTTAAAAGAGTCAAGCCTTCAGTGAAGTTTTAACAGAATTATACAATCTAAAACTTCTCATTCCCTCCAAGATACTGCTGTTCAAATCTTGGGAGTCCCACACCTACTCACCTCTGCCTGAGATGGGATCTTATGCCTGAAGCAGGTAATGAAGACAACAAACGGCCAGTCATCAGGCTGCATCATGACTCCTGCTGCTTGGGCACAGCTGACATGAAAGGACGTGGGACACCGACCGTGGGAGCACTGTACACAGCAACCTGCAATTCTCTTTCTTCGTTTTTTGCAGAAGATGCATTTCTGTGGATAGGAAACTAAAGGTCACTGGTTGGCAATAGTTTTCACTCACACAAAAAAAGGTCTGGTCGAAGTATCTGATGCTGTGCCATTTACTCTGAGAGAGCACTGCTAATCTTTGATGAAAAGAAATGGAAGGCTAACAGCTCTAGTTCATGACAAGACAAGAATTCATACATTTAGGTAATTCCGAAGGTAAAAATATACATTAAATAACTACTATCTCACCATGCACAAGACATGTGACCTAAAGAGTCAAGCACCAGGAGATGATGGATTTATCATTTATACATATATTTTTTTTTTATAATACTCCTAAGTCAACAGGGTCTTTCAGCACCTGGATATTAAGTTTACATAAAAACAAGCACAAGAAATCAGCAGCTAGAATACACAGCACTGAATGAATCTTGGGGAAAACACTGTAAGAATGTCGTCTTTTAGCTACTAAGGCTGCACTTGAACTGGTTAACAGAAGGTAAGCTGAACAAGTAGTTAATTACAGTAGAGGAGCAGCTTCACCGAATTCAGAATCATGACTGAGTTCCGGTACATTTTTTGGAAAATACTTTTGGACATTACATGCTTAGGACACAGAAGAGTTACTGCTGTAGACTTTTCTAGCGGATAGCCCCATTGCAATAAGACATGATACTGACTTCAGGAGTTGTTTAAATCTGCAATGAGTATACTACTCATGTTAAATGCTAAAAAGTAAAGCGAGCCTTCGGGGAGCATCATTAACCACCAGATCAAGCAAATATCTTTCTAATAAGAGTCTGTATTTCCTCCGATCTCTGTTGTACACTAACAGCTGTATATTCTCCCCTTCCAGACCAATACTTTCAGAATTAACAAGATGAACAACAGCAAAGGAAACCCCAGTAGTGAAGTGCCGGTGCTCCTTACCAGCCTGAAACGTTGCAGGGGGATTTTGCCAACATCTACAGGACTGCGCTCTGCGATGTTCACAAATTTTGCCTCCAGTACAGCTACAGCACACATTACGTGAACCCACCTGTCGGGACAGAAGAGGGGTGAAAAAAGGTGAACACACACTAGGCCAACATATGATGCTTTGGAGTTTAAGTAAATATAGTTCTGATTACGCTAGCATAAACCTAGCTCCTGCTTGATCACAAAGGCTGAGAAATAGCAGCGTCATCTGCCTTCCTATTACTAGCAAAAGGGCATGTATGGGGCAAAACACAAGACTTCTTCATACTTTCAGTCAGATTTAACAGAAGAGCAATTTAGTGTGATTTATGCTCCATCACCACAACACATTTCGAAATCGAAAAATCGAGAAATCGAAATCTTCTTTGAGAAGGTACTGAGAGATGTTATCTCATCAGGAACCTTATTTCCATGTGGTGTGTTACACCTCTGCACCTTGTGCTTATAAAACACAAAGCAATTAACAGCCGCTGTCAACAGAATGATAGTAGCATATTACCTGAAGAGGTGACGATTGCCTGCAGGCAATGTGGACACAATAAACACGCTTCAGCATAGGTTCCAACCTGCCCCAGTAACATGAAGTGTGAAAAGTGTTGCTGGTCACTCCATTACACCAAAGGCCAACATTTGCTTTACTAGCCTAGCCTCATCTACTTAGGAATTGAGCTGCTCCCTGAAGACAAGAAAAAAAAAGGCTGGAACACTCACTTGTCATCATTGGCTCTCTGCAGAGCTCCTCCTCGTAATGAACACAAACAGCAGTCCTGTCACAAGGAAGAAACCGTTAGCTGAAAGAGTGAAGTCCAGAGCAATGCACTTGATCACAACTTCCTCCTCAAAATGCGCATCCAGAGGAAAAAAAAAGTTTCACTGTCAGAAGAGAACTAAATGCCTCGAACAACTCAGCCCTTTAGCTCTCAAAAGCTGCTGCCCTGAGGACAACAGATACAGACTCCAAACCTGTCAAAGGCAAGCACAACTACCACTGAAAACTTGTTCAACTTGTTTGCTATAGTTGCCTTCTGCAAATGCAATACCCCATATTTTTTGAGGAGGTTTAAAAAGATCAGGAACAAATTGAGCAAATAAAATTCAAAAGGTTGAGCATTCTGCTTTTTCAAAGAAAAGCTTTTCTTCTTGCCTTCTGCACACGTGTGCCTTCCTAGCTGTTGACAGAAGTTTCTTTCTGCTTTAAAAGTAACAGTCTTAAAAAAAAAGAGCCAAAATATGACAGGGTGGCTCCTAAACATTCTCTACAATTGCCTTTTCACAAGAGAGAATGAAAAAACATTTCACACTATGGAAATGAACTTTCTAGCAAGTTTCCAGATATACCACACTTGATCCCTGGGAATCTTATGAGGAACTTTACCTCTTCTAAGGCGTTTTCTGTGCACCTGGAGCACATCCAGTCTTCAGTGGCCTTGTCAGGGGGCACACCATAACAACCTAGAACAGACACATTTCAGTTAAGAGCTTACCTACGATCAGACTCATTCCCCTAGGGTCCTGAAGTAAAGCAGCAGTTAAAATCAATAAGCCTACAGATAATGGTTTATACTGCAAGTTGTTCATGCAGTCAGCTCTGTATTTCAACAGCCACTGCAAATATACACCATTCAGATAATGGCTGAACTTGGTCTGTTTGTAGATGAACAGGCTTACGAGGATGTACAGACTTAGCACAGAACACTACATTTAGGGTTACGCTGGGACGCACTCACTTGCATGAACGCAGACTTGGCAGTTCCTGCAGGTGATGAGTACACTGGTTCCATCTTCCTCTAAGTAGGGGGTTGAAAGATTGAGATCAGTGCTGCAGCCAGTTGTAGTGAAGCACATTTCAGGAATCAGGGGTTTGGTTCGGATCTTCCCATCCGCAGCACCTGGAGTTACTCCAGAGCTTTGACTGTTGCCTCCACACTCTGCCTGTAACATAGATATTTTTCTTCTTCACAAAGGAAGGAGGAATATTTGTCTGGCATTTTGCTCCATTTTTTCATGTGAATGGGCAAGGGAAGCGAGTTCCCAGACTTGCTACAAAATAAGTTTGAACAAAAACCATAACCACAGCTCAATTCTTGGAGCAGTCCCTCCTTGCTGCCTGATGTAGACAGACACCTGAAAACTGCAGCTGGAGTTTTCCGCTTAATAGCGTTTAGAACTCAAAGAAGCAGCTAACAGAACTTAAGTTATCTCAAATTGTTAAATTTATACATCGCCAGCACTAGTGTGTATTATACAGCTTCCATGTAGAATTTCCAGTCCTAACAAGAACCTCCTATCAGGCAGAAATAGCAAGGTCAAACAGAAAGTATGGTCTTGGGTTTTCATGGAAATTAGGAACTACATGCAATATAAATCCTGGAAAAAATTTGAGGTCTTTATTTCCAAAATTATAGTAAAAATGTTTCTAGAGCCACTGTAACTGTACAGTGATCTCAAATAAATCAGATAATCTTAGCTCATAAAATGGGGAGGGATGAGCTATCACTAAGTTGCAGGTGGAACATGCTAGCAGACAACTACTGAGCTACTACTATGCTCAGACATAAGCAGCTCAGCGTGGGATTTCCACCTAAGCATTTAGCCAACGTGCTAATGGGGTTTGCAACCTCTTCTCAATCTGTGCATTGCTACAGCTGCACTTTGCTAAAGCACATTTATATGTCATAGCTACTGTTGATGTGGATATACTCAAAAAAAAAAAAGAAGACAATTTTCTATCTGTACCATCCACAAACACAATCTTAGCTCATTTTACTTTAAAAGAAAAGTTCTCCTTGCTAGCTCCCCAAAGACCGTGTGCTATATAGAAGTGGACTTAAAATGTTTTTTTAAAAAAGCACAGAAGTGAAAGCGTCACTCTGGAAAAAAAATAAATGGATTTTGTAATCGATTCCAACAACATTCAAGCTCCGCTCTGTGGGTCTAGCAAAAACCACAGAACATAAAAGCTTCTGTTGAACACAAGAGTGAGTCTCTGGGAACCCGCAGACAGTCCATCAGAGGTGTGGTGAGGTTCACCAGATTGTGCTCTCCTGGAACAATTCCGTGGAACGACTGCAACACTGATATAGCTTTTATTAAGTAGCAATGCCCAAACTGAGTAATGGCGACAACTTATTCAGGCACCTCTACTGTATAACACTAACAGACCTGGACTACATACCTGATACGTCTGGAAGAGCATACAAACAGCACAGTAAGGAGACTGCTGGGCCATGGTCCGGTTGTATTCCTTTTCAGCCTCAAAATTTGGTGGCCGATTCTGCCACAGCTGGCTAAGTGGCTTGGCCCAAGCTTCCGTCTCTTCAGCTTCTTCTTCAGGAGTCAGTTGCTCCGATGCCTCTGCAACAAGAGATCATTACTCAGTGATTATGTACCCTTTCATAGATTCCTTCTTGCAAATAAAACTAATTAAGGCATGATGTTAAAAACGGAGATGACAAAGACTGCCACAAATTAAGTTTACAGAAGAGTGATGGGAGTCAGTAACCTAGCCTCATTTTTAAGCAGCTTCTACTGACCAAGCGACCGTGCATCAGATACAAGACAGGCTCACTGGGCAAGAACAGCATCAGCTCCAAAGCGCATCAAGACTAAGGCTGTCAGCCAAAGACTACGTATTTAAAGAAAAATTATAAATATTTACAGCAATTACTGAAATGCTCTAAGGCTGACTCTGTTATGCAACAGACTCTGGTACTACTTTAATCGTCCTTCCAGAGTTGTGAATTTCCAGAGAATGGAACAGGAAGGAAGGAAGACACCATTCGAGAGGAAGTTTTAATGATGCAAACACAAGAAGGCGACAAGCACCTTGTCTGGGATGCAAAGGTGCAGCTTTCTGACTGCAGTGAAGAATACCGTACGCTGCCCACACAAGCTGTGGCCCATTCTAAAGTTTCCCAAAGAGCACAAGGCTTACCGTCATCACTAATGCAGTCTTTAACCAAGAGCGGGTGATGGCGGGGGAGCTTGCTCAGTGGCTGGCGACGACCCTTGGACTTCTTACTCTCCTTCATTGATCTTATGTACTCCTTTGCTGCCTGGACAAGGAGAAGCAATTCAGCAGTCAAGTTAGCACGTGTACTTTTGACCTTTAAAAAAATATATATTTTGAACTTAAATGATTTTATTTCTAACAAACAAACTTGAGATGTGAACTGAGCCAACCTCTTAAAAAAGGAACTTCTTGCAGCACTTCTGCTAAGAAAAACTACATAGCAAAACTCAGTTCATGTTGATTGTTTTATTCTGTAAGAGCTCTGTTGAGCCATTTAGAGACTTAGCACAGGTCCCAGCGTAGCTTTTTATGCAAGTCTACTTATATAAGAATGGCATAAAAGATAAAAACAAAAAAAGACAAATTGAATGGTTCAACTTAGAGGGGCCACAATAAGTCTCAAGCATTCTGGAAAAATAATGAGTTGGTATGTCAACTTTGACATTCCAAGTTAAAAAAAAAGTTAGAGCTCACTGGCATCTCAAACAAACAGGCTTATTTTAAACGGAAGGAAACTTTCACCTCATCTTCTTATTACTTGCCCTGGTGTCTTCCCAGACAGACTGGAAGGAGGAGACTACAACAATTGTTACTTCCTCTACCCTTAGCCTAATGCAAAAACAAGTGACACATACTGACAAAGTTACTACTAACCTGACAAGCAAAGCAATAAAGGCAATGATTTAAACAGCCCAGTAAGTCTCTCAGTAGGATAAAAAACACCCTTTCTTTGAATCTCTCTTTCCTTTAAAAGCAGAAGTATATCTTAGATTAAAAGTGTCTTTCATCTTTGTAAATCTTTTTTTTTTTAATATATATACAAGACAGAAGAGAGCACATCATCTCTGATCCCCTACATAGAATTGGCCACTAAAATTCTCAGAAACAAATATGCTTTTGTTCAAATGGAATTTAGCATTCCCAGTTACCACCTAATGGAAAATTTGTTTTGAAATACACCATACTGGGGAAGGCCATCAACACCCATTTAGAATTTCTTCTTTTCCCTGTAAGGAGTATGCAATGGAGACATCAACATCAGCAGCACAGTATCTTCAGTTTAAATATACATGAGAACTCTAGCTCATTTTCAGCTTTATCAACAGATTTGTCCAGCTGCTGCTCCATTTCTGCAATTCTTCAGTTTTGCAGATCCAACCATTATCAGCCTCCTACTACTTCAGCACAGGCTTGCAGAGGGAGACAAAGTTATTTGAGAAAACAACAACAGGTAAGATGTTAATTACAACCTTGTTTTGGTTTGTCTAACCAAGGATTCATTAAACATTCAAATTTATGTTTTCCCCTACCAGTAATTTTTTGTTCCATTATTTCTTTCTAAAAAAAGTACAGAGATGTGCACATGTATGTTATTTTATAAAAACATCAAACAAATTAATGTATTCATAATAAAAGGCTGGATTGAATTAGATTTAGTTTAGGTACAAACAGGCGTCTGTAGCCACAAAAGGACCTGGATGAGCCTGTAACACTACCATCTCAAAACCACCAAGCTACACTTTCGCTTAAAGCGCCTGAATAATTTAGAGAAGTTCTCAAAACAAGAAATCTCCTTGTTTTCTAGAACAGGAAAGAGAGTAAGACGTTCGTCTTAATTTTCTGTTGCTGTTCAGCAAATCCTACAGGTGTTAAAAACAGGTTATTGACTAAGCAACGCGCTACCAGAACAGCAATGAAATGAAAACGTAATCTGCACAGAGAGAAGTTGTGTCACAGTAAATCCCTGACCACGTAACACAGCCCTTAAGCTTGCCGTACTCATGCCATTCGTACCTCTGCCAGTTCTTGTTCATTCATGCTGGCAGTAGCACTGGTTTTCTTTCCTGAAGTCTGTTCACTGTCAGATCCACTTGCATCCCCTTTAGCGTAGCTATGGACTGTAAGCACCCCAGCTGGCCCAGGTACAGTTCTTTTTGGCAACAGATCAGTCGATTCAGAGTCTGAAGAACCAGAATACGCTGGCGAGCCGGGCTGAACGCTGCAAGTTGCACTCTGCTTCGAAGTCGGCAAAACTGAAGTGGAATTTGAAGCATGCGAAATGGAGAGGTCCAACGCAGCTGCTTCTTGCTCTTCCTCTTCTTCCTCCTCAAGCTTCACAGCTTTCAGTTCTTCAAATTTGGCCAAGCCTCCACAATCTAGAAGAAAGGATAGACTGACTCCTTCTAAAGTCTGGGCAGCAGAGAGAACAGCCTGTAACCACTTGCACAAAGTCAAACAGGAAAGCAGACTACTAGACAAGATAGAAATGCGACACTAAGTCATGTAAACAGGAGATCATTAATTCAAACACCTATAAAATCATGGTTGCCTTGGAGAGAGAGAATAGAAGCATCTGCTCATTGCATCTTACATTACAGGAACCAGGGTACATCAAACAAAACTAGCAGAAGGTGGGTTCAGAACAAACAGGAGATGGTCCCTTATACGGTGTAGCTAGACAGTGCACCTCCTGGCCACATGAGGCTGTGGGTAAGAGCTTACAAGGGTTCAATGGAGAGTTAACAGGAGAAGGAAAAAAAACACACAAACCAATAGAGGATTATTAATTACAAGTTGCAAATGTCTGGAAAACAGAATACAAAAGAGAGGCATCACGTACATATTTGCCCTCTTCTTATATTGTTCCAGTAAGTACCTCAATCTTCCCTTAAAAGCAAGGATAATTGGCCCCATACAAACCACGTTAACTTCCTCTTGCATACTGATTACAAAATTACTAAGAAAACATCCACACAGCACAGCCGCACTACCAGGCAGTGTGCATGTGTTTTATAGAAATCGTACAATTGCTTAGTAAACAGGTCACCCTGTACAACAGTGCTATACAGAGGACCTTACGCTACTAAGGTATCGAATAAACTTCGGTATGCCAGCAGACAAAACAAAATCAGAAGTCAAAAGCCAGAAACACCCATTTCTTAAGCAAGCCTCTTGTAATACTTCCTTTTAGTTCAGCTGAAAACCAACATCCGCATGAACTACCTGCATTCAAGCAGATACAGGATGGCTGCCTACACGTGCTCTTCCCCTACATATAAATATTTTTAACATGTAATTCTCACTGGGCTGTTATCCATATACAGGCTACAAAAGCTTGCAACTCAAACTGTGTTTACCTCATTTACTCAAAGTGGTGACTACTCAAAAGCGTCAGCCACATCTAACTAAAGGGCACAACCTAAAACCGTTCTAGCTCTACCCTCTGGTCTCAAAAATTAAATGCCAATATCTCAAGTCTCATGACAGTAAGTTTCTGACACGCTTTCCATGGCTCTGACAAATTAGTGTCTGCCTTTTTTTTTTTTTTTTTTTTTTGACATGACGACATTCTACCATCTATGGCACATCTACTCTTACCATCTATGAGACAGCACTGCAGACTCAGGTCTAGCAGCTCTTTCTCTGAAGACTAATACCCTGTCCTCCAGTACCAGGATAAAGCTTGACACAGTTACCTGAAAGCTTGCACCCTTGTTCACCCTGCTGCCCATGTTCACTTGTGGGTATCTCACAAGGCTGTGCCGTGTCTGCTTCATCCTGCGCAGAGCTCAGCTCCTCCTTGGGGAAGGCCTCGCTCTCACTCACTTCCTGAGGTACTTCCAGGCAGACTCGGTGCCTTTTGGTTCCTATGCGATGCTTGGGCACACTGCAGAAGAGAAATTCACACCAGGTTACCAAACACATCGTGAGTTTGCTGAACTTATGTCTGGACACACAAAATACAGCCTGGTCTGGGTCACGTTGTTTTATGATACAGCATCTGGCAAGCTAAACAGTTTCCAAGTTATTCTGAAGTGTTTCCTTTTCCTTTATAGAAGCAGAACCAGTATTCCTCAGCACCTGTTAACTGTGTAGTAGGCACCTGGTAACTGCGTAGTATGTTCTAGCCAGACATTTTTTACCTTAGAAACAAAATAAACGAACAAAGATTTAGGAGTGCTTGCTGACGCTGGTTGAAAAACCTAAGGCGATTAGCCTGACACACACCGATGTTGCAACTTGGAGTACTGATACTACTGGACTTCACTAGCAAGTACCATCTCATGATCCCAATACGCTGCCTTTTTCTTCTGACCTCCAAATGTATGGTAAACACTTCCAATACAGGCTTTGGACACCTGTGCAAAGATGAAGAACTATCTTCAAAGCTAGTGCGTTTCTCATCTACAACAGGATAACATAACTTGGATTAAAACAGTTAAAAGAGTAAAAATAAAGAATAAACCCTTTTCCCAAGGAAAAAAAGTCTATTGCTAACTCCAACTGCTATTGTTTTATGGGAAGAGCAAACAATTAAATCGCAGCAGGATCCAATTGCTAATAACCATAACAGAAAAGCAGAGAACTATGTACAGCACTACCTTTTTGCCTCATCCCCATCCACCTCCTCTTTACACGTTTCTCCTGTTTCCATTTCCTCAGCATACTGCTTCCCACTCTTGACTTTTTGCATAAGATCCCCTTTAAGGAACTCCGCTGCTTCTGGTGTTGGAAGAGTATGGTCAATGACGGTCACGTCCTTCCCGGCCTTCCAGAGCTTGTAACGGTCCGGCTGGTACTTCCTCACGAACACATCCATGGAGATCTTCACCATGTCCTTCCGGCACGAGCACTGGAGTCACAGAAAAAATTCAAGTAAGGCTACATACTCCACAGCTTTACTCTGCACTCCCACATCACTTTGCTTTCAGGAGCTTAAATGAAGAAAAAAAATTATCCCAGTTTTATGTATTTAAGCCTCAGAACACTCTCTTTCTCACGAAATTAAAACAGCATGTATTAAGCTACTCATTAAAAACTGAGCAGAAAAGTCAGCAACAACGAAACAGAAAAGATGCTACCACAGTAACTGCGAAAGAAAGCTCACCAACTTATGTACATAGTTGCTGATAGAAGCTGACTACCTTAAAAATCCATGGGCTCACGCAAGAACAGCCAGCAAAACCAGAGACTGTAACGAGGAAGCTGGAGCCATACATACTCTGGGCCTACCCAGAGCAGTGGAGGCTCCCCTTATCTGGTTATAGGTAAAACCAGTGTTTGAAAGCATTCACTTCAACGTAACTTCTGAAAACGTAATCTATGTTTGTAAGGCACCTCCTACAGGGATATAACATTACCCAGTCTAAAGGTTCATTGATAAATGACTTAAATTACTGAAGCCATACCCGAAGCTAAACAGTCAACAAACAATGGGTAAAATATCAGACAAAATACTGACGAGTCCTGACCGCTAAGCACACCCTTTGATCTTTGGAAAGATGCTAGTCAGTCTCCTGCTCTTCTCTGAAGCCTCACTTGATCTACACAAGGTGAGAAAACATGCTTTCTGCTAAAGAAAGATATGAGGCTGACTGGGCAACGTTACCGTCTCAGGAAGTGAACATCACATCTTAAATTGGACAAAGCGCTGAATTCACTTCCTTAGAACAAACATCAGGGGCTTAAAGAGGAGCAGAGCATCAGGCACTGCATTCAGCTTATCTGTATGCAACAGACCACTTACCAGTACAGACTGCTTCCCATACTCAATCCACCGAAGAGTAGCAAAGTTGGTAGATTCAGCACAGTTAAATCCATGATTAAAGCCAGCATGATAACTATAAGGAAAGGTTATCATGAACTCTCCAGCTTCCTGCGTCACCTAGAAGGCAATTGAGACACCGCACTGTTATTCACAGCTTAAGAGTCAACTCTGTGGGTCTGAATAAAAGCAGCTTCTGTAATCCACATGTGCAATGTATCTGAAACCCCTACCCACACACAGTAATTGGAGTTACTTGCTGCAATAGATAAAATTCATACATGTCTTCATTATTCTCTTAAATATTTGTTTACTAGAAGGCAACACTCAACAGTTTTTACTAAAACACGACCGAACTGATCAAAATAGCACGGAAGTAGCTATACATGTGAAATACTCTGCGATAAGGCACTTGGAATTCGTAAAGACCCTCACGTGTATTTGCTGCTATTTGGCTGAAGAGTATCCAACGTCAACTAAAATTTCTATCCACACACACCTCGGAAACTTATTGCTGTTCTCACTCAAGTACAACTCTCCGTCAGCTCCTCTTCAACACATCCCCACTGCCTAGCAAAGGTTCATGCAACCCTTCAGCTGCCCCTGCAGATGTAACAGTACTTCTGAATAAGGACTCAAAGACTAGACTACATTTATTCTGCTGTATAAATGGAGGTACAGTGGGAAAGGATTGCCATATGCCCTCCCTGCTCCTATTTCCTCTCTAAGCACCTGCTATTGGCTGCTGGTTGAGATGAGACTGGGCTGCATGAACCTTTTGACTGTGTGACTGTGACTACTTTTCTACACCTTATCAAAAGGGATGCCATATTTCTTCAGTATTGATGGAGAGATCAGGGTCATCTTGTGACGGAGAAACGCTTCACAGCTCTGGGCACTTCCCGGAAAGAATCCTGTTTAAAATAAAAGCAAGGAATGATATTATTGCTCTGCTGTGAATTGAATTATTTTTTCAGTAACTTTTACTAAAAGTTATTGTCTGAACAATATTTTTCCCTAGGCCTAGAAGTTCTGGCCATCTTGATAGAAGTGCACTAGCTTGCATTCTGAAGAAAAAGAACAACTCCTGCAGACGTCCTTAAGAGATGCCCATTTGAAAGAGAGTAAGACCACACACAGATGGATCTTCCCTCAGCTATAACCTTCCAGATCTAACAACCAGTAGTAAGAATTGCACGATTACCTTTGGCAAGTCTCTCCAGCCGCTTCCCATGCTCTGGAGGGATAGAGTACCTGCAAGTCATAAGAACAACTCTGTTAAGTTCAAGTGACATGACAGAATCTCAAAGTTTGACTGGAAACCATAACAGGGCATCAAGGCATGAATTACTGTTTTTTTTCTTTTAAAAATTCCTCCATCTCCACACTATCTCTTTCAGAGTTTGATGATACAAAGCTAAAAATCTTTATCGAGGACTTTCACCCCCCGTCCTTAAGAAAATCAAAAGCCAAAAGCTGACCATCTCCTCTAGGGCCTTTTACTTAAGCAGCCAAGGAAATAAGAAGTCTAATGCATGTAGTTAGCAGATCTGTGCATCAAAACGTAAGTTGCAAGAAGAAAGGGAAGAGCACTTCCTAACCTGAGTTCGCAGGCCCGCAATATACCCAGTACAAGAAGAAACACAAAGCAAGACAGAAAATGGAATTGTATCTTTCAGCAGCTCAGTCCAAGGATGCACTAGATCAGGTGTGATGCCGCATCCTCAATGGGCACAACTTGCAGCATGCTTGTTAGCATTATGTCTCTCTCTGTACAACCTTTGTACGAGTGCCACAAAACTCGTAGTTGGTTTCAGTTACTCTAGCCAAACCAACTACTCAGGATTTCTTTTGATCTGGGACAGTGTGCTACAACCTCGATGGAGTTCCTTGTTGAGTGAAGCAGGCTAAAGCATCAGCAAAGTTAACTTTTTCTACTTACTACTGTAAAAGAAGCAATAGCCAAAAGGTTTAAAACTGACTCAGTTATTCTGTTCATTCCCATGCTATTGCCACTGCATGGGGTTGTTCGCTGGTCACATGGTGCTAGCTATTATTTCTGACTTCAAAGTTGCATTAAAAGGCAGCCAAAAATACTAGTTTCCAACAAAATTGCCATGGAAACAATTGTTGAAGTTGCTTGAGAAATTCATTTGTGAACAGAAGGGAATGATTCACTCTAAAATGCAACCCATACTACAGAAAAATTCAGAAATCTCCCCTAAAAAGAATCACGAAAGCCTTGACACTGGGCAAACCATCCAGCAAAATCCACTAGCCTGCTTTTATATCTATGATAAACAGCTACATTTCAAAGCCCGTCAAAAATTGTGACTGCACGATGACAGGCTTAATACCCCTGTATGGCCATTTTAGAGCTCAGGAAATCTTAAGTAAGTTTTCCAGGTTCTGGCCCTATCACACCAGATACTGTCCGCCTGACATTATAATTCTGGAGAACTCTTTGCATCACAACAGCAAAGAGATTTTCTAAAGGTAACCAAACAAATTCTACTGAGGCCATGTACTGGTTTCAAATTCCTTACAGCTTTCTAATGCTCTTTTCATCAGATCCAACTGCACTGCAAGATAGGAGGGATAGTAATTCCTTTACTCAACTCTGGTAACTTCACCCACTTTGACTCCGATATTTTATGGTATTCTTTTCCTACATCTAGAAGCTTCCCTTGAAAACCTTACCATGACTTGGGTTCCCCAAAATGCAAGTAATTAATACTGTAGAGATCCATGTCTTCAGTATGCCACGCAAATGAAGTTTTCCACATGCCAAAATAGAGGTAAGGAGTATTCACTCCTTCGATGGTTATGCCACTTTCATTCTCCACAATATCCAGGATTGTGTTCAATCTGCCAATATTCCACGCATCTACGTGCTGCAAAGCAGAAATCTCGTGTTAAACGGGCATTACACAGAACAGGGCCACACAACTACGACAACAGTCGCAAAAAGCTATCAAATGCTTGTGATCAAACAGCACCTCAAGACAAGCCATTTACTGGCATAGTTCAAATCATCAGCTAGCTCACCTAAAACAAGCTTCCCATGGTGTTACCTCGCATACTGATTGTTTACCAGACGCTTTTATGGAGAAAAAGAACTTACCAGCTGACACAGTAAGGATTAGGAAAGAGAAACAGTCATGAAGCTACAGACTTCACACAGCAGAGAACAACAGTGCAAGCTTGAGCTGACGTTCTAAGAGACGGCAGACTGAACCTTCTTGAACAGAAACAATTTTCATCCCAAACTTTGTTTTTTAAAGTGAATTAGAATTTAGGACACTAGCCACCAAAATACGTGCCCTTTTCATATGTTTATCATCCTAACACGCAGTGGCTACAGAGCCATGACACGAAAGTAAATGCACTAACGGATACCAAAGCAGTGCACGTTCACTGATTAACACTGTTCAGGACAAAGCACCGTAAATCAAAGACTTACGTGACAGTGGTTCTTTCATTTTAGAAGTCAACTGTACTACACTTAGTAAGCTAAGTGTTAATGCTAACATTTACTAAGTAAGTGTTACTCTTAGTAAGTGTTAATAGTTGAATACTCACAGAGGTTCCCTAGAGCACTACCTCTAGTAGCCTTTTTAAACTATCCGGTTTAAACGGGAAGTGTATCACAAAAATACAGCTTATTGTGCTCCTTCTTACTCAAGAAGCTGGAACTCTGCAAAGGCTATCGTTAATTCTTTCTGAAAGCTAGAGTCAAATGCTGCATGAGCATTTACGGAATGCAACGCAACACATATAGAGATAACTGTTACCGGAAAATCAAAACCGTCTTACCTTCTCATAAAGCGTGCCATTAACATCAGCACCGTAGATGGGGGCATTGAACGTAAGGTTCTTCCAGTACTTCCGTTCAAGGTCTTCGAAGTCCGTGTAGCGGGGTGTGCAGTACCTAAAACACCAACCAAACAACAAAAAAAAGACTTTGCAGTTTGATACTTGAGGAGTTTAAAACAACATTTTCCACCACTGAAGGAATCAAAAGCTACAGCAAAGATACCTAATGCATGTCATCAGCCAGACCCCTGCCCCTCCCAGAACAGGGACCACAGCTGAGACTTGGAAACCAAGGAACACAAAGAAAATAACCTTCTGTTTCCTAGTTTACTTTCATTTTTGCCTAGTGCACTTTTCTCAGCTCAGAATAATTCCACTTTCTACTTGTTGCTACTTAGCGAAGAAGGATGCATTTGAAACCGGAAATGATACAGAGGCTAACTCGAAAAAAACAACAAAGAAGCGTGAAAGCAAAATCCCTAATTCCCACCTGCTCGTAGACTGGTCAAGCACGCTCAGTTTACCAACAAAGTATTTGTTTGCTATGTCCACTCCTCCTTAGTATGTACCGGCCTTGTTTGCTATGTTCATTCCTGCCTACTATGTACCGGCCTCTGTGCACAACCAAACTTACACTCTGACACATAGGAAACGCATACGTATCTGCCAGACGATTACATACGCAGCATTAAGCTAACTTTCAGAGAATTGCTCTATTAGAGAAGCAGAACCTTAAAGCTATCGATGCGGTGTGCCCTTGCAAGACGAAATAAGCTGCAGCAGGCAGACTGCAGCTAGCCATGTCAACGCCGCTTCTCAGCAGTTATTTCAAAGGCTGTTTCTTCTTAAGAGCGCTTTCCCCTCCCTTCTCACGGCCGCTACGCGCCTCTCTGCGCTGCCGGGTGCCGACACCGGCTCCCTCACAGCCCGGGGCAGGCAGGGGGGGCTCGGTGGCAGGCAGGGAGCGCCCCCCCCGACGCCGCCCACCGCCTCGCCACCCCCCCCCCCCCCACCTCGGGGCCGCGTTCCGGGTCCGGCCGGTGGCGGCGGGCGCCGGGACCTACTTGTCGCTGTTGGCGATCCTGCGGAACTCGCGCACCGTCATGGCCTTCTTCTGGATGTTGTACTGCGTGAAGAGGCCGGACTGCCCCGTCACCACCTGCTGGATGGGCGCCGGGATCACCAGCTCGTCGATGTCGTCGTAGCACCGCCGCGGCCTCCACTCCTTGGGGGGCACGATCTGAGGGGGGAGAGGGCACCGTGAGGGGCACCGTGAGGCGCACAAAGGGGCCGGGGGGGTGGGGGGTGGGAGGGGGGGGGGCAGGGCCCGCAGGCCCCGGGGGGAGGCTGAAGGGGACGGGAGCGGCCCCACCTTGGCCAGCCCGGCGCGGTGCGCTCCCTGCGCCTCCACGTAGGCGATGTAGCGGCTGAAGTCGCGGAACTGCTCCATGCTGGGCCGGAAGGTCATGATCCGCGCGCCGGGGTTGGGGCCCTCCAGCTCCGAGGCCATGGTGCCGGGCGGCCGCTGCACGGAGGGGAGCGGGGAGGGGGGGGGGGGAGGAGGGAGGCGGGCAGGGGGCGGGTCAGCCCCGCGGCTCCTCCCCCCTCCCGGCCCCGCCGCCCAGCCAATCGCCGCGGGGTCCGCGCCGGCCCCGCCCGCCCATTGGAGGAGGGCGACTGCCCGTCAAGCGAGCGGCCCCCCCCTCCCCCTCCCGTCCCGGCCCGGCGCGGAGGGATCCCGGCCCCCCTCGCGGCGGTCCCCTCGCGGCTCGCCCCCCCCTCTCCGCCCCGCTGTATCCCTCCGCACCACGCGCCCAATGAGGCCCCGCAGCACGACGCCGCCGACGCCACCGTCGGCCGCTCCCCGCCGCCCCGCCCCGCCCTCGCCGCCGCAGCCAATCGCCGCCCCGCTCTCCTTCCGCGGCCAATAGGAATTCGACGTCCCGTCGGGGCCGGCCAGCGAATCAGGAGGCCGGGAGCGGGGCGGTTGCTAGGCGGGCGGGGGCAGGCCCGGAGGCCGTCGCTAGGGGGCGGTTGCTAGGGGAGCCCGCGGCCTACTCGGGGCCGGGCCGGGCCCTGCCCGGGCACCGGGCCGGGGCCGAACGGGGCCGAGCCGGGCCGAGCCCCTCGCCCCGGGGCTGTTTGCCCCTTGCCGTGCTCGCCTGGGTGCCAGTGGGTGTGTCAGCGGGCACCGGGCGTTAACACACACGCCCCAGGCGTGCTGCCCCTCACACGGGAGCCTTGCCAGGCGGGCAGGGACGGGGAGAAGTGTCCCCGTGGCCAGCACACGTCCACAGCCCTCCATAACCCATCGCTGCCCTGGGGAGGGCCGGCGGCTGGCCGTGCGGCCCCAGCAGCAAAGGTGTTTAGGTGTAGACAAGGCCCGAACGCTTGGCAGCCGGCCTGGGGCTGCTGGCTCCCGTGGCTGGAAGTGGCTGGGATTTTCACAGGTCACGGCGTGCTAAATGCCTCTTAAATGTCTTGTGCTAAATGGCTCTTAAATGTCTGCAGTAGGCAGCCTCGAAAGTAAGCATAACCCACACAAAAGGACTCCTAACTGTCATGCACTCATCCCTTCACGCCTGTCATGCCTAAGCAAAGCCTTAATTTCCCTGTGTGCCTCTCCTCAGACACATTTCCTTTGGTGTCACGCTACAGAACCCTGAAAGCTCTGTGTGCTGCTGCTTCTCTGGCCATCTCAGACACCAAATTATTACAGTCCAGAACCTTGAGGTGATTAAAACCACAGCAGGCACAGCACTTGGCGGCATGCAGGTGCAACTGTAAGGTAACATTCTGAGAAGCACGCTGTGTGGTCCTGGCCCTTCTGTTGGCCTCGCAGCCACGCTTGCTAACCATTATTCAAAAAAACCCAACTTTTTAATATCAGCAGACATGAGACATTCTTTTCATGCTGACAAGTGGCAAAACGTTGCCACGAGCGCGTAGGCAGGAAAGCTTGGTGACATATAATTGCTGCTGTGGACTGAGATTGTTTATTAGAACTGGCAAAAGGGCAACAATCAGCTTTAATTGGTGGGATCAGAATTTTCCCTGATCTCAGACACAAACCAGGTCAGAAAAGGAGGGAAAAAAAAGAAAAAGTAAAATAAATTATTTTTTTTTAAAAATGTCACTCACTGGGAAACTTTACAAATCAAAATGGCAGCGTTGCTGAGAACAATAAAAGCCAGGACTGCGGGGGGAGAAGTTTCCAAGCTACTGTGCAAAATAAGCCCAGATTTGTTCGGTGGTGCTGCTGTTTCTTTTCTTTATTTAATAACTGTTTTGCCTTTGAAAACAAAAAAAAATAAAATTGGCGTCCCAAAAGGCGAAGTCTGGGGCAGTGTGTTATTTAGCATCGCTAGGAAGCAAGTCAAGCCTAGACGGGGCTTACACAGCTCTCTTGCTATAGGTACCAACGGCATGCATAAAAAAATAATAAGAGCACAAGGGCACCTCAATGCCCATCAATTTACCTTTGACTAGCTGCCATTTACCTGCTGTCCCACCTGCCAAACTGCTCACTTTCTGCAGACCTTGCCCTTTACAGAGCTGCTTATCTGACTGTGCATTGGGGCTACCTCAGAAAATGAAGGCATGGAAGGTATTTGCTGGGAAAAAGCACAACACAACGCTACAGCACTACCTACCCAGCTGCACTGCTCAGTGTGAATGTGATCAGTCTGAAAGAGAGGTTCCAAAAGAAAGAGGCCAAATTCCTCCTTTGTGCATCACCTTGGGACCACTCACTCAAGGTTTGGCGCACGGTAGCGCTGTGAATTCAGGCTGCTGTCAGAGGGAGGGAGTGACCTCAAACCGGTACCAAAGAAAATGGGGCAAAGAACGCCAGCCAGACTAAATTCTTTTTGGCCAGGGAAAGCTGAGAAATGCAGACCAGGCACAGCAGTGCCAGGCACAGCAGTGCCAGGCTCTGGGCACAGGCAGTGTGCCTCATCTGCCTGGAGCACAGCAGAAGTCTACGTGTTTGGGCTTTTTTCCTCCTCTTTTGTGAGATCTGCAGAGGTAGATGGAAATAAACATTAAAGGAACAAGTAAATGGAAATAAATGTTAAAGGAACAAGTGCTTTCAAGCTGGTATGACTCCAACCCCCTTGGGCTTTAGGAGAGCAGTGCGGACTTTGTGAGAGGAGGCTGGTGCAGTGGGACTTCCCCCACAGACAGCAGCTGCGTCGCGGCTCTCTGACCTCGCTGTCCTCTTGGGGACCATCCCCTTGCCAAGAAGGCCCGCCCTCGCTCTTTGGGAGCCTCCTGGGCCTCCCTGCGCGCGGAGCCTTTATTGGCTTTGTGAGGCTGGCACGAGGCTTTTGGTTCTCCCCCTCTGCCTCTCCTCTTTCTACCCAGCCTGTAGGTACTGCCTGCCAGAAAGGTGCCTTGTGGCAAGCAGAGAAGTGGAGCCTGCAGAGGAGGTGAATTGGGAGCGTTCTGTCCCCGTGTTTTCCCTGGGTTGACTGTAGAAGGTTTGGGCTAAGAACAAGTTACCACAAGGGGAGGGAAGCCCAAAGTGTTCTTGCAGGATGTGCGTGCAGATGTGGACGTGTCCTGGCAACTGGTGTTTCCAGTGAGAGCAAGGCACCGCACTGGAAGCCACCCAGGGATGAACGGCTCGTGCCGTGCGCTTGGCACTGCCTGGTCAGTGCTCAGCGAGCACAACTGCGTGGTGAAAGCATCGCCAGCAGCTGCAGCTTAGCGGCAGAGCCAAAGCATTCTTGCTGCAGCACAGGCAGGTGCTTGCTACCTGCTTCCCAGCTGGCTGGCTTCCTACAGCACAACGGTTATAGCACAGCCTCTTTCCTCCCCAAACGCGCCCACGTACGAGCAGCTGCGTGCTCGGCCACGTAGCCTTGCCATCGTGGGCCCCGGCAGCGCTGCAGAGCCGAGCTCCTCAGTGCCAGCGGTGCTGGCACGTGCCTGTGCACACACACGCCTGCGCACGTGCTCTGCCTCACAGGGGCAGGAGCTTGCTGTGCCCTAGGACCTGCAGCCTCGTGTGGAGCTGCCCCACAGCAGAGCGAGAGAAAGGCTCGGCCAGCCTCGGGTCACCCCAGGTGGAAGTGCTGGGTTTGAACCAGTTGGGCGAGGGGGAAATGCTGCTTTGCATCTGGCGCCTGCTCAGAAGTCAGTCTGACCTGGCAGGAAGCGTGACATGTAACAGCTCTAGCAAAGGCAGCGAGCAGCACGTAAGATGCCCGTGATCGCATCAGGAAAAGGCTTGTGAAGGACGGACAGGTGGTGGGGCCCCGTCCCGCATGGCTCTGCCCCTTGCAGCGGCCTTTCCTTTGCACGCTTGCGCTGTTTGCAAGCGCTGCTGCCTAGCAGCCAGCACTGCCCTGTGGGACTGCTGGACATACGCAGGCAGGGCTAGGGCACATACGCAGAGCAGGCGCAGCCATGCAGGGTGTGCCTGAAGTGGGTCTCACACCTGCACATCCTCCAGTGCTGCTCTGCACCTAGGGGCCGGGCAATGGTTTCACTGCTCAGCTTTAACTTTCTACATGCACCTGGACTCACTGCCACAGAACGCCATTACTGCAGCACCCCAGGAGGCCGGTAACATCTCAGCCTCCTCCAGGACTCGTATTGCCACCACAACCCACCCCACCAACCCCTCTCTTTTCTACAAACCCACCAGCAGTCTGTCGCTACTCCAGCGCAGTCCTGCAGCCAGCACGCTGGCAGGGGAGGGGATGCAGGTAAACGCTCTTCCAGCAAAGCTCACCATCACCCCGGGAGATTTGCAGGACCGCATCCTGCCGCATCCTGGATTTCTCTTTTAATAAGAGAAGGTTTAATAAGAGGCAGGAGAGCAGCTGGGCAGGGCAGGTCTCACGCCATGGGGACCCCGTGGGAGGGGTAGGGCACCTGTGGCTGGGGTGCGCCCGCAGGAAAGGACCTCTGCCAGCAGGCTGGGGAGCATGCCCATCACCGACGGACTCTAGAGCCTCCGCTTATTTCTGAACAAACAGACAGCAAAGCCAGCTTGTATGAAACCCGATTATTCAAATTTATTAACATCAAGAATTATGCAATGATGCTGTAGATTTTTTTTTTATTAACAAATAGAAAACAGACTGTATACAACAGTGACCCCTACAGCACTATGCATCCACAAGGTAAAAATGAATGTGTCCTCCAACATTACCAACCCTGGATTGCTGATTTCAACATAGCTTGGATTCTTAACATTCGGAATACATGTGATAATACAATTAGATACCCTTCCACCACCTTTATTCATAACTCAATGCACTTGAAAGAGGGCTGCTCACTCTGTCTTTAGTGCAAGCATGATATAATAAGGAGTATTAATATATAGTACCATTAAATTAAGTCCAGTAGTCTTGCCACATTGGTTCATTAGAACGTTCTGAAGTAGCAGAAAGTACAATATTCTAATGACTTTTAACATTTGCAGGATAGCAGAAATTATAGATACACCCAACCTCTGAAGCCATGTGTACTCCCCCTCCCCTTCCCTGCAGTACCCTGCTTCCCACAGGGAGCAGCCGGGGCTGTGCTCCTTGCCTTTGTCAAATGCTCCAAGGCACCTCGTCGCTGAGAGGTGACAGGGTGGCGCTTGCACGGACAGAACCGTGGGACTAACAAAAGGGGCCGTGTCTCGCTTCTTCTATCCCAGCCCTGGGGAAGTGTGGGGCCCGCTCGCTCCTCCTGCCCCCTTCCCAGCGAGACACACAAAAAGGGGCTCCAAAGCCAGGAGCCCGGGGTTTCGGGTCTCTCATGAACAAGGCGATGACAACTCACGTCGTATCGGGATCTGCCAATACGCACGGTCACTGGGTCGGTTTAACACGCGTCGTAATAGGACTGAACAGTTTCCAGCTGACAAACGGGACCGCTTCTCCAGTGACCCCGCATGCCCTCCCAAACCTACTCAGGAAAAAATGGGGAAAGGGAAAGGCTAAAAAAATAATCGGTAGCTTAGGTCCAGTTCCATGAAATTTCATATTCTACAGAGGATTTAAAAAGCAGCCTACAGGGAATGGAGCCGGGCAGGAACCACAAGCCAGCTGCTGCAAATTACCAAGGAAGCTGCACTAAAATGGGCAGAACCAGCAGTGACTGGGCTGAAATAAACACAGGGCGGTAAAAAATGTAAAAGCAAAAGGAAATTAAAAAAAAAACCACCCAACTCCCAAAGGTTTGGCGGGTCCAGTTCTGCCTTGGCAAAACATTAAGACTTGCAAAAAAATAAAAAATAAAGAGAGAGGAGATTATAAAAACCACTAGTAACTATTTTACATGTTTAAAAAAAAGATCCCATTCCACCCACCTAAAGCCTCGCTGTGAAATGCAGTCGCGTGAGAGAGGGCGAGAGATGCACATGAGCAGAAATGCAGCCAGAGACTGGAAATGCTTTTGGAGTCAGATTCCCTCGTTTGGCGCTGGGGCGAAGTTCCTAAATGCCGTGGTCAGAACTGGTTGGCGTGGAGGTCAGCTGCCTGGGCAGCGCCTCGGTCTGTACAGAAGGACTGAGGAATGGGCGGCTCTGGCTCAGAGGGACCCGTCTCCACTCCTAGACATCCCCACCGCGACTGGAGGAAAGCACTAGTTACGTTGCATAGTGGTCGAAGCTGCCGAGATACTCCAGCGCCGCTCTGTAGCACAGCTGGTACTGGTCCTGCAAGGCACCGAGGGGGGGGAGCGTGAGAAATGGGGACGCGAGGACATCGGGCAGCAGCGCTGCATGTCCGGAGACGCCGGCTCCCCTCCCTTCTCCCAGCGCTGCGGGCAGGAAGGGGCACTCACCTCTGTCTGCACCATGGCCGGCCGCTGCGTCCGCAAGGTCTTCACCGTCTGGAACATGTCCACCACCCCCTCGTAGCGCATCCTCTCCAGCACGATGCTGAGCGTGATGAACACGCCTGTGCGCCCGACCCCAGCGCTGCGCAGGGGGAGCAAGAGGGGCAGTTAGAGACCCGCCGGCCTCAGCGAGAGCTGCCCTCCCTGCCCCGCTCCTTGGAGCGGTGCCAATGTCCCCAGCTCATGGACCACGGGGAGCTGCTCGGTGGGGTCAGGAGAGGCTGAAGAGACACTGCCGCACAGAGGCGCCCTCTCAGCCCCATGGCACCCACTGATTCTGCCTGAGTCCAGCTGCTGTGGCACCACGTCCTGCCCAAAGATTCTTCCATGGAGCTACACAGCAGAACGAGCAGGCACTGGGTTCCTCTCATCACCCGGCAGAAATGCTGCCGATGATAAATATCCATCCATGGATATTGCCCTCTCCTCGTCCCCTGCTTGCCTCTTGCAGGGGGGATGTGAAGCGTAGGAGAGGTGCTGGGCTTAGTAGGGGGCATCTCCACGGGCTCTCTGCTGAA